>NW_006795104.1:1096664-1106139 GCF_000442215.2 Lipotes vexillifer | reverse complement strand
CAGCAGGAAAAACGAAGTCATGAGTGCAGTACTCCAGAGAATACCCAACACAAAACAGGATAATCAATGAAGTTTTCTATGTGCTCAGGTGATTTTAAACCATATATACACTAGTAGAAAATGGCGTATCTGTTGAGTGTCTACCATGTGCCAGGCACTGTGTTAGATGTTAGATAATATACCAAATGGATAGTGTATAGGTAAATAATCAAAAGCAGATGATAATGTGATAGGTGTTGGTAATTCAGTTCATTAACTACCTGGGTAATTCAATTATAATTGAAACTATTCAAGTTCTGTCTGGCTTGTTCCTATAAGACAACATTAGAAATTTGATTTTGTTCATCACTGGATTGAAAAATATGGTACCATGGATTACCAAATATATTTAAGTAACTAAGTAGGTTCTGATGGTACCTATTCTTAATCAAAGGTAAAATTAGGGGAAAACTATATTAAAAAGCTTTACCACTTTATCAATTAATTAAACAAATAATTATTTAACATCTACTCTGTGCTACATAGAGAACTAAGTGTTGAGAATAATAAGCCACAATTCTTTGCAAGGTTCATGTAACCGCATGGAAGAAGCCAGACATATAAACAATGATGACATTAAGTATTTTTTCTTATTAAAGACTGTCATGAAGTGGAGTCTTTCATATAATGCTGGTTTTGGAGGCCAATACCAGTATTTATGTGTTTGCCTTTGTTATAAAACAAAAAACTCTCTGTATTTTAATGAATCTTATTTGTATTTCACTGACTACACTAAAAAAAAAAAAATCAATCCCATAAACTGCTGATTATATGAATAAAAAAAAATATCTTCATTCCTCCCCCACATCAACCCTCTTCCTATTCTCAGTATGTCACATTTCTGTCCTCAAGCCAGACTGTCCTTTAAATAAATATTTCGGCCCAGAGTTTGCTCCTTCTGCCTAGGATGCTTCTCAAAAAATTTACAGAAAAGGTATCCACCCTCCAAAAAACTACTGGGTTGGCCAAAAGGTTCGTTCGGTTTTTTCCGTAAGCTGGCTCTAGTAGCACTTAGTTGTCTCTAACTTCATTCAAAACCATTTTGTTAGATTGTATGTGACAGCTGTCACATCAGTGTGCTTTTTAAAAAAGACATCAAAATTGGTGAATTTTTGTGTAGCCATTTTAATATTGAAGACGGAAGAAAAAAGCAACTTTTTCAGCATATTATGCTGTATTATTTCAAGAAAGGTAAAAACGCAACCAAAATGCAAAAAAAGATTTGTGTAGTTTATGGAGAAGGTGCTGTGACTGACTGAACTTGTCAAAAGTAGTTTGCAAAGTTTCGTGCCTGAGATTTCTCGCTTGACAATGCTCCATGGTTGGGTAGACCAGTTGAAGTTGATAGTGCTCAAATCGAGACATTAACTGAGAACAAGCAACTTTATGCCACGCAGGAGATAGCCGTCATACTCAAAAATATCCAGATCAAGCACTGAAAATCATTTGCACCAGCTTGGTTATGTTAATCGCTTAGATGTTTGGGTTCTACGTAAGTTTAGCGAAAAAAACCTTCCTGACCTTATTTCCGCATGCGATTCTCTACTTAAACATAATGAAAACGTTCCGTTTTTAAAACAAATTGTGATGAGTGATGAAAAGTGGATACTGTACAATAATGTGGCACAGAAGACATCATGGGGCAAGTGAAATGAACCACTACCAACCACACCAAAGGCCTGTCTTCAATCCAAAGAAGGTGATGTTGTGTATACGGTGGGATTGGAAGGGAGTACTCTATTATAAGCTCCTTCCAGAAAACCCAACGATTAATTCCAACAAGTACTGCTCCCAATTAGACCAACTGAAAGCAGCACTCGACAAAAAGCATCCAGAATTAGTCAACAGAAAATGCATAATCTTCCGTTAGGATAACGCAAGACTGCATGTTTCTTTGATGACCAGGCAAAAACTGTTACAGCTTAGCTAGGAAGTTCTGATTCATCCGCTGTATTCACCAGACATTGCACCTTTGGATTTCCATTTATTTAGGTCTTTACAAAATTCTTAATGGAAAAGATTTCAATTCCCTGGAAGACTGTAAAAGGCACCTAGAACAGTTCTTTGCTCAAAAAGATAAAAAAGTTTTGGGAAGATGGAATTATGAAGTTGCCTGAAAAATGGCAGAAGGTAGTGGAACAAAAGGGTGAATACGTTGTTCAATAAAGTTCTTGGTGAATATGAAAAATGTGTCTTTTATTTTTACTTAAAAACCGAAGGCACTTTTTGGCCAACCCAATATCTCATGCAAGTTTTCTCAATTTCCAAACAATGTGATATCACACTCTAATATGTATGGTAATTTTTTGTTGCTGCTGTCATTACCCACCCCCACCTTCTATTTCCCCTGAGCATAAGCCATTTGAGGATATCTTGTATGTTCTATAGGGTTTAGCATGCACAAAGTGCTGCGTAAATATTCACTGAGCTTAAGTCCAATTAAATTGATTGTGCTATAAGCAAAAACAATACTTTGACACTGTTTCTGAAATTTAAAAAAAATCAAACATTAATGGAAGAGTAAATTAATTTTATTGACTGATGAAAAACTAAAGTGATAAGAAGTACGAATAGTAAACAATAATCATTGAGTTGTGCTGGAACTCTGTTTTTCTTCTTTTCACTTTAAGCCAAAAGGACATAAAATTATAAACCATTAGTGAGCTAATCATTTTAAGTGTCTTCAACAAAAACTGCATAGTTCAGCAGTTGCACAGCATTAAATATATACATTTTTGCAAAACCCTGAAAGTTTTAATTTTTGTGTTGACCTCAAAGGCTAATGGAATCACCTACACTGGTCGGATTCAGAGTTTCTTTTCCCTTTTCTGCCACCCTGTAAAGAAAAATAGGGTAAATTACTTAGGAAATAACATTTTGGGGGCATTTTCTTTTCAAGAATAAATGAGATCAAAGGCATATTTGACTATGAAAGGGAAGGAACTTCTTTTCTGAGTTTGTTGCAAATTTGAATGAACATACCACTAAATTATTTTTATTTATTTTAAATAGCAATAACCGTTATTTTTACAAACGGTTAAAGTAGGTTGTAGAAAACAGTTATCTATTTGAACTGGTCTGGACTTAGTCTGATCACCAATATCTTAATTTTTAGAGCTCATTTGCACTGTCCCAGATTTTTTTTTTTTTAATAAAAATTTTGATCAGGACTTCCCTGGTGGCACAGTGGTTAACAATCCGCCTGCCAATGCAGGGTTTGATCCCTGGTCTGGGAAGATCCCACGTGCCGCAGAGCAACTAAGCCTGTGAGTCACAACTTCTGAGCCCGTGCTCTAGAGCCTGCGAGCCACACCACTGAGCCCACACGCCACAACTACTGAAGCCTACGTGCCCTAGAGCCTGCATGCCACAACTACTGAAGCCCGTATGCTCAAGGGCCTGTATGCCATAACTACTGAGCCTTTGTGCTGCAACTACTGAAGCCTGCGCGACTAGAACCCATGCTCCACAATAAGAGAAGCCACTGCAATGAGAAGTCTGTGCACCACAACAAAGAGTAGCCCCTGCTCGCTGCAACTAGAGAAAGCCCGTGCGCAGCAACGAAGATGCAATGCAGCCAAAAAAAAAAAAAAAAAAAAAAATTTGATCAAAATAGACAATTTGCTCCATATGATCAGCAAATTTGGTGATTCACTTCATTACCCTTTTGGGTAATTCAATTTCTAATTCAAGTTCTGTATAGTTTTGTTCATATAAGACAGCATTAGAAATCTGATTTTGTTCATCAGTGGGTTGAAAAGATTATACTTTTCATATTTGCTCAGTGACATATATAAATCTGTATTTAATTTCCTCCAAATGAAATGCCATCAATGGTATTTGACTTGAGCCAAAGAAAGAGAAAGGTGGCTTAAAAGACAGGAAGTATTTTTCATTAATTACTTTTAACAACATTTTCTGCCTTACTCTGATTCAAAAAGCAGTCATTTTAAAAATATGGAAAGCACAAAGGTACAAAAAAATTTAATCATCCATAACTATTCTACCCTCCATTTTAACCATAAATAATGGTTTGATGTATTTATAATAATTTTATAATTTTTCTACATTTTTATAAACTATGGCAATGATACTCAAACTTGGTTAATTACTAGAATCACCTAAGTAGTAATATTTTTTAAATTCTGATCTCTAGACTTTGTCCCAGCCTATTTACTTATGATAATTAGTAGTGGGCTGAACAATCAAAAAGTTCCCAAGAAATTCTGATGATCAGCCAAGTTTGGGAACTACTTGTCTGTGAAAGCACATTTTTTAGAGTGGTGGTTATATCAAGGGCACATGGAACCCAGACCCATTTAATAATGTTGGCAGCTTCTCTTTGTTTGTTTCACCCTTTTCCTGCCCATAACCTCCCTCTTGGTGTTCAAAAACATGTCTACAACAAACCTTCTTTAAAAAAAAAAAAAAATCAAGTATGAGAATGCTGTTATTCAGTCCTGACCAAATAAAAGTTTTGCAAAGATTCATTCAGAGAAAAAAAAGTATGAAGATGTTATATGAAACTTGAGATGTATAATGACAGGTGTTAAAAATAAGATTTCCTGATAGCAGGGAAATAAAAAATAAATTTACTAAAAAACTTTCTACAAGGTAGATACCCACTATACAGAGGTACCAATGTTATATAGCTTAAAACTCTTACCTTTCTTCTAAACAAGAGTTTTTAAAAAATAATAATAATTCAAAGATCCTTTTCAAAGCTTCCCAGGCAAAGGGAATCTTCCTTCCTGGACTGATGACATGTCAAAGCTGGAGCTAAACAACTTTTATGTTCTCTAGGCCACCAGTGGTGGCTTTCGAACTTTTTTGACTATGACCCCACATCAATTAACTCATTTTATATCATGAGATAGACACACATACATATGTATATACAAATATATGTGTTTGTGTATATTCACAAATATACATATACACATATATTGAAACAAAGCCCTGATATTGTTTACTGCTTCACCCAGAAGAAAATGCTGAATGCCATCTTGTAAATGCAGAAGAAATGACAGAATTAGAAAAATCACTATTTTGCAACTACCAAAATAATAACTTATAAAAATATCATTGGGCTTCCCTGGTGGCGCAGTGCTTGAGAGTCCGCCTGCCGATGCAGGAGACGCGGGTTCGTGCCCCGTTTCGGGAGGATCCCACATGCCGCGGAGCGGCTGGGCCCGTGAGCCATGGCCGCTGAGCCTGCGCGTCCGGAGCCTGTGCTCCGCAAATGGGAGAGGCCACAACAGTGAGAGGCCCGCATAACGCAAGAAAAAAAAAAAAAAAAATCATTAATCTGGATGCTAAAATCATTGGGTAAAAAGAAAAGGATATTCATACAATCTCAAACTATAATTTCACATATTATTTATTAATTACAAAGGGGGGAAGATATCTTTACAATGAAGATATCTAGGAGAGATTGCTGTACCCAAGTGATCAAACTTATTATATAATGGGATAAATGTCATTATGTACCTTCCCTTGATATGATTCACTGGCACATATTCACACCATCTATGTAGTACCAAAGGTCTTTTTGAGTTACTTTAGTTATTGCTGTATATACCAATGTCTAGAATAAACTTAACATTTTCTATGATGTAAATTATATAACCAATAACAAAATTATCAATATGTTTGGTGAATAAATTTTGGCCTAAGAATAAAATAGTACCTTTATTCTCACATGTATATACCTATTCCAAATGTATTATCTGTGATGAAAACACTTTCATAATTATAAAAGCATACCTGATATTTGGCTAATTCTGCTTGTAATACTTTCACTTTAGATCTTTCTTGTTCTAACGCAGCATGAAGCGAAGTTACCTACAACCAAATATTCAATAAAAAAAGACTTTTTTTGGTCTTTTTTGGTAAATACTCTTAATTGTTATTCACAATGATGATTTTTGACTATGAGATTAATGAGCATTAGAAGAGAACCTCTCTCCTCACAAACAATTTCAATTAGGCATTTTATTCAGCTGTATATTAAAGATACGTAGGGCAAGCTCACTGTTCTAAGACAAGACCAAAGAATAAGGATGGGAAGGGAAGAAAATCAAGTCCATGAACAGGATAAGTTCTGTCTGTCCTTTCTATCTCTATATTCAGCCCACATCAACTAAAATACAACCTTATCTTCCCCTATTCTTTAGGACATACATACCTCTCTCAGTTGAGTAAACAGAATTTTCAATCATTTGCTATTATATAATAATAATGAAGTATGGTTTGCAGTATTGATGGGCTGTGTCTTTGTTTAGTCAAGTTTCATAATTCAGGACTAAAGAACAGCTTAATATAACCAGTCCTATATATAGTTTTTCTTACCTGTATCGTTAGCTCATTCTTGATACTTTGTGATTCATCAACTTGCAGAAGTATTTCTGCTTTATCTTTCACTGACAAAAAAAGGAAAAAACAGCAGTATAATCTTTTCAATCACTCAGATACTTTAACAATACTTTTACTGAACCAAGACAGCAATGCAGTCAGGCAAAGATTAATTGTCCTCATACTTAATGTATTCCTTGACCCTATATACACCTCTTTATTTTCACTGGTAAATTCTGATCATTATTATCACCACAGCAGCTTTTATTGGAAATTCTACATTTCTGTGGTGTTAAAATATTAATTGTACAGATATGAGAAAAGATTAATTTTTTCCATTTATACTAAAAAGGACAAGGACAGAGAAAATAAAATATTTCACATAGGGGAAAAAACTTTAAAATGCCTCGACTAATCTTAAAGCAAGATTTTAAAAACAATGTAGAGTGTTTTTGTTTGGTTTGTTTTGTTAAATTGTCAAGGTGTGCATATCATAAGGCCCACAAGAATTATTTTTATATGACTTTTCATACCATTAAAGCACTATCAAATAAGTGTTAGCTCATATGAGCACAGTTAATCATATAACATCTGTGGTCTCAGAACTATTCATTCGTCTAGAGGTTTTTCCCTCTTTGGGGAAGCAAGAGATCTATTCTTTGGCCTCTGTGTTCCCTAAGCTTTAAAAATTTCCATATGGCTGACAATTTACTTAACCTATGGTAAAGGATAATACATGAAAAACTAATTCTTCAACTTTGAAAAGCTAGGAGAGACTGAAGAGGTAAAACTAATAAAATGAGTAAAGGAGGAAATGTCCAAATATATAAGAGTACTGATATCACCACAGCTCCACCAATATAACTCTGTCATTCAAATTTATTTTTCATAGTTTAATATGATATGCACTAAGGTGAGATGCTATGTCAAGAAACAAATCACAGTCTCTTAAGAATCAACTTGGGAACTTTTACAAATTGTACTTTCTACTCCTCCATCCTCAGAATTAAACGCACTCACTGAGAACTAGTGATTTTTAACAATTATGTAATATTTTAACTACAGTCAATTTTCCTATAATGCTGTTTTGTGTTTCAAAGAGGTTGATACATCAGGGAACAACATGAACATAACATGAATTGTCTACTTAATGCTTAAGCACAATTTCATGAACAAAGAAAACTGCACCCACTCACACACCTCAAATATCTACCAGCTATTTCAGCGCACTGTGTCAAGAACCACACCAAGTTTCCATCCTTCCATCACTTAACAGTTAACACACACAAGCTGCAACCCTTCTGAAACCTACTTCTACAGCAAACTTTAGGTTGTCTTCAAAGTAAACTGCCATATTTATTATAGTATTTATGTATTCAACCATTTTAACATGTATAAAACTGTTACTGTTTTTATTAGGTTCCCTTTTTTTTTTAAATGTGTCACTGAT
Organism: Lipotes vexillifer; assembly: GCF_000442215.2. NCBI lineage: Eukaryota > Metazoa > Chordata > Mammalia > Artiodactyla > Lipotidae > Lipotes > Lipotes vexillifer. The sequence continues at coordinate 1,098,296 of NW_006795104.1, read as the reverse complement.
GAAATTTTTGAGTATTGTATGCTCCTAACTCCATTTTCCCCATAAACTTTGTGGTTTTAACTGTATGATTTTATAGAGATTAGTGATTTTTAGGAACACATGTTGTACTGTAACATAACTGACTGTATTTGCATTTATATTATAAATGCTAGAGTTTGTAAACTCTAACGTACTGTATTTTTCATGTCATGGTCCTGTATAAAATTGTTCTACTTGGACTACTTATAGTACGGAGTATGGACACTGATATTATTTACTGGTAGCCATTTTTAATCTATTTTTAAAATTTTATTTATTTTATTTATTTATTTTTGGTTGTGTTGGGTCTTCGTTGCTGCGTGCGGGCTTTCCCTAGTTGCTGCGAGCGGGGGCTACTCTTCGTTGAGGTGCGCGGGCTTCTCACTGCAGTGGCTTCTCCACTGCAGAGCGGCTCTAGGCACACAGGCTTCAGTAGTTGTGGCACCCGGTTTCAGCAGTTGTGGCTCGTGGGCTCTAGACCACAGGCTCAGTAATTGTGGCGCACGGGCTTAGTTGCTCTGTGGCATGTGGGATTTTCCTGGACCAGGGATCGAAACTGTGTCCCCTGCATTGGCAGGAGGATTCTTAACCATTGTGCCACCAGGTAAGCCCCTTTAATCTACTTTTGAGAGTAAGTTTTTATCAGTTAATTTTCTCACTTTTCACAAACGTTTCCTTAAGGAATATTACTTTATTTTTAGGTATTTAAAAATCATACATCCAATGTTCAATGATACCCTTACTTTCTTCAATTAGAAATATATCTTGTAAACAATTATTTTCATAATTTTATTCATTAAATGATCCACATGGAGCTTAGTGACATGCATATCTAAATTAATCTCAGGACACTAATATCTAATTGTTCAAATAATGCCTTTTCCCATTATTATTTAACTTCTATTTTATCATAGCTAAGCTTGTAACAGTTAAGTTATATTATAAAAATCGTAAAGTTATAAAAAGTGTTTGAATCTACTTCAGGACTATATATTCTGTTCACCTGGACATGATTTCTGGTTTTTGATAACTGTTACTTAATAGTTTAAATATTTGGTTGGACAATTCCACTCCCAGTATCTTCATATTTGAAACAATTTGGGGTATCTTGTTTACTTATCCTTTAAGGTGAGCTTCATAATTTCTCAAGTGCTATACAGTACTCACAGGAGCTATATTTGGGATTTCATTAACATTTGTTAACAAGGGAAATTGTTTATTACACTTAATTTTGTCTATTCAGAAGACTTTCTCATCTATTCAGGTCTTTCTCTATGTCTCTTTTATGGTTCATTTTCTTTTGAAAATTTAATACACGCTTCCCTTTCTGTTATTAATGGAAAATTTTCAGAGAGGTTTCAAGGTTAGCATCACTAGATATTCATATTCAGGAATGCAACTGATTTGGGGGGTTTCATATAACATCAACTTTACTAATATTATTATCTCTAATCTTTTTTGATTTGATTTCCTTGTTTTCCTGCTGGTAATCTACTGCCAAAAGTTTACAGTGGCAGCAAAAGTATGAAGAGTCGGGGCTTGGGGGGGGGGGGGGGGGGGGGGGGGGGGGGGGACAAGGAAAACCTAAAATCATGACAGGCCTTCCCCTCTAAT
>NW_006795104.1:1051329-1096651 GCF_000442215.2 Lipotes vexillifer | reverse complement strand
GGGGGGGGGGGCGGAGTGGTGGTGGGAGGGGTACAAGGAAAACCTAAAATCATGACAGGCCTTCTCCTCTAATAATTAATAAACAGAATCTTAAGCAAATGTTTTCTTTTTTTTTTTTTTGGTGGTACGCGGGCCTCTCACTGTTGCGGCCTCTCCCGCTGCCGAGCACAGGCTCCGGACGCGCAGGCCCAGCGGCCATGGCTCACAGGCCCAGCCGCTCCGTGGCATGTGGTATCTTCCCGGACCGGGGAAAGAACCCGTGTCCCCTGCATCGGCAGGCGGACTCCCAACCACTGCGCCACCAGGGAAGCCCAGCAAATGTTTTCTTGTTTTGCCTCTAAATGTACTCCAATAATTCATAAGAATTGAAATTTCAAGAGTTTCTTAGCTGAATAGTTGTAAACTTGTGTGATACTAAGGTGCTGCAAAAGAGACTTGTAATAATAAAATTATGAACAATAATCCAGTTTGTATCCTTTTGGGAAACCTTTTTATTTTGTTGAATTAATAAATCATATATCTTGAAAAGTTATCTTTAAATATTTTTAAGATTAACTTTTAATTCTAAAAACACAGAAATCACTTACTTTCACCTTCCTGAAGCATTTTCAATAACTGTGCATTTCTTGCCTTTACTTCTTTATACTTTGCCTAATAATCAAGGAAAAAAGATTTAATTTTTAAAAAGTAAATGATATAATTAACAATTTACTACCAATTTATGGAGCTGTGAATCTAGGCTTGCTCAAAGACATAAATTACTTCTGAAAGAAAAAAGATGGAGGAAAATGTATTCACAACTATCTACTTAATTAAATCCCTCGTATAATAATACAAATCAATATTATAGGTGACGGTATTTAAGAAGAGTAGAATAAAAGTGGAGAAAACTCAGAATAAAACTAAATTTTCCTGAAGTCTTTTTTCTTCCTCAAGTAAAATCCTTATACAATTCAAAATAATTATATGAAAACAAAAAGAAAAATGATTCATAGTTTTATACCAGTACTATACTAGAACTCTCTGTATCTGTTCTTTATCGGCCACTGTCCAATATGTGGCTGCTAACTACTGGAAACGTGGCCAGTGTTACTGAGAAAATGACTTTCAACTGTATTTAGTTTTATTTAATTACAATTTTTATTTTATTTAATTTTTATATATAAAAATTTAAAATTTTACTTTTATGTATTTAAAACCCACGTAGTGTATTAATTTTACACCACGTGTAGTAGTTACTGTACAGCACAGTTTTATATTTGCTCAGTTAAGGCTTTACTAATCTTTTGTTATTTCATTAACTAAATATTTTTAAAGTAATTTTTGAATTACTTACATTTTGGCTGAAATGAATTAGTAATTTACTGAAATATCTTTCAATTATTTTTCAACTTAAAAAAATGGCTTAGCTTGTTTTCAAACTACATGAATGACACAACTATACATTATAAACAATTTTGGAATTGTGTTCCCACATTAACATCCATATTCCAGGGAATTTTTCCCCTACACTACTCTTATTCAACGTGTCTTACAGCACACACTGAAGTATTTATAAATATTTAATACATTGGAGAAAACAATATATTTAGTAACTATAGAAATACAAGAGGTCAGGGAAAGAAAACAGATCAATATAAGAAATTTGTCATTTCTTGTCTCAACATGTACACATATATGTACAGAAGTTACCAGATTCAAAAATCTTTCTTGTGAAACAAAGTTGATGTATTTTAAATTAAGTCCAATAGATGACTTTTACTAAATACTCTGTCCAGTAAATTGCTGAGGATAAATCAATAATGTTACTGAGTAATACTGCAGACAATACATTAAATGGAAGAAGTAAACATAAAAGGGAGTAGGACTTTTGAGAAGCTAAGTAATGAAAGAGGGAGATAAGTCAGATGGAAACATAAAAATATGAAGGGGAAAAACAAATACAGTCAACTACAACTATACTCACTATGAATATAGAAATATATCTACTGGGAATATAAAACTGTATCCACTATGAAATTCTCACTCTCAGGGTTTCAGTCAATGTTAGTATCTCATCAAACTCTAGCTCAAGCCTTTTCTCCAAGGTTCAGATCAGTGTATATGGAAGCATGTCTTTAGTTAGTCTTCAAGACCTAAAGCCAGCTCATAAAGCAAAAATTGCAAACGAACAAAATTACCCCTGAATATTCTTTATACTGTGATAAAAATAACATATATAGTTTTGCATTTACAATCCTGAAGAGTAAATGTATCTATGAAAACCTAAGAGTATAAAATCCTAGTACTGTGCAATTTATAATAAAGAACATATGAAATATACAGTGCCCTCATTAGTATTTTTAACTTCATGAAAAAGAGAACACAAAGTTAAACGCACATATGGTGTGACTCCAATGTGTCCAACACAGATGTTCAACATCCTGAACATCTATGCCTGCATCCACAGCCATTTCAAACTCAACATGTCCAAAACGAGATCTATTAGTTCCGTTTCCCCAAACCAGTTCAAAATGTGTTCTTCCTTTTACACTCAGTACCTGTTAATTTTGTTACCAGACAGTCTTCACTCCAGGCCTCATCTATGTGCATTATCGTCCACAAAAAAATTCTCATGTCACTTCCCTTCTAAAGCCTTCACTGCCCTCTCCATGTCTAAAATGCAAATGCCTTCAAATACTGACCTCAACTAACACCCCCAATCTCACCTTCTACAACTTCGCATTTCTCTAAATGTCAGTAACAATGCCTTTCCTACCATTCTCATGCCTTGTATGCACTGTTCTATCTGGAAAAACTATCTTCTTTTTGGTGAAACCTTTACCAAGTTTCAATAGCAGCAACGGATTTATTCCTGTTTCTGGGCTTCTGGAGCACTCTGTCAGATCTCAATCACAAATTCTACATTGTACTGCAATTATTTACATGATTATCTTCTCCATTAGATTATGAGCTTCTTACTAACTCATCTTTGTATTCACTTGCCTAACACATGGTAAGTGCTCAAAAAAAGCAAAAGAAAATATAAATGACAAAAAACTAAGGCAGAAGTGGGTGCAGTTCAAAAAGGTTTTAACAGGGATAATTCTTAAAGGCATGAGTAGACAAGGAAGGGAAATATAAGAACCAGCAGGGCTGGAACTTGACTCTTTTTCACTATTACATACACAGGGTCCAGAAAAGCACCTGGCCTATTACAGGCATTCAACAAATAATTGTTGAGTGAATAAATATTAGTTCAAAAAGAGAATGATACTTGAGATGAATAAGAGATTTTTTTTAAAGCCTAAGAAAGGAGGAGAGTAATAGGTTTGTGGTTAAAAAAAATTGTATAAATGACAAGTGTTGGCAAGGATGTGAAGAAATTGGTACCCTTGTTCATTGCTGGTGGAAATTTAACATGGTGCAGCTGCTATGGAAAACAGTTTGATGGTTCCTTAAAAAGTTAAACATAGAATTACCATATGATCCGGAAATTCCACTCTTAGGTATATACGAACAGAATTGAAAGCAGGGACTCAGATACTTGTACACCAATTTTCACAGCTGTATTATTCACAATAGCCAAAAGGTTGGAAACAGTGCAAGTGTCCATCAACAGACTAATAAACAAAAAATATGGTATATACATACAGTGGAATATTATTCAGCCATAAAAAGGAATTAAGTTCTGATATGTGCTACAACATGGATATGCATGCTGAAAACATGCCAAGTGAAATAAGGCAGACACAAAAGGACAAATATCATATGATTCCACTTATAGGAAGTACCTAGAATAGGCAAATTTACAGAGATTAGAGGTTATCAAGGATTGCAGTAGAAGGGGAAATAGGGAGTTTAATGGGTACAGAGTTTCTGTTTGGGATGATGAAAAAGTTCTGGAAATAGACAGTGGTGATGGTTACAGAACACTGAGAAAGTACTTAATGCCACTGAATTGTACACTTAAAAACGGTTAAAATGGCAAATTTAATGTTATATGTATTTTACTATGATAAAAATATACTATCATTCAGATTATATATAATTAATGCATTAAAAAACCTAAATAGCAGAAATATTTCTATCAATCAAATATTAAACATATTTCAATATAATAAAAACAGAAAATATACAAATTTATAGAATTATTTTAGTTTACAACAGTAAATATATACAAACCTCCCACTGAGTGATCACATTTTTCAGCTTCTGGATTTCAGCATCTTTTCTTTCAAGTTCCAACTTTAGTCTTTCAATTCTTCCATCTTTTAGAACTACTTCCTAAAGGGGGAAAACACCATTTTAGAACAAAGACAGTTCTGCCAATTCTGATTTACAATATCGTTTTTGAAAGGTTTAAGAGGAAAAGAAAGTCCCAATTTTAATTCATTTTCTAAAGCAACCTAAACTGTTGAATACATTTCCACTTGTACTCAATTTTATAAATGTAATTATGTACAGTACAAGCAAATAAGATATTTATGCCTAATCTCAAACTACAAACGTAACCTAGAACAATATCAGGGCTTTGAAATGATATTTCCATCCTGGAATAAACATACTAAAGTGGTCTCTGACAAGTTGTTATTAGTCTATCTTAACAACCTAAAAGAATTGAAAACTTATGAGAAAAATACAAAATAAGTAATACAAAAAACCAAAAATAGGGCTTCCCTGGTGGCGCAGTGGTTGAGAGTCCACCTGCTGATGCAGGGGACACAGGTTCGTGCCTGGGTCCGGGAGGATCCCACATGCCGCGGAGCGGCTGGGCCCGTGAGCCATGGCCGCTGAGCCTGTGCGTCCGGAGCCTGTGCTCTGCAATGGGAGAGGCCACAACAGTGAGAGGCCCACGTACCACACAAAAAAAATAAAAAATAAAACAAAAAGTTTTTCTCTATATTAGCAATTAACACATAGAAGATATAACTAGAAAAAACATTTTCTCCAGACAGCAATAAAAAATATCCCTAAGGGGCTTCCCTGGTGGCGCAGTGCTTGAGAGTCCGCCTGCTGATGCAGGAGACGCGGGTTCGTGCCCCGTTTCGGGAAGATCCCACATGCCGCGGAGCGGCTGGGCCCGTGAGCCATGGCCACTGAGCCTGCGCGTCCGGAGCCTGTGCTCCGCAAATGGGAGAGGCCACAACAGTGAGAGGCCCGCATAACGCAAGAAAAAAAAAAAAGAAAAAAGAAAAAAAAAATATCCCTAAGAATAAAATTCAGTAATTTTCAGGATCAATAAATGATAAAATATTGAAAAGGACAGAACAAAGCATGTTTTTAGATAGGAAAACTAAGTATTACTAAATATTAATTTGTACATTCAACAGAAATTTCAATAGAGTTTTGTTCTTTGGAACTTAGCGAGATAGTCAAAACTTCACCTGGGAGAATACAGGATAGAAACAAAAAGTTAATGCAGTAGAATCTGCCTACCAGATAATTACATATTATACAGCAAAAATAATTAAAACAGCATGTCATGGCACCTATGTTGACACAGCAATATAACAGAAAAGAAAGTCCAGAAAGATTTAAGACACAAGAATTTATTATAATATAACTATGGTATTTTAAAGAAGTGAGAAAAGGCTGAATTACAGAATAATGGTAGTATATATGGGACAAATGGCTAACTGGAAAAATCAAGTTAAATGCCTGCCATCTTGTAACATACACCAAAATAAATAAATTTAAATGTAAAAAAGTCAACCCAAAGTCATACTTTTCATAAGAATATATATTGGTTCTCTATATCTAATGAGTAATGTGGCAACAATTTTATTCCAAAAATACTCACTGAGCACCTATGCTGGGTGCTGGGTGTACAATGGTGAACAGAACTGAAAAGATTCTTGCCCTCATGGGATTTGTCTGGTGGAGGAGGCAGATATTACATAAAGAAATGCTGCAATTAGAAACCAAGGTTTAAGCAATGATGAAAAGAAACACAGTGCTATAAAGGGAATAATGTGGATTATTCCCTGGTGGATCAGGGAAGCTCTGAGGCCATGACCCTTAAGATGAACCTTGAGTGACTGGGTAGGAATTGGCTAAGTAAAAAGTGGAGGGAGATAAGAGCTTTCCAGGTAGAAAGAACAGTAGGTATAAAGGCCCTGAGGCAAGAAAGAGCCTAGAGAATTTGAAGGATAGTAAAGAGGCAAGCCCGGTTGGAGCTTAATGAAGAAGATGATAGTATAAGATGATTATGGAAGAAAACATTTGGATCAAAATTAGAAATATACATACTATTATAATGGCCCAAAAATCTCATTTCCAGGAATTTATCTTAAATAGATATGCGAGGGGGGAGTATCTATGAAAGTGTTCACTGCTGTTACAACAAAAAATTGGACATCAATTTCAATGCCCAACAATAAGGATATAGGCTAAATATATGACAAATTTACAAAACTGAAAACTCTGAAATCACTAAAAATGATGATACAGAACCATAAAACACATCTGTATGATCTCAAAATTGTAAAACTATATACAAAGAAAAAATCCTGGAAGGACATACATCAACATTTTAATAACTCTCTTAGAATTATTATGGAAGATTTCACTTTATTGTTTAAAAATTTCCTTTCATCAAAATTGTTTTATACTGAGTATATAATCTTTGAATAATATAAAATAGTATTTTAACTAAAAAAAATAAAACCACTTAAGTATTAAACGCTTTATAATATTACTAGCTAACATCTTTGAATAGGAAAGCTCTTCTGAACATAGTATGAAAGGGAGAAAACAAAAAGGAAAAGATTGATAGATTTAACTTGATGAAAAATCTCCAGAAACACTGAAACAAAACCAAAAGGTAAATGAAAAAAACTAGAAAAAACAGTTGCATCTATATGCAGGCATATGACCAATAAAAAAATCAAAAAGTGTACACCTGAGTAGTAAGCAATGTTATATCAAACTGGTATATTTAAATTTTTTCCTCATGGGCTTCCCTTGTGGCGCAGTGGTTGAGAGTCCGCCTGCCGAGGCAGGGGACAAGGGTTCGTGCCCCGGTCTGGGAAGATCCCACATGCCGCAGAGCGGCTGGGCCCGTGAGCCATGGCCGCTGAGCCTGCGCATCCAGAGCCTGTGCTCCACAATGGGAGAGGCCACAACAGTGAGAGGCCCACGTACCGCAAAAAAAAAAAAAAAAAATTTTCCTCAGTGTGGATAACTGAAATCAATTTAGCTATAAACATTATTATTTAATGTAAAAACATTACAGTTGACCCTTGGACAATGTTGGGGTTAGGGATGCCAACCCTCTGAGAAATCAAAAATACACATAGTCAGGGACTTCCCTGGCGGTCCAGTGGTTAAGAGTCCGCCTTCCAATGCAGAGGACACGGGTTTGATCCCTGGTTGGGGAACTAAGATCCCACATGCTGTGGGGCAAGAGCCCGCATGCCGCAGCTAAGATGCGATGCAGCCAAAAAAAAAAAAATACACATAGTCGTATATAGTCAGCCCTCTGTATATGCGGCTCCTCTGCATCCGCAGATTCAACCAACCTCGACTGAAAAAAATCCATGTATAAGTAAAGCAGTTCAAACCTGTGTTGTTCAAGGGTCAATGTATTACTTAATGATCTGAATTGCTCACCATCTCTGTATTTAACTGAAAAGTGGTCCATGTAAGTTTCTACATTATTGGGGAAAAAGTGTAAATCCATAGAAAAGTAGGACCACAACGAAGTATATCAGTGGTAGTTTTCTCCAAGTGAATGAGATTAGGGTCAATTTTTTTCCACTGCATCTGCAAATTGGGGATCATAAAGGTGCCTATCAACTTCACAGTTAACTGTGAGAACTGAATGAAATAATCATTTTAAGTACTTAATAGAATATCTGGTAAATATATACTAAGCCCTCAAATATTTTTGCCACTATTAAAATTTCTTCACTTCTTATCAGTTATTTCCAGAATTTCTACAACAAACATCACTTTTTAAAACAGAAAATTATATTGTTTTAATATATACCCATTTTTATAAGTCCTATATTTCATTAAATAAATTTTAAACTTATCTTCTAAGTAGAAGACATTATACTAAAATGAAGATAAAAGGGTGTATGAGTCTATGTCCACAAGGGATTTGTAATCTATTAAAAATAATAACGAATAAAAATGTGCTGTGTGAAATGTGCCATAAAAAAAACAAAATGCTATGGGGTACAGAAAAAGAAGGAAAGATCATATCCAGGTTTTCTGTGTTTGGGATTGGGATAGGGCAATGAGAGAGCTTCAGGGAGGAGATGGCAAGTGAAATGAACCTTGAGCAAAGCTGGGAAGGATCCAGCACTGTGATAGGAGTGCTCTGCTCTAGCTAGGAGAAAAAACTGGAAAGAGTACAGCTGAAGTTACTTAGGCCGAAGCTACACTGTAGAACAATGCTTTCAAACTTACTTGACAGTGACCCATGTTAAGGAATGTTTTATATCATGACCCAGAATGCACATACATGTCAGTGTATGTATGTATTTGTATGTTATACATATATATACACATATACACAGAAACAAATTTCATAAAATACGAACAGATGTCATATATGCTGACAACTTTTTTTTTTGGTTAGTGCTGGTAGCAATCTACTAAATTGATTTCAGGACTGGTTAAATGGGTTGGGACTCTCAGTTTGAAAAGCTTGAGGGCTTTAAATGTCAGGTCAAGGACATTTGCACTTGATTCAACAGACACTGAAGCTTAGGGACATGGTGTGGCAGCATGAACAAAAAGTCATCTGTTCAGACTTCCCTGGCAGACCAGTGGTTAAGACTCCACGCTTCCAGTGCAGGGGGCACAGGTTCGATCCCTGGTCAGGGAACTAATATCCCACGTGCCGTGGGGTGCGGCCAAAAAATTTTTTTAAAAAGTCATCTGTTAGCAATGAATAAGATAAATTACCTAGAATTAGAAGGCAGGATGCAGAAAGACTTATTAGGTTACTGAAATAATACCAGTAAAAGATAATGAGAGCCAAAAAAAAAAAAAAGATAATGAGAGCCTAAACTAGAGAAATGTTAATAAGAATGGAAGAGAAGATAGATCTGAGAACTATTTCAAAGATTACAAACTCCCAAACCTTGAAAAACAGAAAAGTGAAACAGGAGGTTCAGAGTCTGAATATCTGGATAAAATGATAAAACCAAAAACAGAAATGATGAAGTCAAGCCAAACGCTTAGTTTGGAGAGTAAATGATGACCTCGAGTTTGGACATAGTGAGTATAAGGTATTCACAGCACAAGAGTGAAATATGCCACAAAGACAAATGATAAAACAGAGCCCCGAAGGCCATTAGAGGGAATGCCAGTGAAGCTGTGGAAAAGTTAGTAAACTCATATCCTGCTGCTAGAAGACAATGTTGGTAACACATCAAGAGCAACACAGATGTTTACATGTTTTGATGCAATTACTTTTTTTTTCTTTTTTTTTGCGGTATGCGGGCCTCTCACTGTTGTGGCCTCTCCCATTGCAGAGCACAGGCTCCGGACGCGCAGGCTCAGCGGCCATGGCTCACGGGCCCAGCCGCTCCGCGGCATGTGGGATCCTCCCGGACCCAGGCACGAACCCGTGTCCCCTGCATCAGCAGGTGGACTCTCAACCACTGCGCCACCAGGGAAGCCCTGGTGACTTGCTTTTTTCATTAAAGATTATGTTTTTGATATTCATCCATGTTGCTATGTATTGCTGTAGCTCATTCATTTCTCCTACTGATTTTGTTGTCACAAACAACTGAGTTTGAATCATTCTTGTTGAAGATGTCTTCAGGGTTTAATCTAACATAGAATTTCTAAAACACAGTCTCCCCATCATCTTCAACTTTAGAAGTTAATGCCAAATTGTTCTCCAAAATGGTCATACCAAATTACATTACCACTAGTAATTTGTTACTGTTGTTCTACATCCTTACCATATGGCATATTGTCCAATAAGACTATCACCAGTCTTCACCTTCCTTCAGTTTTTCCTAGGCACTGCAGTGAAATTAGTACTACCATATAGAACTTCGTCCTCTGCTAAAAAACTTTCAAAAATTCTTTATTATCTCCTGACTAAATCATAAATCAGGCTTTTAAGTCCTCCACAAGCCCTCCAAACCCACTGTGCCAAATTTATACTATGCTCCTCTTTGAATTTTGTCTTAATTAAACTGGTTTATTCTTCACTGCCTCCATTCTTTTACTCTGACATTCCAGTTTCTTCTCCCTCACTTCTTCACGTTCAAATTCTACTGTCCCTTAAATTCCAATTCAAAAGCTATTTTCCGACTTCCCTGGTGGTCTAGTGGTTAAGATTCCACTCTCCCAATGCAGGGGGCCCAGGTTCAACCCCTGGTCAGGGAAATAGATCCTGCATGCTGCAACTAAGAGTCTACATGCCACAACTAAAAGAGCCCGCATGCTGCAACTAAAGATCCCACATGCTGCAACTAAGATCCCACATGCCACAACTAAGACCTGGCACAGCCAAATAAATAAATAAATATTTTTAAAAACCCCACAAAAATCAAAAGCTATTTTCTCCTAAGAAAGCCATCTCTCATCTCCATTCCTATGAATTACCTTTTTTGGATCTTCCACTTTCCACCTTGTACAAAGACAATTATCAAGTGCATGCTGTGTACAACATGCTCTGCTAAACATTTTACATCATAATCGCTAATTTTCATAATAACAGTGCCTGAAAGGCAGGTAATTTCATTCCAATGTAACACAGCTGATAAGCTGCAGTGCTATATTTTGTGTTATTAGGTTTGATTTCAAAGACTGTTCTCTTTCTACTATACTGCACTGTCACTTTGGTTTTAAAATATCATTAACATTACTTAATAATTTAATTAAACTTATGTGTACCCAACTTTGCCCTACAAAAGATCTGAAACATCTAATTATTTGCTCAAGTATATTAATATCATTCTTACTATCCAACAATGATCTGAGATGACTTAGAAAAATAAGATACAAACCACAACGGGGAAAATCATAATCAATGTAAAAAGAGGAAACAAATTTGCTAACTATAAATGTTAACACAGTTGCCTGCACTGTACATAAAATTTGACAGTCAAGACAAGACAGGAAAACCCAAAATTTAATTCAATGCCAGAAAGGAAGAAGCTCACAAGTTCCTCAGGGCAGGCAAGGATTTCCCGTACTAAGTTGAAAATAGATTTTCATGTGGTATAGTGTTTTTATAAAGCAATATTATTGCTGCATTGGAGTAACAAGTTCTTAAGAGTCTGGCTTCTTTTGTGTCCTATATAACACAACACAGCAGTGTTTAATTTGTTGAATGACTGACCATTAAGTATTGGAGGTCAATATAAGGTAAAGAACAGATTCACAGTTTAAGAGGAAGTAAAAGAGAAGACTGGTGGTTGTGGTGAGAAAAATAAATGCAGACTTAGAGGTCTCTATAGGATAAGATCTTTTCTTTCTTTCTTTCTGTATTACTCCAAACAATATTTTAAAATGTGAATACCATTCTTAGCTTGTGAGCCTTACAAAAACAGACTGCTAAAAAAAAAAAAAAAACAAAAACAGACTGCTGACCAGCCATAGTTTGTAACTCCTGGTCTGCAGGATAAAATTCTAACTTCTTAGTTTCACATAAAAAGACCTTTATAATCTAAATCCAATCTATTTCTCTAGTCATGTTATCCCACACTCACTTAAGTCTATACTTCTTAGATGCAGAATTTTTCAGTTTCCTGAATATTAAGTCTAAGGCTTTTCATAGCTCTGGGCCATTGCTCTTGCAGCTCCCTTAGGTTTTCTCCATTTCTCAGTTTATACAGTTATTCACCATTCAAAATCCATCCCAAATGTCACTTATTTATATACCTTTCCCAATTCACCCAAGGAGTGATCTATTACCTTTTCTATTCAAAAACCTCTTTTTTATTGTTCATATCTCTCTTAAAGCCTTCATCATGCTGAGTGATATTTTTCCAGTCTCCCTCCTACTATCCCCACTACTCTGTCTAAGGCATGGATGGTCTTATCCATCTTGATATTCCCACGCCCCTACATTGGTGCCTAACAATACCTAGCATTATAGCACATGCTCAATAAATATTCATCAACTAAAGAAGTCTTCATACTTTTTTTTTTTTTTTTTTTTTTTTTTCCTTGCGTTATGCGGGCCTCTCACTGTTGTGGCCTCTCCCATTTGCGGAGCACAGGCTCCGGACGCGCAGGCTCAATGGCCATGGCTCACGGGCCCAGCCGCTCCGCGGCACGTGGGATCTTCCCGAAACGGGGCACGAACCCGCGTCTCCTGCATCGGCAGGCGGACTCTCAAGCACTGCGCCACCAGGGAAGCCCCATACTTTTTAATATAAGTATCTGTGTGTAATAATGACTAAGATAATATCCTAAAACTGTAACTTTATACAATCATAATTGGGTTCTACTGCTTAGGTTTTTTAAAAAAGAAAAATAATTTCACTGTGATTTTAAGAGAATTTTCTATTTTACATGCCTGGTTGTGTTCATGAGCTGTGCAATTATCTGTTCCATTATATTCTGTAAGCTGTTCTCTTCTTTTTTCTCTAATAAGAATTTTATGAACATCATCTTCCAGTCTATTGAAGAATCCTCCATCATGTGATAAAGTCTGAGAAGAACTCAATTCCTGTCAAAAATGAATTAAGATTTACTATCAATCAACACAAAAGTGCATGCATGCATTTAATAAACCTGGTCAGCCACTAGAAGGATAGAGAATGAAAAAAAAATAACATAGAGACAATCAACCATCTGATTCTTCTCTATCTCCAGAAGATAACCAGTAGAGATACATTTGCAAATGTCCTTTTCTTTACTTCATATTTTTTGAGTTGGGTATTGCTTGATTTTTAAATTATTTTTTATCCATATACCATACAATTTACCCATTTAATTTGCACATTTAAATGGTTTTTAATATATTCACAGAGTTGTACAACCATAACCCATTTATAAAGTTACATCAGCCCAAAAATAAACCCAGAACTTATTAGCACCATTTCCCATTCCCTCCTAATCCCTCCCCTCAGCTGTTCCCTAGGCAACACTAATCTACTTTCTGTCTGTATAGATTTGGCTATTCTGGACATCTGATATAAAATGGAATCATACTGTATAAGGTCTTTTGTGACTGGCTTCTTTCACTTTGCAAAATGTTTTCAAGATTCATCCATATTATAGCATCTATCAGCACTTCATTCCTTATTGCCAAATAATATCCCACTGATGGATACACCATATTTTATTTCTCAGTTCATCAGCTGATGGACATTTGAGCTGTTTCTATCTTTTGGTTATTATGAATAATGCTCCGGTAAACATTCATGCAACAAGTTTTTGTGTGGACATGTTTTCAGTTCTCTTGGGTATATACCTGGAAGTAGAATTGCTGGGACATATGGTAACTCTATGTGTAACCTTTTGAAAAATTGCCAAATAGTTTTCCAAAGTGACCATACTATTTTACAACTTTTCAATGTATTCAGTGTATGAGGCTTCTAATTTCTCCACATTCTCACCAACACTTGTTACTATACATCTTTTCAAATTATAAACACCCTAGTGGGTGTGAAGTGGGTGTGAAAGAGATTCATTGTGGTTTTGAATTGCATTTACCTGATGGCTAATGGTGCTAAGCATCTTTTCATGTACTTATTGGACATTTGTATATCTTTGTGAAAAAACGTTTATTCAGATAGCTTGCCCAATTTTTTTGTTATTTTTTTGTTTTTTAAACTACATGTAAATTTATTATTAAAAAAATTTTTTTTTGGCTGCACCACACAGCACATGCAATCTTAGTTCCCCAACCACGGATCGAACCTGTACCCCCTGCATTGGAAGCATGGAGTCTTAACCACTGGACCGCCAGGGAAGTCTGTCAAATCTGTCAAATCTGTCTGATTTGGGAACAACTATTTTGGAACTCTGAAGTCTGTTGAAGGCTTGCAACTTCCAGGGAAACAATTTTTAATTAGGTTACTTTTTATTTTTGAGTTGTAGGAGTTCTTTGTTCTAGAAACAAGTCTCTTATCAAATACATGATTTGCAAATATTTTCTCCCATTCTGTGGGTTGTCTTTTCACATTCTTGACAGTATCCTTAGTATCACAAAAGTTTTAATCTTGACAAAGTCCAATTTATCCAAGAAATCACTGCCTAACTCAGGGTCATCAAGATTTACTCCTATATTTTCTTCTAAGAGCTTTACAGTTTTAGTTCTTACATTAAGTTTATAATCCATTTTGAGTTATTTTTTGCATATGGTGTGAGAAGGGGTCCAAATTCTTCTTTTGCATGTGGCTATCCAGCATCATTTGTTAAAAGATTATTATTTTCCCATTGAATTGTCTTGGCACCCTTGTCCAAAATCAATTGAACATAAATAAAAAGTCTTCTTTCTGGACTCTTAATTTTATTCGTTCAACCTATATGTCTACCCTTATGCCATACCACACTGCCTTAACTACTCTAGCCTTGTATTGCTCAAACTTTTACAGTATATTTAAAAGCAATTTTTACATAAATTCTACACACAAATGATAAGGAGATAAGACTGTATCACAATCTACTCAATTATGTAAAGTTAGAGATTTTATATGTTCTCCAAGAAAAGTATCATTTCCTTTCCAACTTCCTGTCGCAAGACAGAGACTGAAGAAAATGTTCCTCACTCTCATAGCTTTTCCCTATGTCCCACATTCTTGAGTTTTAATATTCCTGATTTTACCCATTTCAACTGTATTTGTCAGCAAATGACCCAACAGTTCAATGACTGTTCATCCTTTTCCTTTCACCTTATCTTAGAAAGTGTTTGAAAGAAAAAAAAAGTGTGTATCAGTGCTTAATATACAAATAATATTTTAGTTTTTTTTTTTTTTTTTTTTTTTTTTTTTTTTTCTTGCGGTACACGGGCTTCTCCCTGTTGTGACCTCTCCCGTTGCGGAGCACAGGCTCCGGACGCGCAGGCTCAGCGGCCATGGCTCACGGGCCCCGCCGCTCCGCGGCATGTGGGGTCTTCCCAGACCAGGGCACGAACCCGCAACCCCTGCATCGGCAGGCGGACTCTCAACCACTGCGCCACCAGGGAAGCCCCAAATAATATTTTAAATGTTTGTAGAGCACTTTATATTTTGCAAAGCACTTACAGAAACATCCCTTTAGTTTAATCTCATTAACACTGTAAGAAATTAATAGAGCAAGAATATTCTCCCCACAAAGTAATCATAGTCATAGGAAAGTTAAATAACTTGCTCATGAGTGATTCTACTGCCAAGTGGTACAGCTATAACTCAAAGTCTACTGCTTCATAAAATACTTCCAGTATATTCTGGTAAGACTTCATTTTAAAGCAATGAATACAGCAATGCTTAAAACACTGCTGAGCTTCTATGGAAGGTATAGCATGATGATGGCAACTAATCAGCCTCTGGATTTCACTACTTTAAATAGTGCAGTTCCAACTAATGTCCTCTGTTTTTTGATAGCTGCTACCATTACCAGCATGCCTATCCCAAAGGGTACTCTGTCCTTGATATTTTTTCTTTAGTGAGGCATAAAATTTCTTTTCAGCCTAAGGATAGACGTTTTCAAAAGATACCTTGACAGGAAACTACAGAGAAATGAAACAAAAACAATCCAACAACGCCGCCCTCCCCCAACACACACCTCAACAGAAAAAAGACAAAAATGCACCAAGTGTTAAGAACACAGATTCTTTAATAAGTCTAGCCAATTCAATTTCAATTTAACAAATTCTGAGCACCTATTATGTGCCAAGAATGTAATGAAAAAGTACAGTGTTTGTGTAAGTATAGCCTTATAGATCACTGGAACATAATTAGGAGACTGGACATAAGCCTTCACATTTATGGTCAATTTATTTTTTATGAAAGTGTCAAGTTACTTCATTAAAGAAACAATATTGTTTTCAACAAATGGTGCTGGGAGAACTGGATATAAACATGCCAAAAGTGTATCTGAACTCTTTCTTCACACTACGCACAAAAATTAACTCAAAATTAGATCATGGAGAAGATTCTGTGAAGATGGCAGAGTAGCAAGCACCAGGAACCTGTGTCCTCACACAGACAAAAACTGCATTGGCAGAATCTGTCTGATTTGGGAACAACTATTTTGGAACTCTGAAGTCTGTTGAAGGCTTGCAACTTCCAGGGAAACTCTTGGATGGTAAACGGCAGTAAATTTTGGTCAATTTTAGCTCTTAGCACAGTAGCAACTACCCATCCACCACCCTCAGTGATGTGGCAGGCAGCTGTGTACATGTTCCTGGAGCAGCTTGTACACAGCTTATGGGAGCCAGGGTGGGCAGCAAGGAGCCTCTCCTCCAAATAATGGGGATCTGTGTTCTGGTCACTAATTGCCGCTTCTGATTACAGAGGTGCAGACCAAGAGACAAAGAGGCAGGCAGCCATTGTTGCTGCACCTCCCCTCATTGTTGCAAGCCCCTCCCCCTCTAGCTGAAGTGACTTCCAGTGGATTTAAAGAGCTAGTGCCCTTCCCCTCCCCCCTCATATTTTGCTTTTCCACTTTTGAGAGCCAGACTTTAAAAAATAGGCCATTCATGGGCTTCCCTGGTAGCATAGTGGTTAAGAATCCGCCTGCCAATGCAGGAGACACAGGTTTGAGCCCTGGTCTGGGAAGATCCCACATGCCACAGAGCAACTAAGCCTGTAAGCCACAACTACTGAGCCTGCACTCTAGAGCCTGTGAGCCACAACTACCAAGCCTGCAGGCCACAACTACTGAAGCCCGCACATCTAGAGCCCATGCTCCGCAACAAGAGAAGCCACTGCAGTGAGAAACCTGTACATTTCAACAAAGAGTAGCCCCCCGCTTGCCACAACTAGAAAAAGCCTGCACGTGGCAACAAAGACCCAACACAGCCAAAAATAAAATAAATAACAAATTAAAAAAATATATTAATGTTTGAAAAAATACAATAAAGACCAGCGTATTAAAAAAAAAAAATAGGTCATTCAAAAACAACTGCCTGTAAGGGGAAAATTAGAAAGTGACTATGAACGCCCAAGGAAAGGCTATGAAAAGACCGAAGACATTAAGTTTACAACAATAAAAAAAAACAAACCCAAAACAGTAATAAAAAAACACCAATCCCTGAGGAAGGAGGAGAATCTGATTTCCAGAGTTACCATATTACTAGACTCAAATGTCTCATATGCAACAAAAAATCACAAGGCATACAAAGAAACAGGAAAGTATAACCCATTGAAAGTAAAAAGAAATCAATAGAAACTGTTCTTGAAAAATACTTATTTATGGCAGTTGTATTAGACAAAGACTTTAAAACAACTCAACTGTCTTAAAGATGCTCAAAGATTTAAAGGAAGATGTGGAGAAAATCAAGAAAACAATGTGTGGACAAAATGGAAATGTAATTAGGGATTAACAAAAGAAACCTAAAGGGATGCCAAAAGGAAATTCTGGAGCTAAAAAGTACAATAACTGAAACAACACATTCACTAGAGTGACTGAAAGGCAGAGTTGAGCAGGCAGAAGAAAGAATCAGTAAACTTAAAGACAGGACAACAGAAATTATCTAGGCTGAAGAACAGAAAGAAAAAAGATTGAAGAAAAGCAAACAGAGGCTAAGGGACCTGTGGGACACCATCAAGCAGGCCAACATACAAATTGTGGGAGTCTTAGAAGAAGAAAAGAGATAGAAAGGGGCAGAGAGAATATCTGAAGAAAAAATGGCTAAAAACTTCCCAAATCAGGGCTTCCCTGGTGGCTCAGTGGTTGAGAGTCCACCTGCCAATGCAGGGGACACGGGTTCATGCCCTGGTCCAGAAAGATCCCACATGCCGCGGAGCGGCTGGGCCCGTGAGCCATGGCCACTAAGCCTGCACGTCCGGAGCCTGTGCTCCACAACGGAAGAGTCCACAGCAGTGAGAGGCCCGCATACTGCAAAAAACAACAACAAAAAACACAAACTTCCCAAATCTGATGAAAGACATGACTATAAACATCCAAGAAGCTTAAAGAACTCCAAGTAAGATGGACTCAAAAAGACCCACAGCGGGCTTCCCTGGTGGCGCAGTGCTTGAGAGTCCGCCTGCCGATGCAGGAGACGCGGGTTCGTGCCCCGTTTCGGGAGGATCCCACATGCCGCGGAGCGGCTGGGCCCGTGAGCCATGGCCGCTGAGCCTGCGCGTCCGGAGCCTGTGCTCCGCAAATGGGAGAGGCCACAACAGTGAGAGGCCCGCATAACGCAAGGAAAAAAAAAAAAAAAAAAAAAAACCCACAGCAAGTTACATTATAATAAATTTTCAAAAGACAATGACAAGGGGCTTCCCCAGTGGTCCAGTGGTAAAGAATCCCCCTTCCACTGCAGGGGACACAGGTTCAATCCTTGGTTGGGGGAACTAAGATACCACATGCCGTGGGGCAACTAAGCCCACGTGCCACAGCTACTAACCCTATGCACCTCAACTAGAGAGAGTCCACATGCCACAAAATACGGAGCCCACATGCTCTGGAGCCCGCACACCACAACTACAGAGCCAACATGCTCTGGAGCCCATGCACCACAACTAGAGAGAAAAAACCTGCATGCCACAACTAGAGAGAAGCCTGCGCACTGCAACAAAGACCTGACACAGCCAATTAAAAAGAAAAAAAAAAGACAATGACAAAATAAAATCATAAAAGCAGCAAAAGGAAGCAAATCATCATATACAAGGGATCCTCTATAAGGTCATAAGCAGTTTTCTCATCAGAAACTTTGAAGGCCAGAAGACAATGGGCTGAAATATTAAAAATACTAAAAGAAAAAACCTTTCAACCAAGAATGGTATATGTGGCAAAACTCTCCTTCAAAAGTGAGTGAGAAATCAAGACATTCCCAGAAAAACAAAATCTGAGGGAGCTTGTGACCACTAGACCTGCCCTGCAAGAAATACTCATGGTAGTGCTGGGAAGGTAAAAAGAACGAACATTAGACAATAACTCAAAGCCACATGGGGAAATAAACATCTCAATAAAGGGTAATTATAAAAGCAAGTATTTTGGGCTTCCCTGGTGGCGCAGTGGTTGAGAGTCCGCCTGCCAATGCAGGGGACACGGGTTCGTGCCCCGGTCCAGGAATATCCCACATGCCACAGAGCGGCTGGGCCCGTGAGCCATGGCCGCTGAGCCTGCGCATCCGGAGCCTGTGCTCCGCAATGGGAGAGGCCACAACAGTGAGAGGCCTGCGTACCCTCCCAAAAAAAGCAAGTATTACTGTAACAATGGCATGTGACTGTACTTTCTATTTTCTACATGATTTAAGAGACTAATATGTTTAAAGGAACAAAAACAATTATTGGTGTAAATGCTAACATTAACATAACTTTGATTTGTAACTCTAGGACAAGCTCTGCCTGCCAGTTTTCCAGCACTAACCACAGGATCTGGCAACAGTGGACTGGCAACAGCCACAGACTCTTCAGGACCCTGACTCTGCCCACCAGTAAGCCAGTATTAGCCCCGGGGCTCCCTAGGACTCTGCATCCAATCCAGCCACTTTATGACCAGGCCCTATTAAACAGCAGCCAACAGCATCTGCACAAGGCAGGGCCTAGCAACTAAGCAGACTAGGGGCCAATCAAGGCTACCAGACTGCTCACATAGTGAGCCTGCTGCAAAAGAAGGACCACACAGCTCTCTTAGTGGTAAGCCCTAGAGCACACAGCTTGGGTGCCAAGAGGAGAGTGAACAGTGGGGACACACAGGATGCTTCCTACAGAAGGCCACTTCTCCTAGGTCAAGAATCAGAGCTGACCTATCACATACACAGAGATATGAATAGCAACATAGACAAAATGAGGCAGCAGAGGAATATGTTCCAGACAAAGGAACAAAATAAAACCCCAGAAGAAGAACTAAGTGAACTGGAGATAGGTAATCTACCAGAGAAAGAGTTCAAAGTAAGGATCATAAAGAAGATCCAAGAACTCAGGAGGAGAATGGATGCACAGAGCAAGAAGTCAGAAGTGTTTAACAAACAGCTACAAAATCATAAAGAACAACCAAACAAAGATGAAGAATACAATAACTGAAATGAAAAATACACTAGAATGACTCAATAGTAAACTAAATACTTCAGAAGAATGGATCAGTGAAATCACTGCCACTGAACAGTAAAATAGAAAAAAGAATGAAAAGAAATGAAGACAGTTTAAGAGACCTTCCGGACAACATCAAAAGCACTAATATTCACATTACAGGGGTCCCAGAAGAAAAAGAGAGAAAGGGCCCGAGAAAATATCTGAAGAGATAATAGCTAAAAAACTCCCTTGAAAAGTAAACAGTCACCCAAGTCCAGGAAGCACGGAGAGTCTCATACAAGATTAACCCAAAGAGGAATACACCAAGATAAACTGTAATTAAAATGACAAAAATTAAAGTTAAAGAGACTATACTAACAGCAGCAAGGGAAAAGCAAAAAATAATATACAAGTGAACTCCCATAAGGTTATCAGCTGATTTTTCAGCAGAAACTCTGCAGTACAGAAGGGAGTAGCATGATATATTTAAGGTGATGAAAAGGAAAAACCTACAACCAAAATACTCTACCCAGCAAGGCTCTCATTCAGATTTGACAGAGAAATCAAAGGCTTTACAGACAAACACAAAACGAAGGAATTCCGTACCACCAAACCAGCTTTACAACAAACGTTAAAGGAACTTATCTAGGCAAAAATGAAAAGGCCACAACTAGAAACAAGAAAATTAGAGAATGAAAAGGCTCACGGGTAAAGGCAAACATACGGTAAAGGTAAGAAATCATCCACACACCAAGCTTGTAGGGAGATTTAAAGACAAAAGTAGTAAAATGGGGCTTCCCCGGTGGCGCAGTGGTTAAGAATCCACCTGCCAATGCAGGGGACATAGGTTCGAGCCCTGGTCCAGGAAGATCCCACATGCCACAGAGCAACTAAGCCTATGCGCCACAACTACTGAGCCTGCGCTCTAGAGCCTGCGAGCCACAACTACTGAAGCACACACGCCTAGAGCCCGAGCTCCGCAACAAGAGAAGCCACTGCAATGAGAAGCCTGCACACCGCAATGAAGAGTAGCCCCCACTCACGCAACTAGACAAAGCCGTATGCAACAACAAAGACCCAACGCAGCCAAAAATAAATAATAAATAAATAAATTTATTTTTTAAAAAAAGTAGTAAAATGATCTGTATCCACAATAAGCAGTTAAGGAATGCACAAAACAATTAGACATAAAATATGATATAAAAAAACAGTAATCATGAGGGGAGGAGAATACAAATGCAAGGTATTTAAAAGACATTTGAAATTAAGGGTTAAGCTACTTAAAACAATCACATATATACATACACTGCTATACAAAAACCTTGTGGTAAACACCAACCAAAAATCTATAACAGATATACACACAAATAAGAAAAAGGGATATAAATACAATACTAAATATAAAGTCATCAAATCACAAGAGAAGAGAACAAAAGAAGGGGGAAAATACCTACAAAAACAAATCCAAAGCAATTAACAAAATGGCAGTAAGTACATATTGATAATTACCTTAAATGTAAATGGATAAAATGTTCCAACCAAAAGACATAGACTTCCTGAATATATGTAAAAACAAGACCCATATATATGCTGTCTATAAGAGACCCACTTCAGATCTCGAGACATATACAGACTGAAAGTGAGGGAATGGAAAAAGGTACTCCATACTAAAGCGAATCAAAAGAAAGGTGGAATAACAATATATCAGACAAAACAGACTTTAAAGACTGTTACAAGAGACAAAGAAGGACACCACATAATGACCAAGGGATCAATCCAAGAGAAGATATAACAATTGTAAACATTTATTCACCTAACATAGGAGGACCTCAATACATAAGGCAAATGATAACAGCCATAAAAGGGGAAATCAACAGTAACACAATCATAGTAGGGGACTTTAACACCCCACTTTCACCAATAGACAAATCATCCAAAATGAAAATAAATAAGGAAACACAAGCTTTAAATGATACATTAAACAAGAAAGACTTAATTGATATTTCTAGGACATTCCATCCAAAAACAATAGAATACACTTACTTCTCCAGCACACATGGAACATTCTCCAGGATAGATTATATCTTCGGTCACAAATCAAGCCTTTGTAAATTTAAGAAAATTGAAATCTTATCAAGAATCTTTTCCAACCACAATGCTATGGGACTAGATATCAATTACAGGAAAAAAACTGTAAAAAATACCAACACGTGGAGGCTAAACAATAGACTACTAAATAACCAAGAAATCACTGAACAAATCAAAGATGAAATCCAAAAATACCTAGAAACAAATGACAATGAAAACATAATGACCCAAAACCTATGGGATGCAGCAAAGCAGTTCTAAGAGGGAAGTTTATAGCACTACAATCCTACTGCAAGAAACAAGAAAAATCTCAAATAAACAACCTAACCTTACACCTAAAGCATTAGAGAAAGAAGAAAAAAAAAAAACCCAAAGTTAGCAGAAGGAAAGAAATCATAAAGATCAGATCAGAAATAAATGAAAGAGAAATGAAGGGAACAATACCAAAGATCAATAAAACTAAAAGCTGGTTCTTTGAGAAGATAAACAAAATTGATAAACCATTAGCCAGAATCATCAAGAAAAAAAGGGAGAAGACTCAAATCAACAGAATTAGAAATGAAAAAGGAGAAGTAACAATTGACACTGCAGAAATACAAAGGATCATGAGAGACTACTACAAGCAACTCTATGCCAATAAAATGGACAAGCTGGAGGAAATGGACAAATTCTTAGAAAAGCACAACCTTCCAAGACTGAACTAGAAAAAATAGAAAATATGAACAGACCAATCACAAGCACTGAAACTGAAACTGTGATTAAAACTCTTCCAACAAACAAAAGCCCAGGACCAGATGGCTTCACAGGTGAATTCTACCAAACATTTAGAGAACAGCTAACACCTATCCTTCTCAAACTCTTCCAGAAAATAGCAGAGGGAGAAACACTCCCAAACTCATTCTACGAGGCCACCAACACCCTGACACTAAAACCAGACAAAGATATCACAATAAAAGAAAACAACAGGCCAATATCACTGATGAACATAGATGCAAAAATCCTCAACAAGATACTAGCAAACAGAATCCAACAGCACATTAAAAGGATCATACACCATGATCAACTGGGGTTTATCCCAGGACTGCAAGGATTCTTCAATATACACAAATCAATCAATGTGATACACCATATTAACAAACTGAAGTATAAAAACCATATGAAAATCTCAACAGATGCAGGAAAAGCTTTTGACAAAATTCAACACCCATTTATGAGAAAGACTCTCCAGAAGGTAGGCAGAGAGAACACCTACCTCAACATAATGGAGGCCATATATGACAAACCCACAGCC
Organism: Lipotes vexillifer; assembly: GCF_000442215.2. Classification (NCBI taxonomy): domain Eukaryota; kingdom Metazoa; phylum Chordata; class Mammalia; order Artiodactyla; family Lipotidae; genus Lipotes; species Lipotes vexillifer. The sequence continues at coordinate 1,073,200 of NW_006795104.1, read as the reverse complement.
AACTTCGTTCTCAATGGTGAAAAACTGAAAGCATTTCCACTAAGATCAAGAAGAAGACAAGGTTGCCCACTCTCACCACTATTATTCAACACAGTTTTGGAAGTTTTAGCCACAGCAATCAGAGAAGAAAAAGAAATAAATGGAATCTAAATCAGAAAAGAAGAAGTAAAACTGTCACTGTTTGCCGATGACATGACACTATACATAGAGAATCCTAAAGATGCTACCAGAAAACTAATAGAGCTAATCAATTAATTTAATGAAGTAGCAGGATATAACATTAATGCACAGAAATCTCTTGCACTCCTATACACTAATGATGAAAAATCTGAGAGAGAAATTAAGGAAACATTCCCATTTACTATTGCAACAAAAAGAATAAAACACCTAGGAATAAACCTACTTAAGGAGACAAAAGACTTGTATGCAGAAAACTATAAGACACTGATGACAGAAATTAAAGATGACAGAAACAGATGGAGAGATAGACCATGTTCTTGGATTGGAAGAATCAACATTGTGAAAATGACTACACTACCGAAAGCAATCTACAGATTCAATGCAATCCCTATCAAATGACCAATGGCATTTTTCACAGAACTAGAACAAAAAATTTCACAATTTGTATGGAAACACAAAAGACCCCGAATAGCCAAAGCAATCTTGAGAAAGAAAAATGGAGCTGAAGGAATCAGGCTCCCTGACTTCAGACTATACTACAAAGCTACAGTAATCAAGACAGTATGATATTGGCACAAAAACAGGAATATAGCTCAATGGAACAGGATAGAAAGCCCAGAGATAAACTCACGCACATCTGGTCACTTTATCTTTGATAAAGGCAGCAAGAATGTACAATAGAGAAAAAACAGCCTCTTCAATAAGTGGTGCTGGGAAAACTGGACAGCTACATGTAAAACAATGAAATTAGAAGACTTCCTAACACCATAGACAAAAATAAACTCCAAATGGATTAAAGACCTAAATGTAAGTCCAGACACTATAAAACTCTTAGAGGAAAACATAGGCAGAACACTCTATGACATAAATCACAGCAAGATCCTTTTTGACCCACCTCCTGGAAAAATGGAAATAAAAACAAAAATAAGCAAATGGGACCTAATGAAACTTAAAAGCTTTTGCACAGTAAAGGAAACCATAAACAGACGAAAAGACAATCCTCAGGATGGCAGAAAATATTTGCAAACAAAGCAACTGACGAAGTTGCTTGTATATCTCCAAAATATACAACTCCAGCTCATGCAGTTCAACATCAAAAAAACAAACAACCCAATCCAAAAATGCATGGAAGATCTAAATAGACATTTCTCCAAAGAAGATATACAGATTTCCAACAAACACAGGAAAGGATGCTCAACATCACTAATCATTAGAGAAATGCAAATCAAAACTACAATGTGGTATCACCTCACACCAGTCAGAATGACCATCATCAAAGTATCTACAAACAACAAATGCTGGAGAGGGTGTGGAGAAAAGGGAACCCTCTTGCACTGGTGGTGGGAATGTAAATTAATACAGCCACTATGCAGAACAGTATGGAGGTTCCTTAAAAAACTAAAAATAGGGCTTCCCTGGTGGCACAGTGGTTGAGAATCTGCCTGCTAATGCAAGGGACACGGGTTCGAGCCCTGGTCTGGGAAGATCCCACATGCCGCGGAGCAACTAGGCCCGTGAGCCACAACTACTGAGCCTGCGCATCTGGAGCCTGTGCTCCGCAACAAGAGAAGCCGCGACAGTGAGAGGCCCTGCACCACGATGAAGAGTGGCCCCCGCTTGCCACAACTAGAGAAAGCCCTCGCACAGAAATGAAGACTCAACACAGCCAAAAATAAATAAGTAAATAAATAAATTTAAAGAAAAAAAAACTAAAAATAGAACTACCATATGACCCAACAATCCCACTACTGGGCATACACCCTGAGAAAACCATAATTCAAAAAGAGTCATGTACCACAATGTTCACTACAGCACTATTTACAATAACCAGGACATGGAAACAACCTAAGTGTCCATCGACAGAAGAATTGTTAAAGAAGATGTGGCACATATATAGTGGAATATTACTCAGCCATAAAAAGAAATGAAATTGAGGTATTTGTACTGAGGTGAATGGACCTAGAGTCTGTCATACAGAGTGAAGTAAGTCAGAAAGAGAAAAACGAATGCCATAAGCTAACACATATATAGGGAATCTAAAAAGAAAAGTGGTTCTAATGAACCTAGGGGCAGGACAGGAATAAAGACGCAGATGTGGAGAATGGACTTGAGGACACAGGGATGGGGAAGGGTAAGTTGGGATGAAGTGAGAGAGTAGCACTGACATATATACACTACCAAATGTAAAACAGATAGCTAGTGGGAAGCAGCTGCATAGCACAGGGAGATGAGCTCGGTGCTTTGTGACCACCTAGAGGGGTGGGATAGGGAGGGTGGGAGGGAGACACAAAAGGGAAGAGATATGGGGATATGTGTATATGGATAGCTGATTCACTTTGTTATACAGCAGAAAATAACACAACATTGTAAAGCAATTATACTCCAATCAACATGTTAAAAAATAAATTAAATAAAGACTGTTACAAGAGACAAAGAAGGACACTACATAATGATCAAGGGATCAATCCAAGAAGAAGATTATAAATATATGCAGTTATAAGAAGTTATAAATATATGCATCCAACATAGGAGCACCTCAATATACAAGGCAAATGTTAACAGGAATAAAAGAAGAAATTAAGAGTAACACAATAATAGTGAGGGACTTTAACACCCCACTTACATCAATAGACAGATCATCCAGAGAGAAAATCAATGACATACATAGGCCTTAAATGATACCTTAGGCCAAATGGACTTAATTGATATTTATAGAGCATTCCATCCAAAGGCAGCAGAAAACACATTCTTTTCAAGTGCACATGGAACATTCACCAGGATAGATCGCATGCTGGGCCACAAAGCAAGCCTTTAAGAAAACTGAAATAGCATCAAGTGTGTTTTCTGACCACAACACTATGAGATTAGAAATCAACTATAAGAAAAAACTGCAAAAAACACAAACACTTGGAGGCTAAACAATATGATACTAAACAACCAATGGATCACAGAAGAAGTCAGAGGACATCAAAAAATACCTAGAGGGGCCTCCCTGGTGGCGCAGTGGTTGAGAGTCCGCCTGCCGATGCAGGGGACGCGGGTTCGTGCCCCGGTCTGGGAGGATCCCACATGCCGCGGAGCGGCTGGGCCCGTGAGCCATGGCCGCTGAGCTTGCGCGTCCGGCAACGGGAAAGCCACGACAGTGAGAGGCCCACATATTGCAAAAAAAAAAAAAAAAAATACCTAGAGACAAATGACAATGAAAACACAACGATCCAGGGACTTCCCTGGTGGTGCAGTGGTTAAGAATTCGCCTGCCAATGCAAGGGACACAGGTTCGAGCCCTGGTTCAGGAAGATCCTACATGCTGTGGAGCAACTAAGTCTGTGTGCCAGAACTACTGACCCTGTGCTCTAGAGCCTGCGAGCCATAACTACTGAAGCCCGCATGCCTAGATCCCATGCTCCGCAACAAGAGAAGCCACCACAATTAGAAGCCCACGCACAACAAAGAGCAGCCCCTGCTCTCCGCAACTAGAGAAAGCCTGAGCACAGCAACGAATACCCAACACAGCCTAAATAAATAAATTAATTAATTAATTAAAAAACACACACAGACACACAAACACACGATCCAAAACCTACGGGATGCAGCAAAATCAGTTCTAAGAGGGAAATTTATAGCTATACAAGCTTATCTCAGGAAACAAGAAAAATCTCAAATAAACAACCTAACATTACATCTAAAGCAACTACAGAAAGAACAAACAAAGCCCAAAGTAAGTAGTAAGTAGAAGGAAAAGAAATCATAAAAATCAGAGCAGAAATAAATGAAACAGAGACTGAAAAAACAGTAGAAAAGATCAACAAAACTAAAACTGGTCCTTTGAAAAGATAAATGAAATGGATAAACCTTTAGCTAGACTCATCGAGCAAAAAAGGGAGAGGGCCCAAATAAATAAAACCAGAAATGAAAAAGGAGAAGTTACAACCGACACCACAGAAATAGAAAGGACCATGACCGACTACTATGAGCAGCTATAGGCCAATAAAAATGGATACGCTAGAAGAAATGGACAAATTCTTAGAAAGGTGTTATACAATCTTCAAGACTGAAACAGGAAGAAATAGAAAATATGAACAGACCAATCACAAGTACTGAAATGGAAACAGATTTTAAAACCCTCAACAGAAATAGTCCAGGACCAGATGGCTTCACAGACGAATTCTATCAAACATTTAGAGAAGAGTTAAAACCTATCCTTCTGAAACTATTCCAAAAAACTTCAGAGGAAGGAACACTTTCAAACTCATTCTATGAGGCCACCATCACCTTGAACACCAAAATTAGACAAAGATATCACAAAAAAAGAAAATTACAGACCAATATCACTGATGAACGTAGACACAAAAATCCTCAAAAAATACTAGTAAACTGAATCCAACAACACATTAAAGGGTGGTACACCATGATCAAGTGGGATTTATCACAGGGATGCAATGATTTTTCAATATCCACAAATCAATCAGTTTGATGAACCACATTAACAACTTGAAAAATAAAAACCATATGATCATTTCAACAAATGCAGAAAAAGCTTCTGATAAAATTCAACATCCATTTATGATTAAAAACTCTCCAGAAAGTAGGCACAATGGGAACACACTTCAACATAATAAAGGTCATATATGACGAACACACAGCTAACATCATACTCAACAGTGAAAAGCTGAAAGCTTTTCCTCTAAGATCAGAAAAAAGACAAAGATGTCCACTCTCGCCACTTTTATTCAACATAGTTTTGGAAATGCTAGCCACAACAATCAGAGGAAAAAAATAAATAAAAGTTATCCACATGGGAAAAGAAGAAGTTACACTGTCATTGTTTGCAGATGATATGATACTATACATAGAAAATCCTAAAGATGCCACCAAAATATTACCAGAACTCATCAATGAATTCAGTAAACTTTCAGGATGCAAAATTAATACTCAGAAATCTGTTGTATTTCTATAAACTAACCACAAGAGGTGAGAAACAGAAATTAAGGAAACAATCTCATTTACCACTATCAAAAAGAATAAAATACCTAGAAATAAACCTACTTATGGAGGCAAAAGACCTGTACTCCAGAAACTATAAGACGCTGATAAAAGAAATCAAAGATGACACAAACAAATGGAAAGATATACTGTGTTTTTGGATTGGGAGAATCAATCCTGTCAAAATAACTATACTACCCAAGGCAACCTACAGATTCAATTCAATTCCTATCAAATTACCAATGGTATTTTTCACAGAACCAGAACAAAATTTTTTTTTACTTTTTATGGAAACACGAAAGACCGAGGATAATTAAAGCAATCTTAAGAAAGAAAAATGGAGATGGGGAGGAATCAGGCTCCCTGACTTCTAACTATATTACAAAGCTACTGTAATCAAAACAGTGTAGTACTAGCACAGAAACAGAAATACAGATCAATGGAACAGGAAAGAAAGCCCAGATAAACCCACAGAGCTATGGTTAATTAATCTATGACAGGGCTTCCCTGGTGGTGCAGTGGTTGCGAGTCCACCTGCCGATGCAGGGGATATGGGTTCGTGCCCTGGTCCGGGAAGATCCCACATGCCGTGGAGCAGCTGGGCCCGTGAGCCATGACTGCTGAGCCTGCGCGTCCAGAGCCTATGCTCCACAACGGGAGAGGCCACAACAGCGAGAGGCCCGTGTACCGCAAAAAAAAAAAAAAAAATCAATCTATGACAAAGAAGGCAAGAATATACAATGGAGAAAAGACAGTCTCTTCAATAAGTCATGCTGGAAAAGCTGGACACCTACAAATAAAAGAATGAAATTAGAACATTCTCTAACACAATACACAAAAATAAACTCAAAATGATTAAAGACCTAAATGTGAGACCAGATGCTATAAAACTACTAGAGGAAAACATAGGCAGAACACTCTTTGACATAAATCACAGCAATATCTTTTTGGATCTGTCTCTTACAGTAATGGAAATAAAAACAAAAATAAACAAATGGGACCTAATTAAACTTATAAGCTTTGCACAGCAAAGGAAACCATAAACAAAACAAAAAGACAATCTATGGACTGGGTAAAAATATTTGCAAATGATGTAACCAAAATTTGTATTAATTTCCAAAATATACAAACAGCTCAATTTAAAAAAAAATCAAAAAATGGGCAGAAGACCTAAATAAACATTTCTCCAAAGAAGACATAGAGATGGCCAACAGGCACACGAAAAGATGCTCAACACCACTAATTATTAGAGAAATGCAAGTTAAAACTACAGTAAGTTATCACCTCATGCTGTTCAGAATGGCCATCATCAAAAAGTCTACAAATAAATGCTGGAGAGGGTATGGAGAAAAGGGAATCCTCCTACACTGATGGTGGGAATGTAAACTGGTGCAGCCACTACGGAGAACAGTATGGAGGTTCCTTAAAAAACTAAAAATAGAGTTATCATATGATCCAGCAAGCCCATTCCTAGGCATATATCCAGAAAAGACGAAAACTCTAGTTTGAATACATACATGCACCCCAATGTTCAGAGCAGTACTATTTACAATAGCCAAGACATGGAAGCAACCTAAATGTCCATCTTCGGTTGAATGGATAAAGAAGATACACACATACACAGGAAAATTACTCAGCCATAAAAGAACAATGAGATAATGCCATTTGCAGCAACATGGATGGACCCAGAGATTATCATACTAAGTGAAGTAAGTCAGACAGAGAAAGACAAATGATATCACTTATATGTGGAATCTTAAAAAAATTATATAAAGGAAGTTACAAAACAGACATAGACTCACATAGAAAACAAACGTAAGGCTACCACAGGGGAAAGGGGGAAAGGGATAAATTAGGGATTTGGGATTAACAGATACACACTACTATACATAAAACAGAAAAAACAGTAAGGACCTACTGTATAGCACAGGAAACTATATTCAGTATCTTGTAATAACCTATAATGGAAAAGAATCTGAAATATATGTGTATGTATATACACATATAACTGAATCAGTTTGCTATACACCTGAAACATTGTAAATCAACTATACTTCAATTAAAAGAAACTGAAAGGGGTGGGGACAGCAGTGTAAAGGAATAATTTTTGGATGTTACTGAAGTTAAGCTGCTATAAATTCAAATTAGTGTTATAACTTTAGAATGTTAAATGTAATCCCCAAGGTAATCACAAAGAACATAGCTAGAGAATATACATAAAAGGAAACAGGAATGGAATTTAAAATATTTCACTACAAAAAATCAACTAAACACAAAAGAAAACAGTAATGCAGGAAATGAGAGACAAAAAAACTATAAGGCATATAAAAAATAAATAGCACAATGACAGAAGTCCCTCCTTGTATCATGCTAAGTGAAATGAGTCTGACAGAGAAAAACAAGTACCATATGATTTCACTTATAAGTGGAATCTAAAAACCAAAACAAACATACTTATAGATACAGAGAACAAAGTGGCAGTTGCCAGATTAGGGGAGGGGGATGGATGAAATAGGCTCAATGAATTAAGATGTACAAAATTCTAACTGTAAGATAAATAAGTCACAGGGATGTAATGTACACATGGGGAATGTAGTCAATAATGCTGTAAAGGGCTTCCCTGGTGGCGCAGTGATTGAGAGTCCGCCTGCCGGTGCAGGGGACACGGATTTGTGCCCCGGTCTGGGAAGATCCCACATGCCGCAAAGCAGCTAGGCCCGTGACCCATGGCCACTGAGCCTGCGCATCCAGAGCCTGTGCTCCGCAACGGGAGAGGCCACAAACGTAAGAGGCCCGCATACCGCCAAAAATAATAATAATAATAATGCTGTAAAAACAGGGGACTTCCCTGGTGGCAAAGCGGTTAAGAATCCACCTCCCAAGGCAGGGGACATGGGTTCGAACCCTGGTCCAGGAAGATCCCACATGCCACAGAGCAACTAAGCCCATGCCCCTCAATTTCTGAGCCTGCGCTCTAGAGCCCGCGAGCCACAACTACTGAGCCCACATGCCACAACTACTGAAGCCCACATGCCTAGAGCCTGTGCTCCGCAACAAGAGAAGCCACTGCAACAAGAAGCCCACACACCGCAATGAAGAGTAGCCCCCACTCGCTGCAACTAGAGAAAGCCCGCGCACAGCAACGAAGAGCCAAAAATAAATAAATAAATAAAATTTTTTAAAATACTGTAAAAACAACTTTGTGTGATAATGGATGTAACTGGTTTTATTGCAGTGATCATTTCACAATGCATAAAAATATCAAATCACTATGTTAAATCTGAGAAACTAACAATATTTTATGTTAATTATAACTAAAAAATAATAAGTACCTCCTTATCAGTAATTACATCAAATGAAAATGATTAAGCTCTCCAATCAAAAGACACAGATTGGTAGAATGTATAAAGATACATGATCCAAGTATATGCTCTCTCCAAGGGACTCACTTGAGATCCAGACACAAACAGGTTGAAAGTGAGGGATGAAAAAATACACTATGTGAAAATAATAACCAAAAGAGAGCAAGAGTGGCTATACTAGTATCAGACAAAACAGACTTTACATCAAAAAAAGTTTCAAGAGATAAAGAAGGACAGGATATATTAATAAAAGGTTTAATACAGCAAGAAAATATAATTATAAACATTTACACACCTAACTACAGACCCTAAAAAGATATTAAGCAAAAACTGACAGGTTTGAAGGGAGAAATAGACAGTTCTCCAATAACAGTGTGGGATTTCAATACACCACTCACAATTATGAACAGAACAACCAGACATAGGTAAGGAAATAGAGGACTTAACACAATAAACCAATTCAATCTGACAGATACATGCAGAACACTCTAACCAACAACAGTATACACATTCTAAGTGCACACAGATTTTCCAGGATAGCCCACATTAGGCCACAAATTAAGTCTCCATAGATTTTAAAAGACATATCATACAAAGTATTTTCTCTGACCACAGTCAGATGAAGTTAGAAATCAACAACATAGAGAAAAGTGGAAAGTTCACAAAATGTGGAAATTAAACAACACAATTTTATCCAACCAAAGGATCAAGGAAGAAATCACAAGGACAATCACGTAGAGACAAGTGAAAACCAAAACACAACATACCAAAACTTACGGGACACAGTGAAAATGGTGCTAGAGGAGAAATTTATAGCTATAAATGCTTACCTTAAAAAACAAGAAAGATCTCAAATCAAGAACTTAACTTTACAACTTAAGGAACTAGAAAAAAACAAACTAAATTCAAAGCTAGCAGAAGGAAGGAAATGATAGAGATAAAGCAGAGAACAGAAAAATAACAGAAAAATCGGGCTTCCCTGGTGGCGCAGTAGTTGAGAGTCCACCTGCAGATGCAGGGGACACGGGTTCGTGCCGCAGTCCGGGAAGGTCCCACATGCTGCGGAGCGGCTAGGTCCGTGAGCCATGGCCGCGGAGCCTCTGCTCCGCAATGGGAGAGACCACAACAGTGAGAGGCCCGCGTACTGCAAAAATAATAATAATAATAATAATAGAGAAAAATCAATGAAACCAAAAGTTGGTTCTTCAAAAAGAGTTTTAAAAATTGACAAATCTTGGGCTTCCCTGGTGGTGCAGTGGTTGAGAGTCCGCCTGCCGACGCAGGGGACGCGGGTTCATGCTCCAGTCTGGGAGGATCCCACATGCCGCGCAGTGGCTGGGCCCGTGAGCCATGGCCGCTGAGCCTGTGCGTCCAGAGCCTGTGCTCCGCAACGGGAGAGGCCACAACAGTGAGAGGCCCGAGTACCGAAAAAAACAAAAAAACAAACAAACAAAAATTGACAAATCTTCATCCAGAAGAGCTATGAAAAAAAGAAAGAAGACTCAAATTACTAAAATCAGAAATGAAAATGGGGGGCTTCCCTGGTGACGCAGTGGTTGAGAATCTGCCTGCCAATGCAGGGGACAAGGTTTCGAGCCCTGGTCTGGGAAGATCCCTCATGCCGCAGAGCAGCTGAGCCCATGAGCCACAACTACTGAGCCTGCACGTCTGGAGCCAGCGCTCCGCAACAAGAGAGACCGCGATAGTGAGAGGCCCACGCACTGCAATGAAGAGTGGCCCCCGCTCGCCGCAACTAGAGAAAGCCCTTGCACAGAAACGAAGACCCAACACAGCCAAAAATAAAAAAAACTAATTAATTAATTTTTAAAAAATAAATGAAAATGGGGACTTTACTACTGATTCTACAGAAGTGAGCATTATAACAGTATTATAAACAGGTATACACCAAATAAACTGGATAACCTAGATGAAATAGACAAGTTCCTAGAAACACAAAACCTACCAAGACTAAATCACAAATAACAGAAAATCTAAATAGACCTAAAACTAGTACGGAGATTGAATCAGTAATGAAAAATCTCACAGCAAAAAAAAGCCCTGGACCTGATGGTGTCACTGGTGAATCCTACCAAACATTTAAAGAACTAAAATCAATCCTTCTCAAACTCTTCTAAAAAACTGGAGAGGAGAAACACTTCCTAACTCACTTTATGAGGCCAGCATAACCCTGATATCCAAGCTAGACAAAGACACTACAAGAAAACTACAGACTAATAACCCTTATGAACATCAATGCAAAAATCCTCAACAAAATACTAGCAAACAGGATTCAGCAGCATACTGAAAAAATTACACACTGTGACCAAGTCAACCCACAGAATGGGAAAAAAAATCTTTGAATCATATATATGATAAGGGATTAATATCCAGAATATATAGAGACTTCTAAAACTCAGTAACAACAACAACCAACCAAATTAAAAAATGGACAAAGGACTTGAAGAGACAGTTCTCCAAAGAAGATATACGAATGGCCAATAAGTACATGAAAAGATGATCAACATCACTAATCATCAGGGAAATGCAAATCAAATCACAGTGAGATGCTACCTCAGACCCTTTAGGATGGGTACTGTAAAAAAAAAAATAGAACAAGTGTTTGCAAGGATGTGGAAAAACTGGAACCCTTGCACACTGTTGGTGGCAATGTAAAATGGTATAGCTGCTGTATAAAATAGTATGGGGTACCTCAAAAATTTTAAATAGAATTACCATATGATCCAGCAATTCTACTTCTGGGTATATTCCCAAAGGAACTGAAAGCAGGGTATCAAAGAGGTATTTGTACACCCACGTTCACAGTATTATTCCCAACAGCTAAAACATGGAAGCAACCGAAGTGACCAACATGATGAATGAATAAGCAAAATGTGGTATATACAAAAAAAATGGACTACTAGCCTTAAAAACAAAGGAAATTCTGCAATATGCTGTAACACAGATGAAACTAAGGACATTATGGTAAGTGAAATAAGTCAGCTGCAGTAAGACAAATATTTATGTATGATTCCACTTATATTAGGTACTTAAAAGTACTCAAAGGCATAGAAAGTAGAAGAATGATGATTTTCAGGGGTTGGGGCGGAGGGGAGAATGAGTTATTGTTTAACAGGTAGATTTTCACTTTTACAAGATGAAAAGAGTTATTGGGCTGAACAGTGGTGATGGCAGCATAATGTGAATGTACTTAATACTGCTGAACTGTACACTTAAAAATGGTTAAAATGGGCTTCCCTGGTGGCACAGTGGTTGAGAGTCCGCCTGCCGATGCAGGGGACACGGGTTCGTGCCCCGGTCCGGGAGGATCCCACTTGCTGCGGAGCGGCTGGGCCCATGAGCCATGGCCGCTGAGCCTGCGCGTCCAGAGCCTGTGCTCCGCAACGGGAGAGGCCACAACAGTGAGAGGCCCGCGTACCGCAAAAAAAAAAAAAAAAAAAGTTAAAATGGTAAATTTTATGTGCATTTTACCACAATGGAAAAAAAAATGGATCATAGACTTTAAAAGAAGAATTAAAACCATAAAACTTCTGGAATAAATCTCTGTGGCCTTGGGTTAGGCAGAGAGTTATTAACCAAAATCATGACCCATAAAAGAAAAAATTGATAAACTAGACTTCATCAACATTAAAAATTTTTCTGTTTCAAAAGACACCGTTAAGAAAGTAAGAAGGCAAGTCACAGTCTGGGAGAGAATATTTGCAAGTCATATATTTGATAGAGGTCCTGTATCCAGAATTTTACAAAATAATAATAAGACAACACACATAAAAATGGGCAGAAGGGGGCTTCCCTGGTGGCGCAGTGGTTGAGAATCTGCCTGCCGATGCAGGGGACACAGGTTCGAGCCCTGGTCTGGGAAGATCCCACATGCCACGGAGCAACTAGGCCCGTGAGCCACAACTACTGAGCCTGCGCGTCTGGAGCCTGTACTCCACAACAGGAGAGGCTGCAACAGTGAGAGGCCCACGCACCGCGATGAAGAGTGGCCCCTGCTTGCTGCAACTAGAGAAAGCCCTCACACAGAAACGAAGACCCAACACAGACAAAAAATAATTAATTTTTAAAAAATGGGCAGAAGGTATGAATAGACATTTCCCCAAATAAGATGTAAGAATAGCTGATGAGTAAATGAAAAGATATTCAAAATCTCTAGTCATTAAGGAATTGCAAGTTAAAATGAGACAGCCACTCACATAGCCACTAGTGTGGCTATAATCAAAACGAGAGACAGGGCTTCCCTGGGGGCGCAGTGGTTGAGAGTCCGCCTGCCGATGCAGGGGACATGGGTTCATGCCCCGGTCCGGGAAGATCCCACATGCCGCAGAGCCTGTGCTCCGCAGCGGGAGAGGCCACAACAGTTGAGAGGCCCGCGTACCGCAAACAAAACAAAACAAAACAAAACAACAACAACAAAAAAAACAAGAGACAGTATCAAGTGTTGACAGGGATGTGGAGAAACTGGAAGAACCCTCATATATATTGTTGGGAATGACAAATAGTACAGCCACTTTGGAAAACAGCTTGAAAAGACACTTAAATAAAAGTTAAACATAAATTACCATACAACCCAGCAATTTCACTCCTAAGTATCCACCTAAGAGAAATGAAAACACCTCCACACAAAGACATGTATCAAACGTTGATAGCAAATGTCCATCAACTGGGGAATAAATAACATGTATACAATGGAATGCTATTCAACAATAAAGTGAGATGAATTACTGACACATCCTGTAACAGAGAAACCTCAAAAACATTATGCTAAGTAAAAGCCAGATATGAAAGAATACATGTTGTATGAGTCCATTCACATTAGATACCAGAATAGGCAAATCTATAGGGACAGAAAGTAGATCAGCAGTTGCCAGGGGCTGAAGGTGGAGTAGAAATTGACTACAAATGGACATAAGGGAATTCTGAGGGATGATAGAAATGTTCTAAATTTAGACTACAGTTATGGTTGCAGTTCTTTAAATTTATTATAAATTATTGAGTTATATACTTAACGATGGGTGAATCTTATAGTATGTAAATTATAACTCAGTAAAGCTTTTTTTTTAAAAAAGGACACCCATGATTCCACTATTTTACTTAAAAACTAGACTATTACCCGTGCCATGTGCCCTCCAAAAGAGTAACAAATTTAGTGTTTATCATTTCCATCTTTTATTGTTGTCTTATAGATGTAACAGGAAAGAATATATTTTCATTTTGCTTGTTTTACTTTTTATTATGAAATTTTTCACCCATTTACTCTACACCTAGTTTTAACAATTGTTAAGATCTTCCTTAACAATTTATCCCACCCCCTTTTTTGCTTAGGTATTTTAAAGTATTGACATCACGACATTTCATCTTAAAATTCACATGCAGCTAGCTACAAAAAATGAATTTTCTAATTTAGCCATAATGTCATCACACCTAACAAAAATACTCCTTAATACCTACTTCATATTTAAATTTATTCAATTGTATAAAAATGTCTACTATTGCTAACCTAATTTGGGTCTAGACATTACATTGGTCATTCTTAAATCTCCTTTAATCCAGAACCTCTCCTCTCCACAGTCCACCTTTTCTTCTCCATAATACTTTCTTGCTGAAGAGACCAGGCCAGTTGTCCTACAAAATGTCCATCTTCTAGATTTGCCTAATTGCTTCCATTAGGTATCAGTTAATTTGAACATCTAATCCCTATAGTTCCTGTAAACTGGAAATCAGATCTTCAGGCTTGATTTATGTATAGCTTAAACATTTTTGGCAAGAGTGTTTAGTTTTGCTTGATTTTACATTTTATAAAATTGGTGTCACTTTGACATAGTTCTAAGAAATTTTCACTTAAACATTCTTTTGGATTCACCCATTTTGTTGCCTAGAGCTATACATTAATTTTCACTACTGCATAAACCATTGTGTGATTATATTTAAAATTTATTCATTCTACGGAGGATTAACATTTGGATCTTTCCATGGTGTTTTTCGGGTTTTTTTGCTGGGCTATTACACATTCATAAGCATTCAAGTACAGTTCCCAGGACACATGGGAAAGTTTCTCTAGGGCATGTATACCTATATGAGAACTGGTAAGTCTTATCAGTGGTCAGCAAACTATGGCCCAAAAGGGGCCTGTTGCAGTTTTCTGTAAATAAAATTTTATTGGAACACATCCATGCTCATTTATGTATTGCCTATGGCTGCTTTGCCTATGAATTCTACAGTAGCACAGTTCAGTAGTTGTGAAAAAGATTTGATATGCCCCAAAGCCTAAAAATTTGCTACCTGTCCGTTTACAGAAGTCATTGACTCCAGGGTTATAATGTATATCCAACTTTCCAAGAACACCAAACTTATACAAAATATTTGTACTAATTTACACTTCCACCATTGTAAACTGATCCATAACTCCCTTGATTTATAACCTCTGAATCTCGGTATTTCCAATCTTCATAATTTTTGCCTACCTGTTAGTGGGGAAAAAAATGGTATCTCAGTGTGGTCTTAATGTGCATTTCTCCCACAGTAGCAAAGTTGGATTTTTTTTTCATGTTTTTTGCTATTAATTTTTCCCTGTTCTGTAAAATGTCTGATGTCTCTTACCTATTTTAAAAAAATTTTATCCTATGAGACAGTAAGAAAACAAGACAACAATCTCTTTTTTAACCATGTGACAGTTGTTATGTATCTGGACACTAAGAGAGATCAGTTCCGTGTTTTGAAAATAGCTTCTCTCAATTTGTGCCTTGTCCTTTAAATTTTTAGTATTTTTGTGGAAAATAAGTTACTTATTTTGAACAGCATCCAATTTAACAATCTTTCATTTTATAGTGTCTTTGTTAAGTTTTCCCCTACCCCCAGGTCAGAAACATATTCCCCTATATTTTATAGTTCTAAGGGTGGTATAATTTGTATTTCATACACAAGTATTTAATCTGTGTGGAACAGATTTTAATGTATGATGGAAGGTAGAAATCCAATTTGATTTTTCTAATGACTAACAACTGTTCCTTGCTCTTTCATATATAAGACATTATGATGTGATGAGCACATTGCAATATTAGCACAGGAATAAATGGACCTGTGTAATAGAATACAGGTATACCTCGTTTTATTGTGCTTTGCTTTACTGCGCTTCACAGATACTGCGTTTTTGACAAACTGAAAGTTTATAGCAATCCTATATTGTCAGATGATGGTTAGCATTTTCTATCAGTAAAATATTTTTTAATTAATGTATGAACATTTTAAAAGACATAATGCTATTGCACACTTAACAGACTACAATATAGTGTAAACATAATTTATATGCACTGGGAAACCAAAAATTCGTGTGACTCATTTTACTGCAGCATTTGCTTTATTGTGGTGGTCTGGAACTGAACCAGCAGTATCTCCTAGGGTACTCCTGTAGTTTTCAGTGTACAGGTCTTTCACCTCCTTGGTTAAATTTATTCCTAGGTATTTTATTTTTCTGATACAATTGCAAATGGGATTGTTTTCTTAATTTTTCTGATAGCTCATTATTAGCGCATAGAAATGAAAGACATTTCTGTACCTTGGTTTTGTACCCTGCAAAGTTCATTTATTAGTTCTAACAGTTTTTTGGTGAAGTCTTTATGGTTTTCTATATTACAGTTGACCCTTGAACAATCCGAGTTTGAATCACATGGGTCCACTTATACGTGAATTTTTTTTCAATAGTAGATACTATAGTACTACATGATTTACTGTTGGCTGCATCTGTGAATGTGGAACTCCAAACACAAAGGAACCTCTAATATAGAGGAACTGTGTATACAGAGGGCAAACTATAAATTATACATGGATTTTTGACTAAGTGGAGGATTGTCATCCCTGACCCCTGCATTGGTCAAGGGTCAACTGTAGTATCATGTCATCTGCAAACAATGACAGTTTTATGAATTCCTTTCCAAACCGGATGCCTTTTATTTCTTCTTCTTGACTAATTGCCCTGACTAGGACATCCAATACTATGTTGGACCAAACTGTTTATAACAGGTTACCTCTTCATAAGCAGTGTACTATTCATTATGCTATATCCTCAGCAACACTTCAAATTATCAGACTCTGATTTTTGCCAACATGGAGGATAAATAATATTCTTACTGTGGTTTTAATTTGCATTTCCCTGATCACAAAAGAGGGTGAACATCTTTTTGTATGTTTTTAAGGACATGTAAATGTCCTCTTTTGTGAGTACTTGTTTTTCCACCCATTCTTCAATTGAATTCTTCTTTGGAAAAAAATCTTTTCCTACTCTGGAGATCATCCTTTCACTTTTCTAATATACTTTGACAAAAAGAAGTCCTTGATTTAAATCTAGTGGGTTTTGTGTCTTCCTTACCCTAAAATCATAAACATATTCTTCTTATATTTGTACCTAAAAGAACACTGCCTTTGACTTTTAGGTCTTTGATCCACTGTGGATGAATTTTTGTGTATGATGTGAAGTAATAATCCAATCCCTTTTTTCCATAAATATATTCAGCTGGCCCCCAAAACCCACTTATTCTAAAAAGTACAACCTTTTCCCAGTAAATCTGTAAATCCTTACAGTACTGTAAATCCTTACAGTATTAATTATTAGTTTTATTTAAAAAAATCTTGGATATGTGATTGCTCAAGTCCTCCTATCTTTTTCTTCCTCAAGAGCATTTTGGCTATTTTTGGTCCTTTGCACTTTCACATTAATTTTTAGAAGTTATTTTATTTTTATTTTAAAAACTTAATTGTGATTTCGATTGGGATTACACTGATTTTATAGATTAACTTGAGGAAAAGTGACCCCTTTATAATAAGTCTGCCAATCCATGAATATGGTATGTGTCTCCATTTAAGTTTTTACTATCTTTCAATAAAGTTTTATAATTTTCCCAATATAGGTCTCACAGATCTTTTATTAGGTTTATTTCTAAGTATTATTATAATCTATTATTGTAAAAAGCATTTGGCTTTTTAAAAAAAGTATTTATATTGCTGCACTGGGTCTTAGTTGCGGCACATGGGATCTTCGCTGCCCCATGAAGGATCTTAGTTGCAGCATGCGGGATCTAGTTCCCTGACCAGGGATTCACTCCGGGCCCCCTGCAGTGGGAGCGCAGAGTCTTAACCACTGGACTACCAGGGAAGTCCCGCATTTTGCTTTTAAATTACACTTTCTGCTGTTACTGGCATAGAGGAATACAAATAATTATTGAAAATGTTTTTTCATTTAAAGTTTAGTGCAAGGAACTAAGACTAGCATCATAAAAAACCTTTTGTCAGCCTCCCTGCAAGGAATGCAAAAATAACTTTCTTTATTTCACAAACTCCCACCTATACTTCCACAAGTGTAAAATGGTACAGCCATTTTGGAAAACTCTTTAGTAGTTTCTTACAGTTACATCTACCCCATGACACAGCAATTGCATTCTTAGGTTTTTACCTAAGAGAAATTGAACACATGTTCATAAAAGAACTTGTACACAAATGTTCATAGCAACATTATTCACAATAACCAAAAAGTGGAAACAACCCAAATGTCCAACTGAGGAATACAGAAATAAAATTAAATACAATGGAATGCTATTAACAATAAAAAGGAACTGTAGCATGTCCTGATACATGCTACAACATGGATGAACTTAAAAACCATCATGCTAAGGGTAAGAAGTCACAAAAGACTAGGTATTTTATGATTCCATTCATATAAAATGTCCAGAATAGGCAAATATATAAAAACAGAACATAGATTAGTGGTTGCCTAGGCCAGGGGAGAGGGGAGGATAGGGCAAAAGGGGTATAGGTAATGGGCACGAGGTTTCTTTGGGGGATGATGGAAATAATCCAAAATTAGATTATGGTAACGGCTGTACAACTCTGTAAATATACTAAAATCCACTGAATAGTACACTTAAAATGGATAGCTTTTATAGTATCCGTAAAGTATACCTTGATAAAGCTGTTTTTTAAAATGTCATAGCAGCCTTATTCATAACTGTCAAAAAATGGAAACAAACCAAATGTTCATCAACAGGATGAATAAACAAACACATTGTGATACACTTACACCACAGAATATAATTTAACAATGAAAAGGAAAAAGCTACTCCTACACAACAACAAGGATGAATCTTCAAACATTTTGCTGAGGGTAAGAGCCAGACCAAAGAATAACATACTGTATGCTTTATTTTAAATAAAGAGGCAAGACTAATCTATGATGGTAGAAATCACAAAAGTGGTTGCCTGTGGGGGACAGGGGAGGGCATGAGAGAATGACTGCGATGGGGCAGAAGGGAATTTTTTGTAATGTAATGAAAATGTTCTTTATCTTGATAGAAATGCACGTCATATAACTTTATGTATGTGTCAAACCTCATCAAACTGCACACTTAAGACTGGTACATTCTATTGTGTGCAAATTATACTTCAATTAATAAACAAACCTAGCTTCCCACTGAGTACCTGTTTCCTATCTGAAGAACACATCATTTATAGAGTAAACTGACAAGTATAAATGCACTGATTAACAATTCTTTTCATATTTCTAAGGGCTCCAAGCCAACTTAGAAGAATAGCCTCCCAGCTTTACAGTTTAAAAAAACAAAGAAAAAAAACCCCAAAATAGTTTTAAGATACTTTAATATACAGTAACATGTAAACTTCAAAATGTTCCATCTGTATGTTATTCCTCTTTTACCACACTTGAGTGCTTTGAATTTATTCCAAGAGGAAATCAAAATAATGGTGTTCTTTATATAAGCATAGTATTAAAGATGACAGTATATATAGGATAAGTCTACTTTCTTCTCTCCCCTAGAATAGACCCTGATGAACTCAAGTCTTGAATTTGACTTGAAATAATTATTTGTTAAACCCTTACTATGCAATTAGTACTATGCTACATATCAGCTACTCTCACGGAACTCACAATTTACCGCGAAAGACAAAAACCAACACATGATATAATAATAAACACAATAATTAAGCACTCTTCTATACACGTCAGGGATGGCAAATACCTGTAAAGCATGCAGCCACTTCTTCCTCTTTTATAAATGGCAAACATAATTAACTGATAGTGTGGCACTTTTTCTTGCTGAGCAAGGATGCAGTCTTAAAATTCTTCTTAATGCAGAACTCCATGAAGGCCCTAACAATGTGCTTGAACTGGCAGAGGAATTAAAACCTATATGCTTCTGTTATAGTGTGATAAAAATACACAGAAGAAGCAGACCAAAAAAGGCTAGAGAAAGTTTTAGAAAGAAAGCAGAACATTCACTCATCAACCAACATTCATTTACATTACCTATTATGTGAAAGGAGTTAGGACTACCAAAGAAATTAAAGCAGTAAGATATGGTCGCAGACTTCCAAGAACTCAAATTCCAGTGAAGAAACAAAACAATGATAAAACAGAGTGTTGAGTGGTATTAAGAATACACAGGATGTTTGGGCATCTAAATAAGACCATGGTTAGTGAACCCTTCCAGGAAAAAGTGACTCTTTGGCCGAGTTCTGACACATAGTTAGCCAAATAAAAAAAGATGGAAAGGGTGTGACATCACCAACATGGTGACATAGGTTGTTCCTGATTTCACTCCCCCTCACAAGAACTAACAACTATCCACAGACAAGACACCACTGAGAAGATGGAAGGGAAGAATACATGGGAGGCAAGGTAGTATGAAAAAATACAGCACATTCAGAAGAACTCTAAATACTCTTGCATGGCTTGACACAGAGTCAATCTTGAAATATGAGAAGGACTTTAAAATGTAGTAAGAGAACGACAATAGCTGGGATACTACTGGTTTCATAAACTCTACCATTCAATTATTACTGTATGCATGTATTCCTGAAGTAATAAATTTAAATTTAATGAAGAACAAGCTCTAAAGAAATAACGGATCAAGCAAATAATCATTAATAGCTACTAAAAGCATCACGTGAAAGTCTGATGGGAAACTTTATATTGGCTCACAAACCTGAACCCAATCAATTTTTAAAATAAACTTTTAATTGCAGAATAGTCTTAGATTTACAGAAAAGTTTCACATAGCACAAAGTTTCCATATATCTCTCTCACCCAGTTTCCCCTGTTGATAACTTCTTACATTATTATGGTACATTTGTTACAGCTAAGGAACCAACATTGGTATATTACTATAATTAGACTCCACACTTTATCTGGATTTCCCTAGAAGCAGTTCTTCTCTAATGTCTTTTTTCTGTTCCAAGATCCCATCCAGGATATATTATATTTAGTTACCCTGTCTCCTTAGCCTTCTCTGATCCATGACATTTTCTCAGACTTTGTTTTAGATGACCTTGATATTTTCAAGTCATACTGGTATACTGGTCAGGTATTTTGTAGAACATCCCTTGATATGGGTTTGTTTGATGTTTTTCTCATGATTAGACATGTGTTTTCAGAGGAACAGGCTATTCTCTTCACATCGTATCAAGGGTACATGCTATCAACATGATTTATCACTAATAATATAACACTGATCACCTGGTGAAGGCTGTGTTTGCCAGGTTTCTCCAGTGTAGTTATTTTCCCTCCCTTTCTGTACTCTATCTTTGGAAACAAGTTACTAAATACAGGCCACACTTAAGGGGAGTGGAAGGAATTAAGCTCCCTCTCCTGGAGGGGGAATAAATCATATAAGTTACTGCAAATTTTCTGTATGGGAGATTTGTCTCTTGTCTCTCAGTTATTCAAATAACTTATTTATATTAGTATCAACTCAGGGATTTTATTTTGTTTCTCATATTGTCCCAGCTCTGGCCATTGCAAAGTATTTCAGGTTGGTTCCTATGTCCCTCTGATATGCCCCAAGCCTATCCTTTTGTTTTTTGAGCACTTCCTTACTTTCTGGCACTACAAGATGCTCCGGGCTCATCTTATATATACCCTGTTGCAGCCCTAGAAGCAGAGTCATTTCTCCAAGAAATTGTGGTTCCTTTTATTGGAGAATGATAGAACCACTGATCAATTTTAACATAATAACCAGACATTCTATGCCCCCTGATGCTGAGATGACAGGAAGTGTGACACACCACCCAGGAAATACTTTTGCTCCCTTCTTCTCCAAAAAACAAACAAACAACAACAAGAAACACCTGAACTTCACTCTATCAAGCCTCAAGAGCTAATTAATAGTTTATAGGAAATCCTATAAAGATGTAACCCTGAGGTCCCCCAGTAACCATGTGAACTGCCATGAGGTGAGGCCATAAATGGCAACTGAGACTTGGGAGAAAAATGAACTATCCTAAGGCTATATAAAATCCATGGCTCCAGTAACTATGAGGCCAGT
>NW_006795104.1:1039206-1051319 GCF_000442215.2 Lipotes vexillifer | reverse complement strand
TTCTTTCCCTATTCTTCCATGGTTTGGCTATATGAACCAATTAAGTGTCTCCTTTCTTGCTTATGCTCAACTGAGTTCAGCTTCTATTACTTATAACCAAGAGAGCTAACAAATATAATAAACATGAATAAAGGAAGGCATGGGAAGAAAAATGGATTCAGGACATTGAGAGGGGTAGGATATAGGCTGAACTGCTTAGGTAAAGTCAGATTTTAGGTGAGATTTTTTTAAAGCTCAGGAGAATTTATTTGTTTTTAGAATTTAATGATCTATTATTGCTATTCTGTGTTTTGGTGGTATTAACTACAGGGTTCATTTTTTAGCATATAATAATTTCAGTCACACACTGACCATTTATCATAATTTTAGAAATCAACAGATCCCACATCTTACTTTTTAGCTAATATAATTAGGATCTAAAATGAATAAATTATTTATACAAGCTCATATATCCAAGGCAGACATGCTGAAAGCACAGTGCAATAAAAAAGAAACAGGCTGTGGAGCCACATAGGACTGGCTTTTTTCCCCGGTTCTTTCTCTCACCCAGTGCTTTTTCTTCTTAATATAAAATTTTAATAGGTAGTACATAAACTAGATAGAAAATTCAACAGCTTATATTGTGAAAAGTAAGCCTTTCTCCTATCCCTATCCCAGGAACCCCTTCTTCCCCACCCTTCGGCAACCACTGTTACAACTTCTTGCATTCTCTTCTAGAGGTAGTCTATTTAGGCTTACTGAAGACTTGACCTTTTAGACTGCAAGACATATGATGATCACTAAAATTTTTAAAGTTATTCAGTGGCATTAGAAGGAGTGGAGTTGGGAAGGCCTGATAAAAGTGGGGCTAAAGAGAAAGGAGTAGCTATGTGATACTCTATCCAGAAGCACTGACATTTAAAAAGGCAACAAGTTAAAATTAAAAACAAAAAAACTTTAAGGATCAAGTAATGTTCCTTAAAGGCATGATTAGTTGAGGTTTTTAAGAGCACCTATTCTATTATTCACTCTGCTTGTCTAGAATTCTCTTGGGATCTTCTTGACTATTGCAGGGAATAATGGGGAGGGTACTGATTTAACAGTGTAACATCTCCTGGACATCTAACAAAGAAAATTTAATTGTTCCCACCTTCTACTCCTACAAGTGTCATTTTTATTCCAATTGTTTTAGGATGAGAGAGATTAAAAAGAACTGGGGGGCTTCCCTGGTGGCGCAGTGGTTGAGAGTCCGCCTGCCGATGCAGGGGACACGGGTTCGTGCCCCGGTCTGGGAAGATTCCACATGCTGTGGAGCCTGCGCGTCCGGAGCCTGTGCTCCGCAACGGGAGAGGCCACAACAGTGATGAGGCCCGCGTACCGCAAAAAAAAAAAAAAAGAACTGGGACTGAAAAGAAAACACTGAGATTAATAACACATAACCAAGATGGATGGAGAAAGGAAAGGGGGAATGACGAAATTAACCTGAGAACACATTTAGCTAGCAGCTACAGAAATATACAGGCAGTTCAAGTACTCATCCTCACCAAGCAATAAAGTAAACATCTCTTCTTTTTTTAATTTTACCCAGTAAACTCTTGACTTAAAAGAGGATGGCTAAGATACCATGCATATTGCTCTCGACAGAGGTTAGGAATTTTACCCATGGGAAAAAAATCTCTTGGCATAAGTGACATATTAAATATGGAAAAAATTAAGTCAATTATTGAGCATACAAGGTAACAAAACTTAGTACATTTTTAGGAGTAGAAAACATATCTCATTTTAGAGTTGAATGAGAATTTTTTTCAGACTTATTTTTTTAACTCTCCAGAAAAAAGTTTTTCTAAATTCCTAGAACAATGGCATAACCATTGCACATTTAAATATCCAAGTCCCGAGAAAATAAGTAATAATTCTAACAGAAATACAACATAACTTTGGTATATTTTTAACAAGTGTCGTAGGATAATGTGAATTACATATTCTTTTGACCAATTTCTTAAAATAGTTATGTAGGAAATAAATTATAATTAGAATGCATTTACAAATGTTTAAAATGTCTTAATCATCAGGATTACTCAAAGTGAATTTTATTACACATCAAATTATTTAATAATAGAAAACAGCTCTAAAACTATAATGAGAGACAAAACATATGCTATGTCACATACCTATGCTTGTTTAAATACAACTTGGGTTAAATATATTAAATAGATGAGATCCTGTCAGTCTGCATTTTTTTTCAAATCAGTGAAGAAGAAAAAGCAAGCATGAATAGTTACAAAAATTATTTTTCTCTCCACTACCAGTTGCTGGTAGTATCAAGAACAGTGTGTACCATTTGTATCTGCTTTCTCATTTGCATAAAACTATCTTCCAAATAAATCAATGGGTAAAAAAAAATTGAAATCAGTCCAAAAGTACATGTTTTCCACTTTCATATAATACTCAGTCTATATCTGCAGTCATTTAAATTTTAATCTAAAAACAGTGACAGTGGTTTGTAAATAACTTTAAAAGAATTTCTATCATCTAACAACAAATCAATTTTGTGCTTGTGTGCACAGTTGAGGACTATATTATTAATATAGTCAAAGAGTTATTTAGATGTGGTTTTCTTAGAGATGGATTTCATTTCCCTAACCTGTCAAGAAAACACCTAAAACAACAACAAAAAATGCTCAAAACCATGTATGCATTCTAAAGTGAAATCAAGAAACATCTGACCATTAAAAAAAATCAATTAATGGAATTACTAACAAGAATAATATGTAACAGAAGAATAATAAAACTTTCAATTATTACCTAAAGAAGTCAAAAGAACTCTAACATTAGTACCTTCCTCAATATTAGAAGATATTTTATAGTAGTATCTTCCAATTCTAAAAGGTTTATAGAGGCTGTATTAGTCTTAAAAGAAAAAAAGTAACCAGTAACACTAGGAAATTATGTGTAGGCTGCACTACCCTCTAATGGTGAATGGTAAGAGAAGTATATGATCAGGTTATCTTATCCACAGATATAAACTATAAAATCACAGCTTACCTCACAATTTCCATAATTCCAAAATATCTTGAGTCATGGTTTCAGGATGTTTTTTAGTAAAGATTGAAGTGTTACACCACTTTTCCCTAAAATTTTAAGCTTACATGTGGTAACCTTCGGACACACAACAATTAGGATGCTAAAGTCAAACGATATTATACTGCATGCAAATAGTATTTTTATTCTACTGTAATGTACTTTATATCCTTTTAATTGCCAGAGACAGGACTGAGTTCATTCATGACAAGCTAATGGGTTAAATAGCTATGTCTCAAAACAGACTTACTGCTAAACACTAAAGTATCATTCTTAAAACCATCAAGTGGGCTTCCCTGGTGGCACAGTGGTTAAGAATCCGCCTGCCAACTCAAGGAACACGGGTTCGAGCCCTGGTCTGGGAAGATCCCACATGCCGCGGAGCAACTAAGCCCGTGCGCCACAACTACTGAGCCTGCGCTCTAGAGCCCACAAGCCACAACTACTGAAACCCGTGCGCCTACAGCCCGTGCTCTGCAACAAGATAAGCCACCACAATGAGAAGCCCGCACACTGCAACGAAGAGTAGCCTCCGCTCACTGCAACTAGAGAAAGCCCGCGTGCAGCAGCGAAGACCCAACGCAGCCAAAAATAAATAAATTTAAAAAAAAACCAAACCATCAAGTGTTTTCTAGAATAAAGATGGTTATAATACTACTTACCTCAGTCTTTTTACTAATGAGATCTGTAAATGAAAAAAAAAAAATGGTGAGACTTTACTGAAGGACATAAACATATAAAATATTTCAGTATGTAAAAAGTATTTAAACAAAGTTATTGAAAAGAATTTCAAAATTATAATAAGAGTTACAGAAGACATTTGGGGGTTGTCTGGGACTCACATCAGAATTTACTTTTCTAGGGATATGATGTTAAAAACTTACCATATAATTACTAATTTGCTCAGCTTAAAAGACTTCTATCCCAGTAAATGCCACCCATACCGAGGGGTATTATTAAATTTTAAACATTTGAATCCCATATATTTTAGATTGTGGTTTCACATAATTTTGAGGGGGGAGAACTTGCAGGGAGGTAAGTATGTCTAAAATCAATCACAAGGTACTGTTACTGTAAAAACTGTACAGATCACTGCCTTTGTGGAATAAAAGGTAGAATAGTAATTTGTGTCCTTCAAAACTATTACCTAGTTTTTTTTTATTTTAAAAATACATATCATAGTGATTTGATAATACTGTGAAAAAAATCCTAAAAATTAATGTTTATAAATGAATACAAAAAAGATGGCATAACTATATCCAAATTAAACAAATCATTGACTTAGTAACAACACAGTATTTCTGGGAAGTGATTACAAGGAAGACATAGGGAATCCACACAGATATAAGGCTGAACTAAAGTACAAGTAGGTAGCAAGTGTTCTTAAATTGGAGATGATCAGGATATCTAATATTTAACAATGCTTCTCATGCACAGCAGAAATTTTCCATTCTCAAGGACTAAAAATAATTTAATAGCATAGCTTCTTATGAGAAATCTATTTGAGAATCTAAAAGCTGGTCCAGTTCTCTAAAGCATCTGTTGATCAGAATAGAGTCCATAAACCCAGTAAATGTCAAAATCACATGTTTCAGGTCAAACTACCAAATCCTGGTGGGTTATCCAGTCATTCTTCTAGCACGTTCTACTTAGTATACAATGTGATGCCAGAAACCCAGGGAAGTACTATGACTGTGTTAACCATGTTTTGAAATAGTTGTACAGCTTCCCTTTAACAGTATCATACTAATGTCTCTCTCAATGCATCTAATAAATTTACATAGTACTTAAACATATGAAAAATAAAGAAGTTTTAAAAAGCATTCTTTTCATGTCTCTGCCTAGTTTTTAATGACATAATTCTTATATTAAAATCTTTCTTACTAAAGTTGGAAATTTAACATGTATCTGTTCTTTTTAACCCCGAAACAAAGCAACTTAGAGAAGCAGACTATAGGGAAAAGTTTCCTCATCCTTAAATGAAAACAATACGATCCTCTAAATTTATTCCTAACTTCACAGGAAGGCTTGTTTCTGAAAACAAAAAGTATTTTGGGGTTTTGTTTTTTTTTTAGATTATTGCTATGGTCTTATTAATCCTCATGGAACAAATGCCCAACGTATTGAGCTTAAATTCATGAGTCAAACTGACTTCTTGGTCAATGAAGAAACAGCTGTTCATTTGGTCAGCAACTATTCCTTTTTCTTTTTGAATACAGTTCCTTGCGCTATACAGTAGGACCTTGTTGTTTACCCGGTTAGCAACTATTCTGATTGGTATAAGCACAGCACTCTTCATTAAAATTTTCTGTGATGACAGTAATGTTCTATACCTGTGCTGTCTAACATTGAAGCTACTAGTTACATGTGGCTACTGAGCACCAAATGTGGCTAATGCAACTAAAGAATTTTAAATTTTAGTTCATTTTAATGAACTTATCTTTAAATTGCCACACATGAATAGTAGTTACCATATTATACAGCACAGACTTAGAGTTTTCACCATTTCCTAATTCAAAAATAATGTGATTTGTGCTCTGTCTTCAAAAGTTCAGTGGATGGTATAATTTCCTTGTCTTCTTTGTTCAATAAAACCAATACAAATGATATTATAAAGACATTTCTGGTAATAAGTCTCATTCTAAATATTTACATTTTAATTTTCTAAGATATAGTTCCAGATAACTTGAAGAGGTTGACCAATAATGGATGAAATCTGAAAATACTATTCCTGGTCTAGTGTAAGCCAAATCAATTTAGGTATAAGGACAATATGTTTCAAGATGACTCAAAAACTACAAATATCAATTTTTATTTTCAGTGAGTTTTAGAAAAGGAACAAATTCAGAATTACATAAAGACAAATTCTTATTGAAATTTTATGAGGTTTTAATGACTGATTTTAAATTACTTTAACCCCCAAATAGTCTATTTTCAAGCAGGTTTACATTTTTTACATTCTAAGTAACATATTAATAAAACAATCTTTACTTATTTTAAAAATTAGAGAGGTACTTAAAATGAAATTATACAAGGACTAAGAGTAGCTTCTCTAGTGTAATAGATTTCATACGTATATTACCTTCAGATTGAAACTTTTTTAGTGATATTGTGAGAGGTTTGTCTTTTCCCTGATGAGTCTTTCTTTTGTCTTTTTTATTCATAACCCTTGACTGAGTTGATGCATTTTCAGCATTTTCATATTCCTAAAAAAAATTACCAACAATAATTAATCTTGGTTTAACACTAGCAAAATCAACTAACCAATGGGCAGTATGTTTCTTAAAGTTTTATTTTTTAAAGATAAGAGGCAAATAAGAAAATCAAAACATAGGCTAGCCAAACCGTATAAAAAGACACCTGTTTATTTATACACTCAATCTCTTCCCTCTTAAACACTAAAATAAAAATAAAAAGCTATTCCTTGGTCTGTAACTCCTAGTTGCCACCCTCTTCCTCTTCATTTCAGGACCAAACTTAACACAATAATCTAGTCAAGTTCCTTTCTTAACCACACTGAAATCTGGATTCTGCTAGTCTCTGACACTAAAATTAAAGTCAACCACCTCTTCAATGCCAAACCCAAAGACATTATTTTTTCAAGCATCTCTTGGTTTTCTCAATACACTTCTGACTATTCTTAAGTCTCCTTCACTGGTTTCAACTATATTCTTAAAAATGCATCTGCTGTTTACCATTATTCCATTCTTAACCCATTCTTCTTATGCTTTATACCTGTTGTTCCTCAAACTCAAAATTTAAAGTTCTACCTGATAACTTGTGTATGTACAGACAACTCAAACAGAATGTTCAATAAACATCTGCAAACTAAATATGTTCACCCTGCCTTCCCTGCTTGATCTTCTAGTAAGTACCTTGCTTAATGCCACCATCGTCTACACAACTGTCTAGGCTAGAAACCTCAGTCATCCTTGCTTATTCTTCCTACACACTTCATATGCAAATTAGTCCCTAGATCTTGTTGAGTTTATCTCCTAAAGATCTCTTTAATCTATTCCCGTTTATTCATACCTTCTGTCACTTCCCCTATCTTCTCTAGCTTGACACCGCAACACTCTCTAATTTTAACCCCTCCATTCATCTCCTACACTGTTATGGCATAAGTTTCTAAAATGAAAACCTGAAATCAATCTGAAAGTTAAAAATATTCAATAGCTCTCTGCCAACAAATGTATAAAACTCAATCTCCTTAGCCTGTACATGAGGTTCTTTATATTCTATTCTGGTAGCAGTACCTCCAGCAACTCTAGGTCCGTAAATTATAGTTTTTCAAAACGCTACTCTTTCATGTGTATATGTCTTATGTACTTGTTACTCCTTCCCTGAGAATGCCTACTTTCTCTTGCCTACTGCTGGACTTCTAATACATTGAGTAAGACTCCTCTTTAAAAACGCTTTCCTAAGATATCCTGCCATGTGTGACAACATGGATAGACCTTGAGCACATTATGCTAAGCGAGATAAGTTAGACAGAGGAAGACAAGTACTGTATGATATCACTTATATGTGGAATCTTTAAAAAAAAAAAAAAGTCAAACCTGTTAAAATAAAATGAGTAAAATGGTGGTTACCAGGGGATGGGGATGGGGATGGGGGTATGGTGTTTAAGTATACAAACTTATAATGAGTAATAAATAAACCATAGAGATCCAATGCACAATATAATGAATATAGTCAATAATACTATACTACAATGCTGTAATATGATTATTGCTTCACTGGCAATCATATTACAATATATAAATGTATCAAAGTAACACACTGTACACCTTAAATTTACAAACTATAACATTCAAATTTATCAAATAAAAAGAAAGAATCCTTTTCTAAAACCCACCCCATCAAAAGCACAGAAAATTATTCTATCTTCCTGAATTCCCACTGCACTGAAAACATAAAATCTCTCAATACACTACAATTATGGGTGTGTCTCCTTCCACTGAACTCAACAGCTTGGACCATGTCTTTATCTTTATCCGTTTAGACACGTAACAACAAGGATTACAGTTATTCTTGATAATTCTGGATAAAAGGAATAGGGACATGGAAAATGAAACTAACACATATAGTGTACCAAGTCCAGTCTAACAGCAATCTTCATCCTCTTCCCTTGAGCTACAAATAAATAGCAAAATCATCTACTGTAAATGTTAATTCCTCTCCTCCCTTCCTCTTGAGCGAAGAAGCTAGTGTACAATGACCAGAGGCCATTTATGATCAACCACTGAGTAATCACAAAGTTGAATAAACTTTACAGACCGAAAAAAATTCCCAATATATATAAAGGACTAAAATGTTAAATAATATGGAGATGATATAAATGCTCAATTTAAACATAGAAAATGGAAACAAACACTACTTTTTGCGTAAATGTCCCTACAGTTACAAGATGTAGAATGCATTTCAACACACAGCCCAATATCAAAGCTTAGTGATAAATGCTGAATTCACAAGACCAAATTATCAGAAATGTCCTTCTATTTACTTCAGTTAATTAGCAGTGTATCTCTAGCAGAGGGTCTCTTAATGGATGCCCCTGTACTCACAGTTACTTAAATTTTTAAAATTTAACTATTTTCTATGTTCATTTAAAGTAAGTTAAAATAAATCATCTGCTATTAGCCTCATTTCCTCTCTCCCCTTCATCTTGGTTGGAGAAACTTCTTAACTGAACATTCCAAATCACCAGACAAAGCTTAGTGCTTCTGTTTCTGTTATCTCTAAGAACTTGAGGAGAAATCTCATGAAAACTTTATGTTAATTACTTTGTTACAAGGATAAATTTTTAGGACAAACTTTAAAGAACTTTTATACAAAATTCAGGAAGGGTGGTTCTAACTTTTGACCACTTAAACCTAAAACATCTAAATCCATAAATGTGTAAATACCTTTTTGTGTTCTTCATATTCTAATTTACTTAGCAACAATGCCTTCTCAAGATCTGCTTCAAACATTTCAGATGTCAGCTAAAAATAAAAAGAAAGTTTAACGATAAACAGACAATAGCATTATACAACACGACAATATATACAGGATAAGAAAACAAATACTTTAACAAACAGTCTGGGTTCTCCAAAGTTACCTACCCATGCCAAAGTAGAGAACTCTGTGTTTTATAGAAGATACCAAAGCAAAAACTTACTATTTTGATATTTTTATTTTCTCATTGTCAATTATCTGTTGTATTATACATAATCTTTATACTGTAATAAAACAAAATCTCACAAAGGAATTGACACTGTAATAGATGTTAAAGATGGTATCTAGTTTTGGACACAGAAAATATAACAGTGATTATTACTCAAAAATATAAGAATATTGAAAACTCAGTAAGCATTATAAAACATACCATTTACTTAATACAGACTAATTCACAGGTATAGAACCTTTAAATAAGGGACCAATTGTCCTGGTATATGCCTGATGTTACAGAAAAATTGTAGTGCATCTTTTTACTGCTATCTTTTTATTCCTTTTGTATGACTTCCCTACCTTTAAACTCCTCTAACACTATAATAATCTGTATCTTTTGGTTCCTCTTTCTCACCACTCAATCTCACCTTAACTTCTTATAATCTAGCTTCTGCCACCCTCCAATCAAATTACTCTGTAAGAATTACTTTTCCTAATTGCCAAACAGAATTGGTACAGTGGTTGGATGGGGCTTTGGGTTGTCTACCTTTGGGGATAAGGTATATCTGCAGCTGAATAGGATAGCTGCCACATGTAAACATACTGGATTTGTTTACATGTATGTGTCGACCTATGGATACTGTATAATAAAAGCATAAATTTAGTAGGCATCGCTTGTTTTTGTCTGTCCACAATCCCTTCCTTTATTCCTTTGAATAACTACAATTCAATCCAGTGTCCTAGGATTCTAGCAAGACAGCCAATCACCTAATTTTATATACCACCCACTACCACACCCACACAAATATGTGTATGGTATCACCAACAACAGGATGGGAGCAAAGGACCTAACTCTTTTTTGTTCTCCTAGGAACTAAAATTTGAGAACACAAAGTAAGTGGGGTTCAATCAGCTGATGATAGCCTCTACAAGTGAGTGTACTAGTTCATGCCTCTGAGCACCCCAGAATTCCTTTATTTCCATCTTTCCCAAGGTCTCATTGTTTAGTTTTTAATTCAAATCTGTGAATCACTCAGTACCCTTTTGTCAAATTATTTTTTGCCAAAGTTATTCAGAATTGTTTGTTGTTTAACGATTAAAAAAAAAAAACTAAACTAAAACAGAAACCAATTCCAAAAAGAAGTCATCTGTTTCAAAGCGACACCTTAAAAAGTAGAAAAATGTTAACACTGGACACCATGACCTAATAAATCTTTTACTTCTAATCAAAGCATTTCATCCAATCCTATACTAAGACAACAAAAAGAGGGGGAAAAATAGGTTTATCACAGAAAAAAATTAATCTAACTCAGAGAAAAATAGTTAGAATTAAAATGGTAAATAAGGGCATATAGCACTAGAAATTCTGGTTAAGCCCCAAGTAAACTGTACATACTTTTTCTATGGAGTAACTGAAAAGAACTGAAGAATTAATTCAATCCAAATTAGTAACAATCAGGAAAAAGTAACCTTTTTTAAAAGGTCAACCTTTTAAATACTTTATTATATAAATGTATATTAAAAAACAATATACAGTTAAAAGGTAAAAAGGAAGTGGATTCATGTTAGTGTTACACAAAAAAGGAAGTTTACATCAATTTCTCCACCTAAACTCAAAGCAAACTGAGTACAAAATACTTCAATATAATTAGAGCATAGCAATCATCCCAACATAGAAAAAGTAACAAAACTACTTAAGTTTATTGAGAAAAGTTGGCTAAATTTACCACTAAGCTTTTAATCCATATTAATGACATTTAACATTTACAGAAAACACATTTAAGATTATTTCCAATATGTCACATATTCTGACTGATATTCCAAAAATAAATTAGTGGGCAGGAGAAGAGGAGACAAAGTTGGGAGTCTTGCAAGATGCCATTATTTTTTTTCCAAACTATCTCAAGTAACTTAGATATTAAGACAGCTGATTCTAAGAAAATGATAAAAACTGAATGAAATGGAACTTTTAAAAGTGAAAAATAGGGCTTCCCTGGTGGCGCAGTGGTTGAGAGTCCGCCTGCCAATGCAGGGGACATGGGTTCGTGCCCCGGTCTGGGAAGATCCCACATGCCACGGAGCGGCTGGGCCCGTGAGCCATGGCCGCTGAGCCTTGCGCGTCCGGAGCCTGTGCTCCACAACGGGAGAGGCCACAGCAGTGAGAGGCCCTGTGTACAGCAAAAAAAAAAAAACGAAAAAAAAGAAAAAAAAAAAGGGAAAAATATGGCTCTCCGCAGCATTTGATTCCAAATACAGCAGTTTAAAGCTTACATTTACCTTTTAATTATTAACAAAAACTAATATACAAGGAAATACAATTAGGCAAAAATGATTTAAATTTCAGTTTAATTCTTTGAAAACTAGGAAAAACTTCCCAAATGTCACCGTATGATCGTTTAGCCTATAAGGATTCACAGAGAACCCTCTATGTGCTTTGCCTCTAGTCCTTTAAAGTAGCAGCAAAAATTTGGCTTTTGCCCTCAAAGAATTTCTACTCCAGTTGGGAATAAAAAACTAACACACATGACATACAGAAAATAGAGTAAGATATTAAAAGTGCTACAAAAGTTGACAGAAAATAGGTAAACAAGAAATAGAATTCAAAGAAGCATACAGAAAAGAAACTAAGTTGGTCCTTAAAGGAGAGATATAATTTGGATAGGTAGCAAAATGAATGGAAGAATTTTAGGAGCAAAGAGTCACATGAACAAAAAGTGTGATATTAAGAATATATAGGGCTTCCCTGGTGGCGCAGTGGTTAAGAGTCCGCCTGCAAATGCAGGGGACACGGGTTCGTGCCCCGGTCCGGGAAGATCCCACGTGCCACGGAGCGGCTGGGCCCGTGAGCCATGGCCACTGAGCCTGCGCGTCCGGAGCCTGTGCTCTGCAACGGGAGAGAC
>NW_006795104.1:1017039-1039186 GCF_000442215.2 Lipotes vexillifer | reverse complement strand
AAAAAAAAAAAAAAAAAAAAAAAAGAATATATATATTATGGGAAACATGATAAAAGATAAATTCTATGCAATACAAGAGAGATGTGGAAAAAACCCAGGCTTTGGGAGATCACACAGGTGGATAATTTAAATTTCTATTCCACCCATTCTAGCTGTGATCTGGGGCAAGTTATGTAACTTCTGTGAATCTTAGTTTCTTCATAAATAAAAAGGAAATAGAAATATCAACCTTGCAGTGTAGTTTTGAAAATTTAAAACTATAATATATGTAAAGTACCTAGCACAGTGCCTACCTGGCACAAGAGTTACACACAATAAATTAGAATTCCCCTTCTCTATGCTGGAGAATAGTAGAAAATAAGATTGCTTAGGTAGGGTAAAATTAGGTTCCAGACACTCCCTAAAAGTTATGGATTCAGGATAGATGAAAGAGGAACACTGATAAGAGTAATTTTAAAGAAATAAACTGTCACATTAGAAGAATGAGAACTTAGAATCAATGGGTCTGGCTAAACCACTGTAGTCTCAGCATACAGGAACCTGGACAGGAAACAAAGAAGGCTATTTCTCAGCAAAGAATGACCAAGTTTCGGAACACTGATTAAATATGAAGAATGAAAGAAGAATGCATCAAAGATAAGATTTTTTACTCCAGATAACAGGGAGAAAGGTAACACAAGACTACAATACCAGGAAAGAGAAAGAAAACATGATTCCAAATTCCCTAAACATGCCTTAATTAGAGAATTAGTTAATCGTAAGACTGCTGTCAATGTAATTCATCAGTACACGTAGAGGTAGAACTGGGAAGGAAAAAAAAAGAGTCTGGGCCTGAAAGACAGGCACTGGACATGAAAATGCAAACATAACCATGATTTTTAAAAAGTATATGTTATGTTTGCAAATTGAGAATTCCTCATCATTTTCTTTGTACTTATGGGAGGAGGAGGAAAGGAAGAAAGAGGAAATAGTAGGCACTAAAATGCCTACAGGATTGGAGAAGATACTTACATGTGCCCAAGATGGAGTACTTCAGATCCCCTTCCTCCTGGCTTCCTTCATTGCCTCCTATCCCCATCTAGTAGTAAAACATTTTTTTTTTCTATTTAAATAAATAAACCTATAGCTCAAGGGTTTATGATCAGTTAAAGAGTATGAAGAACCAATGAAAAATGAGGAGAGTAAATATTTTGTAACTAGATTTTTAAAAATTTGCAAATTAAAGTACCAAAACAATTTTACCCACTTTAAATCCAAGCAAAACAAATCCCAAATGAAGAATTAATCTTCATTTCTCAGGGGAACAGGGTTATTGTAAAACAACACACAGCAACATTCTTAGGACATCTAACACTTGCAGCCAAGTGTTTAGCCACAGTAGCAGTAGTGCCTTCTGGTCCTCTAACTCAGGGATTTTCAAAGTGTGGAACATATACCTTCACTAATTTGGAAAGCAGAATCATTTCCCAGAAAATCTTCCAGTAGTCTTATTGAACATTATGATTTTTTTTTTTTTTTTTTGCGGTACGCAGGCCTCTCACTGTTGTGGCCTCTCCCATTGCGGAGCACAGGCTCCGGACACGCAGGCTCAGCGGCCATGGCTCACGGGTCCAGCCGCTCCGCGGCATGAACCCGTGTCCCCTGCATCGGCAGGCAGACTCTCAACCACTGCGTCACCAGGGAAGCCTGAACATTATGATTTTAAAGGTTGTAAATATTCCACAAAAACTGTATCGACGTGTTCATACTAATGATCAGGTTTTGTTCATCTCAATTAATGCATCTTCATATCTTTTGAGTGCTGTTTACATTTATTAAGTTGTATGCTTTAATTATATCTCAAAGTAATAAAAATGGTTCAATGATTCACTGAAGGATTAAAAGTAGTAATGAAAATAGTAAATAATGCAACTTATAAAAACATAAATTTTTAAATGAAGAGGACTCTAATACAGTGAATACAGAATATAAATCTGTAGGTGTCAGCACAAGAGTGACTGTCACATAAGCAAATGAAAAGGAAAATTATAAACAGAAAATTAACATAGTGAATATTTGAAATTTCAATTTATTGAGTCATCAATCTATTTGTTCCTAGCTTCCTGCTATGAAACATGGTCAGACCAGTGGCCTAAAGACATTATAGTTTTTGTTTCACTTCCAAAGCACAATGACCTGTATGAGTCTTTCCAGAACAGAACAAGTACCAAGTAATGCTTTCCAGAACAAAAGTGATGAATTTTGTTGCTAAAGAAAAAGCCAAAAAAACAAAAAGCACTGCTTATAGTAAAACCAGGTGCAAGTCAAACTATCAACAATAGACTTATTATACCAGCCACAAGGTTAATGAGAAATATCACACTCACAAACAATACACAGAACAAACTATTGGCAAAATGCCTTTATCAGATAGATGTACTAGAGGCTACAATGTGAAAAAACAACTATGCACATGCTAGCAGATATTCAACTTCAGAGTTGGACAAAACCGGTGATATGTGGAGTCTGAATCAATACAACAGGAGTAAGAAATACACAATAAAATTTGATCTATTTATTACTGAATATCCACGAGAAGAGAATTTTCTATTCATTCATTATTTTTGAGCCATGATGTAAAATTTTAAAAAGGTAATACTGGAATCAGTATTATCAATGCACTACCACAAATATAAGAGGTTATACCTGGACAACATCTACACTGAGATTTATTCCCAGCCAACAAGTGATGGTGAACAATATGTCTCTTGATCTTGATTCAATATTAAAAAGAAATGGTAAAAATTCTGAATACAATCAAATCAAAGTCATGGCCTATTCTACTTTTTTTAAAACACCTTTACTGAGATATAATTCACATATTTTATGTATCACATATCACATAAAATCTAGCCACTTCAAGTGTGAAATGTATACCTCCTTTGATGTATACATCTCTGCAAAGAAATTCTGTATTCTGCTCATCTCCCTTTCAATTTCTCTTACCCGATTTTTCATCTCAGTCTATTATTTCACCTTTTTGTATAACATTACCGACACCTTGACTTTTACAAAATGTTCTAGCTCCTTGGTTTTTATTAAATCAAAAAATAGGTGCTGTCTAAAATCAATTTCTCTGTTCCCCGTAGCCAATCTTTTTCAAAGTACACTTTCACTTTGGACATTAAGTACAATGTTCTTCTCCTTTTATGTGGCAGAAACTTTTCTTCAGCTGACACGAGATCAACTAAGATCCAGTGTTTGCTTCTAAGTAAGTGGAGTGGATGTTTCTTTACTATCTTGTTGCTGTTTAATGCCAGCTCTCAGATTTTATGCTGAGGCTTAGCCAATGTAAATTTACATTATCGCTTTGATAATTTAGGAGTAGTAAACTTTGTCTTAGCATTTCTCTTTTGTGTTTACAATAAGCAGCCACGTAACAGACAGGATTTCTATATCTAGCTTTTTGACTGGCTCAGCCCTCAACACGTGGAGTTTCTCATAGTGTTGTTTCCCTGTGTGAGGGAGAACACCCACCACAACTGTATACCTTCTGCCTAGTACAGTCACTGTCTGGTCCCTACTTTTAAAATCGATTATTCCACACAGTAAAATAGATTCCAGGTGGTATACTGTCCATCAGTCCCAAAGCTTGCCCTTATCTCTTCTTCACTTGTCACTGTAATTATCCCAAGAACTACTTTACTTCTCATGACCTTGATTATTTTCCTACAAGTGAGACTTCCAAATAAGGTACCACGTTTTCCTAAGGGACCCATCAATAGTATATCCAGCAGAAATTCCTCAAAGTTCCTCAGCCTTGGATGATATTTTTATATAGGGTTGGGGCCAAGTTGACTATTTCCTTCTCATAATTACCTGGTCATTTTGGCAGCAATCAATGGCAGCACGAAGAAGGGCAATCAAATATCTGTGCTTAAGTTCCTCTATTACGTGGCATTTATTTTGGTGCAAAATTGAGTAGTTTTCCTTTATTAATTTTCCAGTGCCTCTTGGGCCACTGGGAGAAATTCTCTCTGGTGAAGACATTAGCAAATTCTATTACTGTCTAAACAAGTAGATCATTATGTTAATAATATTTGTAAACCAGAAAAAAATTTGTCATAATGAATGCTGTAGAAGGAAAAAAGAATCAAATAACCCCTCTAGAATAATACAAGATGATTTATCCAGTTTACCAATGCTTGGAAATATCATTTTTGCACAGCCCTAGTGTAATAACTGATGCTCGTAAAGATGAGCCTGAGGCACTACAAAATTCTATAGAAAATGTTATAATTAACATAGTTTATGTTAAGAGCATAGTTTAGTATAGTCTAATTCTTTTTTTTTTTTTACAGGAACATTTATTTATTTACTTATTTATTTATTGGCTGCATTGGGTCTCTGTTGCTGCACACAGACTTTCCTTAGTTGTGGTGAGCAGGGGCTACTCTTCATTGCAGTGCGCGGGCTTCTCATTGCGGTGGCTCCTCTTGTTGTGGAGCACAGGCTCTAGGCATGTGGGCTTCAGTAGTTGTGGCATGCAGCCTCAGTAGTTGTGGCTCGTGGGCTCTAGAGCACAGGCTCAGTAGTTGTGGCACACAGGCTTAGTTGATCCACGGCATGTGGGATCTTCCTGGACCAGGGATCGAACCCGTGTCCCCTGAATTGGCAGGCAGTCTTAATCACTGCACCACCAGGCAAGTCCCTAGTCTAATTCTTTTAAAACTGGTAACCCAAGCATGATAGGTATAGCCACTTCATTAAGCCAAACATCTGCTAAAACAATACCTATTCCCAACAGATCAAATGGCAGTTTAACAGATAAGAAAATAACTATTCATTTCCCATACATACAACACCTCCTAGAGTACACTCCAGGCTTAGTGTGTTATTTCCCTGGATACCACACACACAAAAATAAATTGATTGGTTTTATTAAATTATCTCTTTGATTTGGTTAATGACATTTATTTAATAGAGGCATAAAAGAACAAAACATCGTGTAAATAGGCTAAAAAAACCAAACAAATGTCATAAACTATTTTACAACAAGGTTGAAAAGGAAAAGTTTCCCCTCAAAGTCTTTCTTTCTTTAAGTAAAACTGTCACTGAGTATTTTTTTTTAACATCTTTATTGGAGTATAATTGCTTTACAATGGTGTGTTAGTTTCTGCTTGATGACAAAGTGAATCAGCTATACATATACATATATCCCCATATCTCCTTCCTCTTGCGTCTCCCTCCCACCCTCCCTATCCCACCCCTCTAGGTGGACACAAAGCACCGAGCTGATCTCTCTGTGCTATGCACTACTTCCCACTAGCTATCTATTTTGCATTTGTTAGTGTATATATGTCTATGCCACTCTCTTACTTCGTCCCAGCTTACCCTTCCCCCTCCCCATATCCTCAAGTACATTCTCTACGTCTGTGTCTTTATTCCTGTCCTGCCTCTAGGTTCTTCAGAACCTTTTTTTTTTTTTTTTTAGATTCCATATATATGTGTGAGCATATGGTATTTGTTTTTCTCTTTCTGACTTACTTCACTCTGTGTGAGCCTCTAGGTCCATTCACCTCACTACAAATAACTCAAGTTTTTTATGGCTGAGTAATATTCCATTGTATATATGTGCCACATCTTTGTCCGTTCATTGGTCAATGGACACTTAGGTTGCTTCCATGTCCTGGCTATTGTAAATAGAGCTGCAATGAACGTTGTGGTACGTGACTCCTTTTGAATTATGGTTTTCTCAGGGTATATGCCCAGTAGTGGGATTGCTGGGTCGTATGGTAGTTCTATTTTTAGTTTTTAAGGAACCTCCATACTGTTCTCCATAGTGGCTGTATCAATTTACATTCCCACCAACAGTGCAAGAGGGTTCCCTTTTCTCCACACCCTCTCCAGCATTTATTGTTTGTAGATTTTTTTGATGATGACCATTTTGACTGGTGTGAGGTGATACCTCATTGTAGTTTTGATTTGCACTTCTCTAATGATTTCACTGAGTATTTTTAATAAGAGACCTCTGGTCTTACAAATGTGATTTCTTTACTTGAAATAATTTAATCCTGTTTTTCTCCCTTCCCTATCTCTCCCTCATTTGTAAAAAGGCAGATGAATTTAAAACTCAGAAAATAACTGCTTGAAATTGCCAAAACTAACAAATATAATAAATGTGTCAATCTGCTTTCCTAGTAGATAAAAACCAGAACCTCTTATAAAAATTAGCAAACACATGGGAGTTAATCCAATATAAAATGCTCCTCAGAACAGTGGTGTCATGGTCAGATGCACTGCTATCTTAAAAATACAAAAATTCACTGAAAACCAAAGCAAAACAATTTGATTTACTTAGCTGTACCTACCTGCTCATCTCTTTGTCTCCACTCTTGCCAATTTTCTTCCCGTGAATCCTTCTGTACTGGGTTTGGTAATGATAGCTCATGCTGAGCATTACAAATGGCATGGGAGGATTTCTGGGGAATTTTCTTAAAAGCAAGATTCCTGAGCTATGAAACAAACAAACAAAAAATTAAATTCAGTTTACCAATCCTGGGATACAAATGATTATTTTGGAAGTTAAGAAATCAATATTTTTATACTTCTAAATACTCATTATGCTAACTCACAAAGTCACTATTTGAATTTTTTGTAGTCTTTGTAGAATGCTAATTTCACCAGCATTTGAGTTAATTTTGGTGGATTTCTTGATGAAATGATTAATAAGTGAGAATGGATTATACTCTATTATACCACCATTTTTTTTAAATTAATTTTTATTTATTTATTTATGGCTGTGTTGGATCTTCGTTTCTGTGCGAGGGCTTTCTCTAGTTGTGGCAAGCGGGGGCCACTCTTCATCGCAGTGCGCGGGCCTCTCACTATTGCGGCCTCTCTTGTCACAGAGCACAGGCTCCAGACGCGCAGGCTCAGTAATTGTGGCTCACAGGCCCAGTTGCTCTGTGGCATGTGGGATCTTCCCAGACCAGGGCTCGAACCCTTGTCCCCTGCATCGGCAGGCAGATTCTCAACCACTGCGCCACCAGGGAAGCCCTACCACCATTTTAATGAGTCTGCTTTACTAAAGGGAAGTTTATAGGAGTAGAGAACAGTATAACAAGTATGCTTTTAAAATGCAAAACAATAGGGTTCAATAAGATTAAAGTTTAATAGCTTATAAATTTAAAAGTTTAAATAGTGAGAGAAGACAGCTTAAGTAACTCTAACAACTACTTTGCTAGTCCTGAAAAATACAGGGCCTAGTCCACAAAGTAACATAATGAACTAAAACTGTACTGGCCAAGCCACTCCCAACAATAAGAAAAATCTTAGTCACAGAGGTTGAAACAGGGAGAAAAATACTGAGAGGTTAGTTACTATGGATTAAACTGTATTCTCTCAAAACATATGTTTGTAGGCCTAACCCTTGCTGTCTGTGAATGTGACCTTATTTGGAAATAGGATCTTCGCAAATATAATCAAGTTAAGATTAAGGTTATACTGAATTAGGGTGGGCCCTAATCCAATGAAGGGTATAGACAAAGATACACAAAGAGAACACCATGTAACAGAAGAGGCAGACTGGAAAGATGCAGCCACTAGCCAAGGAACATCAAGGACTGACAGCTACCATAAGAAACTAGGATGAGGCAAGGAGGGAGTCTACTCAGCCTCAGAGAGCGCCTGGCCCTGCTGACACCATGGTTAGAACTTCCAGCCTCTAGAACTGTTAAGAGAATAAATTTCTGTTGTTTTAAGCCACCTGGTTTGTGGTACTTTGTTACAGCAGGCCTAGGAAACCAATGAAGAGGCTTTAAATCAAGGATCAACAATTTAACTGATCATCAATAGACTGTTCTGCAAGAGTGATAAGATACAAACATCACTTTAAGCAGCTGTTTTCTGCTGTGGAA
This sequence comes from Lipotes vexillifer, assembly GCF_000442215.2. NCBI lineage: Eukaryota > Metazoa > Chordata > Mammalia > Artiodactyla > Lipotidae > Lipotes > Lipotes vexillifer. The sequence continues at coordinate 1,031,288 of NW_006795104.1, read as the reverse complement.
AAGACAGAGTAGAGGGGATGCTGCTAGAGACAAAGCCATGGCAAGTACACTACTGATTTATTACAGCAAGTAGACTTACAGAACTATAGCTGTGGAAGTGGGAAGGGAGGATCCTCAGGCTCATTCTCAGTAATGTAATGTAAACCCCACTATTACCTTATTTTTTGTTCCCCACATCTAATACCAAAAAGAAAATGGGGGCTTCCCTGGTGGTGCAGTGGTTGAGAGTCCGCCTGCCGATGCAGGGAACACGGGTTCGTGCCCCAGCCTGGGAAGATCCCACAAGCCCCGTAGCGGCTGGGCCCTTGAGCCATGGCCGCTGAGCCTGCGCGTCCGGAGCCTGTGCTCCGCAACGGGAGAGGCCACAACAGTGGGAGGCCCGCGTACCGCAAAAAAAAACAAAAAAAAAGAAAATGGTGGGCAATCAAAAGTTCTGTAAGACTGGACTTCTGAAAGGTTGTATGATGAGAAAAATGTCTTTTAAAGTGACTCTGTGTGGCAGCATTTTAAAGAGATACTTAGAAAGCAATGGTGATGGAAATAAATTGAAAAGGCTTTTTCTAAGTCTTGGGATATTATAAAATGAATATAGAGGAAAAAAAACACTTTTACTACTTCTCTCATTAAGTGATATTGAGAAAAGTCCTTAATACCTAACTGCTTCTTCTGTTAAAAGACAGACAGACACAGGCTAGAGGTGTTTTTCAACGTTTCTTTTAAAAATAAATGGGCGCATTAAATGTTGGTCATGTAACTCATGCTAGGCATGTCTAGGGGAGAAGGGCCTCTTTACTACCCTTAAGAAACAGATGACCATCAAATGCATAAAAATGAATGTTCAAGGCTAGTCATAGGCTTATTGTCTAGTCATAGGATTATTGTCTATAACAGTAAAAAAAAAAAGGAAACAACCTAAATGTTTATCACAACAATCTGATTAAGTAAACTATGACAAAGCCACATAATTTTAAATAATGTGGATAAAATAATGTAGATCTTTATTTACTCATGGAAAACTGCTCATGCTAATTTTAAAAAAGCCAGTATGAAAGTCATTATATAGTCTCATTTTCATTTAAGTAAAATATGAATATATATATGAATGTATCTATATATTCAAGTAAACTTATATATGTATACAGAAAACACATACCAAAATATTAATTTCTTATATCTCTAGTTATATTTACAAATGACCTTTGTTTCCTTTTAAGACTTTGTTTTTCAGAAACTTTTTGGAATGAGCACATAAGCTTCCGTAGACCAAAAAAAAAAAAAAAAAGGCAATTTAAAATATGTTCATTACATCTGACTTCAAATACACACAAATTTATATCCATTCATTCAAGTCATATTTACCAAGTACCTATGGACCAGGAACTGTGGATACATAGGTCAACAAGATAGTATCTGCCCTCATGATGCATACAACCTACTGGGAAAGCAGACATGAATAATTATAATTGCTACCTCATTTGCTTCACTCTGTTGCTGTTCCTTCTTTTTTCTTCTTTTCTCTCTTTTTTTCTCATTTGTAGTTGATTTATTTGTTTGAGACTTTCCAGTATTCCGACCTTTGCCTTTTCCAGGCTCAGAATCAGAACCACTGCCACTATCCACTTGCAACAAGGCAAAACGAGAAGCAGTAGTGGGAACAGAACTAAGTACTGCTGAGGCCATTGTAAGGATTTTTCTTTTAAAATACTTCTGTCAAGAATAATTCCTGTGGGAAGGGAGAAAGGAGGAAGATGAATAAACACGGTAAAATTTGTTTCAGATTTTAGAACAAATACACACACACACACACACACACACACACACACATACACTTCTCCTGACACTGAATTTAGTAACAGTTGGATTCATACACACAGTTCTACTGGCAGAAACATACTTTTTAAACTTAAGTAAACAACATAAGATTGTATAATATAAAAAAGAAAAATGATATACTGAGATTTCACAATTATTACAAGAATACCACCAATACAATGTATTGATTTTCCATATATAGTTTCCAAAAATTAATGATTTTCCTCTTTCTCTTTTTTTTTTTGCGGTATGCGGGCCTCTCACTGTTGTGGCTTCTCCTGTTGCAGAGCACAGGCTCTGGAAGCGCAGGCTCAGCAGCCATGGCTCACGGGCCTAGCCGCTCCGTGGCATGTGGGATCTTCCCGGGCCGAGGCACGAACCCGTGTCCCCTGCATTGGCAGGTGGACTCTCAACCACTGCGCCACCAGGGAAGCCCTTTCCTCTTTCTTTTAAATACGCTGCTGTATATTTACATATTTATGGAGAATATCCTAATATATACATATATATGAAGAACATCCTAAATCTGATTAATATATACGTATTTATGAAGAACATCCTAAATCAATATGGTTTACAATGCAAGAGTAAGAATATCATTTTTCACCGCACACAGAGACCATTGGTACAACTACATGCTTATCCCCAACTTCCAAGACAGGAAAAAAGGAGTAGGAAACAAAGAACATTCTTACCGTGTACAAATTCTGCCTTAAGTTTGATTCTAGAGAAGTGACAGCAAAATAGAGAACTTAAATTCTCTCAACCAAAGGAAACTTTTCAAAACCATCTTCCACCATTATCTTTTAGTTCATTAGTCTCAGTGCCCCCTACCTCTCTTAGCTTTTTTTTCTTTTATTGAAGTATAGTTAATTTACAATGTTGTGTTAGTTTCAAGTGTACAGCAAAGTGATTGTTATTTATATATATATATATATATATATATATATATATATTTTCAGATTCTTTTCCATCATAGGTTATTACAAGACAGTGATTATAGTTCCCTCTGCTATACAGCAGGTGCTTGTTGTTTACCTGTTTTATATATAGTAGTGTGTATATGTTAATCCCAAACTCCTAATTTATCTCCCCCCACTATCCCCCCTTGGTAAGTGTAAGTTTGTTTTCTATGTCTGTGAATCTATTTCTGTTTTGTAAATAAGTTTATTTGTATCATTTTTTTAGATTCCACATATAAGTGATATCATATGATATTTGAGTTTCTCTGATATACTTCACTTAATATGATCATATGTAGGTCCATCCATGTTGCCGCAAATGGCATTATTTCATTCTTTTTATGGCTGCGTAATATTCCATTGTATGTATATACATCTTCTTTAACCATTCATCTGTCGATATTTAGGTTGCTTCCATGTTTTGGTTATTGTAAATAGCGCTGATATGAACATTGGGTTGCGTGTATCTTTTTGAATTAGAGTTTTCTCCAGATATATGCCTAGGAGTGGGATTGCTGAATCATATGGCAACTCTATTTTTAGTTTTTTCAGGAGCCTCCATACTGTTCTCCATAGCGGCTGCCCCAATTTACATTCCCACCAACAGTGCAGGAGGGTTCCCTTTTCTCCACAGCCTCCCCAGCATTTATCGTTTGTACTTTTTAATGACGGCCATTCTGACTGGTGTGAAGTGATACCTCACTGTAGTTTAGATTTGCATTTCACTAATAGTTAGCAATATTGAGCATCTTTCATGAGCCTGTTGGCCATCTGTATGTCTTCTTTGAAGAAATGTCTATTTAGGCCTTCTGCCTATTTTTTGATTGGGTTGTTTTTTTGTTAAGCTATATGAGCTGTTTGTATATTTTGGAAATTAATCCCTTGTTGGTACCTTTCAGCTTTTTAAGAGCCTTTTAAACTTAAGACAGGATAGCAAAGGTCCTCTAGTAAAATATATATATATATAAAACTGAATCACTTTGCTGTACACCAGAAACTAACACAACATTGTAAATCTACTATACACCAATTAAAAAAATTTTTTTACAAAAAAGGTCCTCTAGTAATATCTAACCCAAATCCTTTTTTACAGATGAGGCAACTGGTACTTAGACTGCTTAGGTCATTCTGCAAGTTACTGGCAAAGTCAGGACCTGAAACTAGATTTGCTGAACCTTACTCTGCAATTTCTAAGTAAGAAGCCTTGTAACTACTAGAAGACTAAGTACTCTCTCAATTCAAAAGAAACAGATTCTCTTAATAAGTTGTGAAACTGAGAAACTTGTTTATTTTTATTTTGAAATGTATTGAGTACATAACTGAATAAACTATTAAGTTTTTTTAAAAAAAAGGAACACTCCAAGTACCTAGCACTAAGATTAACAAAATGTTAACCCACCCCATGCCTCTCCCCAATAGCAACCCCCCAACTCCCACTCTGTCAAGAGATAATTATTATCCTGATTTGTTACTTATTACTTTGTTTTTCTTGATAGTTTTATCATGTCTGTCTTGAGCCACAGTGCTCATATCTGAACTAGCTACTGTTATTTCGACAATATCCTACTGTTTACACAGGTCCACCCTATTCATTGTGGGAAGGGACTGTGTAAAAGCGTGAATACTAAGACGTGAGGATCACTGAGGTCCATTTTGAAAGCTAACCACACACTACAGTTTGCATGTTTTCAGGAGGGAACAAAAATGAGAAGCATACGTTGAATCTTCCATCTTAACCTAAGAATCTAGAAAATTATTTGGAAATCTTTCAATTTTTTGTTAAACAATGAAAAAAATCAAAAGAAGAACTGAGATTTGAATATGTCGTCTAATAGTTATGAAATCAAAGTATTTTTATTACAATACCACATTAATACCTATTGCTCCTATGTTCAGAAGCATACAGATTAAGATAAAATACCACAACATACAGAGATGACATCACACCATTAAAATTATGATGTATTTTTAGGCTTAAATCTTTCCCACAGACATGAGAATTAAGGCTTTGTAAGTTACTATAAGGAAGAAAATATTACAAAATGAAAAGGAAATTCCAGACTCAAAAATATTATGGAAAACATTAATTCTACTTCAACTTCAACATGCCATGTTAAAATCCTGTAAGTTTTAGTAGCTTTGACCACTTTAGGTACACTAATCCTACACAGCTGTTCTACAACTACTGTATTTAATTTTAACTGTCGCAACTATAAATTGCATATGATAGCTGTTCACAAATATTCACCGCCCCTCTCTGAAAGAGAATTGTGTATCACTCTCATGTTGAATGCAGGTTGGCCATGTGACTACCAGTGAAATATAAGCTTGAAAAAGCTTTAAAAGCCAGAACATGGTTCACCGTGTTCTCTTTTCTCTGCTTCTGTTATTGTGGAAGTGTATGCTGAGATGAAGCCTCCTACAGTCAAGTCTGATGGAGTCTAAAACTACAACGAACAAAATCTCCTTACTAACCTGTAATGGATATGTAGCTTGAGCAAGAAAGCAACTTTGCTGCTTTAAGCTGCTGAGGTTTTCAGGTTGTTATTGCAATATAATCTAACCTTATCATCACTGATAGCTTACAGAAATACATTTCCTCTCCATTTCAGGACTGATATCAAAACTGTGAATTTATCATATTTGGATTGTTCTGCATGAGTGAAATGTTCACAGGTGTTCTAAATATCTCTCCAAAGCTCACAGAAATTTTTTTTCTTTGAAATGAAAAGAAAAAAGTTTTTAAGCATTGAGAATTTGTGGTTGAGCAGTCGGCCACTGAAGAGTCAGAGACCTAAAGATTATACCTAACAATGCATAAAGAAAACACCAATCTATCTGAAACCCAAGAATCACAGGAGAGACTATGTCTTATATAGTGGACACACACAACAAGCAATAAATATTTCCTGAATGAATGAAAAGAATAAAAGAAAGACAAAGTGAAAAGAAAGCATTAGAACAAATACTGTTAACTGAGAAAAGAATCAGTGATAGACACTCAAAATAATTATTTTTCTGAGGCAGCTACCTATGCTACATCTTAGCAACCCATGTGTTAAAATACTTTCTCTAACTAATGAAAGGGGAAATGGAAAGGGGAAATGCTCACCTCTAATGATCCCTTGTTCGGTAAAGGGTACAGGTAGAAGAATAGGAGAGTGGTAGCCACCTGCACTATACTCTACATAATAGTAAATATTAAAGGCCAAAAATAGCTCTACTCAGCAGCTGAGGGAGTAAGGAGATGGGACAACTGGAAGGGCTCATCATCTGTACTCAAGCTGTACTTAAAAAAAAAAAAGTGATAAACAGCCAACACATCAACTACCTCATTAGCCATGAGAGAAATCTGTATACTATGTCAAAAATCTATATACCATACACTAACCAGTACTTCAGAGGTGGAAGAGGGGGGAAATGTAAATTTTAAATGAAAGAAGGGAATAAAAATATAAAAATAATCCCCAATTTGTAAATATGTGTATTATTTATTTACATACCAAAAGAAGGAAATGCATGGGACTACTCCTTTTCCTTTCTATAGTTTTCACTATTTCCCCAAATATTCTGTAACGACCATATTCCTTCTATAAGAAAAAACTCTCATCGTGAAAAGGAAAAATGGTCATCTATACCCAAATTCAAAAAAGAAAAACATAATGTAATCCATGCAATATTGATTTTTCTGCCCTGTGTCAAAACTTAAAAAGGGCAACTACAGGTCAGAATTAACAATGACATGCCTCAGGTTCTTTTATGTTAGTGATTGAGAAGATAAATGACACAAAGCAATTGTCAAAGACTGATTATGGTGCATGTTTTTAAGAGAACATTGCCTTCATTAACAAATTTTTCAGAATTCGCAAAAAGATAATCATGTTATACAATCCAGGAATTCATTTGAAACTGCTTTAAAACCTTGAAGAGAAAAAGAGATAAATAAGCAGACCACAAAAACATGAGACTTTTAAAGATACTATTTCAGGGAAAGGCTAGGGTTAGTATTCTTGTGAGGCTAGGGTTAGAGGTCTTGTGTACCTATGGTCATATCTAAGAGATACTTGGATAAATAGATTCAGAGTTCTTCTCCCTCCCCCTGTTATTTTCCCTTTCTTTCTCCATCACATGGTCTTTAAAATCCAGATACTTGAGTATATATAAATGCTCACTTATAAACATACACTTAAATAACAAGGACATAATTAAGGTACACAAAACAAAAATACAGTGGACATCCACTAAGCTACCTACATTGGTCAGTCTATGAATGCAGTGGCTAGTGCTCTATGTTAAATAGTTACAAATTACTAAAATACTACACAAATTAGGTTTTTAGTCCAGAAATTTAATGATTATTTCCTATGTTTCTCCCTCTTCCCTTTGAGTCTTTTATTTTATTTATTTATTTATTTATTTATTTATTTATTTATTGGCCACGCCTCGCAGCATATGGGATCTTAGTTCCCTGAACAGGGATCAAACCTGCAGAGTCTTAACCACTGGACCACCAGGAAAATCCTGAGTCTCCTTTTAAAAAATAATGTAAAGGCTAATTTAAGTAGTTGAAGGAAGACAAAAGAAAATTTGAAAGATAATTTGAAAACAAATGTTTCAGGTCAAATGCACAAGAAACAAGTTTACAAATATGCAGGCAGCTCATCACATATAAGTGCAACATTCTATAATTTCTTAATGAATCCATTAGTAAAAACTATTAATTCCTCTATACTTAAAATCGCAAAATCAAATTATAGTGAAGTCTCCACTTTATATATACTCAATACTAGAAAAGCCAATTACTTATTAAATATTAGAGCATATGTTAGGGCTTTCTATAGCAACTGTCCTTCCTCAGATTTTGCACTCCAGCAAAACAAACTACTTAAAATTTCCTGACCACACATTTAGTTTTACTTGTTCAAATCTTTTTGCTGTGCCTTTTGCCTAACATGCCCTCCATCTGTCCACTTACAACTTGTATTTGTTCCTTAAAATCCTGCTCAGATGCTAGGATCTCTATAACGCTTTCTCTGACCTGCCTGTTTAATCATTCCCTCCTTTGTAATATTTCTGTAGTTTATATTTACTTTTATTACTGAATAGATTTAATTAAAATTATCTGTTTACTGTTGTGCCTAGCCCCTTATAATCCTGATTTCAACATCCTGAAAGGCAAGAGCTTCTTCTTTCCACCCCTAACAAAACCACAGGACCTGGCACACAGAAGATACACTTATTGAATTTGGTTTTTTAAAAAATATTTACATTCCCCAAGTACACAGCTACCTACGCATTCAAAGACATACTCTAAAACAGAATGGAGCTAAAGAAAATGCAAAGTGCGCTAGAGATAATCCCCAATTCCCAGAATGCAAATGTGAGTTAACAGTGATTATTAGCAGTTCAAAGTTGCTTCATTGTAAGGGCCATCCTACTAACTGATTATCACCGCAACTAATTTTGTTTAGGAAACATATTTGTTTAGGAAACACAACTGGTTTCAAAGTATTGATTAAAAAGAACTAGGATACATGAGGAGCTTAAGTAAACTACTTTTTAAAATGAATAGCCTAAACTGCAAGCAGAAGGATTTATAAACAGCTGATCCTCTTGGGCTCCTCTACTAAGGTTCTGAGGACCAGTGCCACTATGATGTAATCCCTTTAGACTATGATCGCTCTAAGGTCAAGAAAGATGGTAGGAGTAGCCATACCTCAAGTCCAGGGAACCACAATTAGGGCACTTCAAAACTGGTATATGTATAAGCTCCTCAACCAAGACCAAATATATCTCTTTTATAAAATGTAATGATAGTCATCTTCTAACACTATCGACCAGTAAGCCTGATGAAAAAAGAAGTGAATACCATGTAGATACCAACTAGTGTGGTCTCACTGAAATTAGCTTAGATTAAAAAAAAAACAAAAACCATAAAACGAAATGGCATTGAGTATGAGTGACTTAATACCTGGTGAAATTTTTTTATCGTATTATTTCATGTTCTGTTCCTCAAATAACACAACTACACAGTATCTTTCACTTTGGCTTCTTATAAAGTAAGGTTCACAACCAGTAAGTGCCAAGAGCATACCAAAACTTTGCTCGCAGCAAACTTAATGCAAACAAACCATATAAACTTAATGGGTATGCCCTAAATTCCATTTTTTTCCTTCATAGTTAAATACTGCCTCCCCTCTCCAACCTGCATCACCTAATTTCTGTGGGTTGAAAAACCTAGGCAAAAAGTACAAGCAGGTACCGGTTGAGGACCTAAGGGATTCGCCCATAAATAAAGCACATGTATTTTCATTTGCCCCAGTGATCTCTTGGTCAACTTCTGGGTTCTTCACTCTTAAAAGAGTGAAGCCACCTGATTATCTTATAGATAAGTTTGTTGTAACCAATTATGACAATATCTTCCATTAATTAGGATTTGACTGATGAGAACTTAAGTGTTATGAACCTGTTGAGAAAAAAAATCTACGTTTCCACAGATTAAAGATTTAAAAAATTTTTAATTGCCACAAAGTTCAATATCCTTATGACTGCAAGTCAAATTTATTAAACTGATGATTCAGGTTACAATCACAAGCACGTTTACTACGTAAAGAAATAGTAATGAACAGTGCAGAGAAAATTTCACTGGCTTTTCAGTGGAGGAAAGACGATCTTTCATTAGTGCTTCTAATGAAAGCCATAGCACCTACTCAATTGTAGAATCTAGCTAAGGTAAGAATGAAAAATCTAAAACAAGGCGGAGAGAAAAGACAATTTAATAAGTCATTTTTTATCACTGTTCAATATCTACCAAGCACCCTAAGTGCTAGAGATGACAAAAATTCTGCAAGACTGCTTGTTCCAAACAATAACTACAAAAAACAAACAAAATTCAAAACGCTTCTCCCTTTTACTCTTCAATAGTTAGCGGAGGGGAGAAGAAGCACTTTACTCAAAAAGTAATTCACTATACCTCATTCACGAATGAAAGCCGAATTTCACCCACAGGCTGTTAACCAATGCTCCAAAACTTACTCGCGCAAAGTACATGGAGAAGGAAACAGAGCTGGGCGAGACCTAACTCGGGCAGAGAAGCGGCTTCAAAACCTGAAAGGGAGAAAACAGCGAGTCAGGTCGAAGCTCCAGAAATTTCCGAGCGCCTGGCTCCCCGGGCGGGAGCGCGATGCCCGCGGCGGGGAGGGGGCGGCGGCACCTGTCACTCGACGGCCCAGCGACCGCGGTCGACCCCGGCCCCGGCCCCCGCGGGGTCTCGGGAGCCGCAGGCACCGCCCGGGAGCCTGGGCCTGAGGTCGGTGCGGGTCTCTCTCTGCCGCCCCCGAGACCAGAGCCGAGCGTCGGGGCCGCGGCCCTTCCAAAGGAGCGGCCCTCCCGCGCACTCTGCCCAGCGGCTCCGGACAGCGGGGCCCATCGCCTCAGGCCGAGTCCCCAACTGCCGAGACTGGGGCGCACGGAGCAGCGCGGCCGAGCCGCCACCACCGCCTCAGGGGCCCCGGAGCGGTCCCCCGCGAGGCGGCCCGCCCTCCGCGTACTCACCGGGCCTCCCCGGCCGCCGGCACGGCCCTCCTCGCACTGGGCGTTGGGACTGCGCTGGGTCAAGTGTCGGGGTTCAGGGGCGGGCTCGCTCCGGGCGGGGGTCGCACGGCGGCCCCGCGAGCGGGCGCGGAGCACTAACGGGCCCCGGGGCGCCGGGCCGGGCGGACCGCGGCGGGGAGCGCGGCTGCGGGCTGCGGTGAGGGGCGGGGAAAACGCGGCCGCGAGCCGAGGGCGGGAGGGAAGTCCCGGCGGAGGGGGCGGCGTGAGAGCCGCGGGGCGGAGCGGGGGAGGGGCCTGACGCGCCCGCCGCCGCGCGCGCGGGGGTTTGTTTATTTTCTAGGTTGGTTGCTGCGCTGTCGCGTGGGTAGGGGTTCGCGGGTGACGTGAGCGCCCGGAGTTGGGGGAAAGGACAAGACCCACCTGCTGGAGAAGGGGAGCTACGGGGGCCGGGCAGGGTCCAAACATCTCACGTAGGCGGCGGCGCCGCGGTCTTCGGGGTTACCGGGAAGAGAAGGGCTTACCCGGGGTAGGTGGAAGGACGGAGGCCTCCAGAGAGAATAGGACTCCAGGCTATTTCCCCGCAGTTCGGCGGCTTCACCTGAATCGCGGAGAGCAGTTAGAGAGCCCTGCAGTGGAAAACGGCCAGTGGAACGTGGGGGCCCGAATTCCCAACCCCTCCGGGCTCGACCTCCAGCTAGTGAAGTAGGTTGGTCCTGCAAACAAGGTTTGAATAGAGAGACTGCATCAGTTCTCTGTAAGGAAAATAATGAACATTGCTCAGTTCTCTGTAGAGTTACAGCACTTTCACATTACCTCCCTTCGTGCTCCATCAGGTAGTAGGATTCTCATTTTGCAAGCCAAGTTAAGTGACTTGCCCAAAGCCTCACATCTAATAAACGGCACAGCCGGAACACAGCTGTCCTGACTTCAAATTCTGTGCTGCTTACCGTTGTGTCACATTATCTTCCTAAATCACTTTGTTTCCACTAATAGTAGACGCCCCCATAGGTAAGACGCTGCAGGGTTACAGAGGGGAGTTAAAGCTGTTATCCTTGCCTTCAAAATAAGAAATAAAACAAGGATAAAACAGTTAAAAGACAAACCATGACAGATGCCTTGTGAAAAATACAGAGTACTGCAGAATATCAGGGAACTGCTCAGACCTGTCTGGGGAATCAGGAAAGAAAGGCAGTAAGGAGGAGAAGACATTTGGGATTGACCTTGAAGGAGATGGGGATGGTTTTACAGCAAGAAGAGACAGCATGAGAACATATATGAAGGTGAATCAATGGAAGTTGTGTTCAGGAAAAGCAAATGGTAAGGCTCTAGGGCATGTTGAGAAGTGGCAGACACAGAGGAGAATGGGGCCTGGGATGCCAAGTGGAAGAATTTGTATTCAAATCATTACTTAGTTTTTGTGGTTTAAAAGTTTGGGGGTTTAGGGCTTCCCTGGTGGCGCAGTGGTTGGGGGTCCGCCTGCCAATGCAGAGGACGCGGGTTCGTGACCCGGTCTGGGAAGATCCCACATGCCGCGGAGCTGTTGGGCCCGTGAGCCATGGCCGCTGAGTGCTGTGTGTACAGAGCCTGTGCTCCGCAACGGGAGAGGCCACAACAGTTGAGAGGCCCGCGTACCGCAAAAAAAAAAAAAAAAAAAAAAAGTTTGGGGGTTTAAAAACCTTGCTTTTCTTTGATCTCTCTGTGAATGGATACAGAAATGAGAGGTGGGAAAATGGTCAGATAGACTTGCGATAGGTCAGGTAAAAGGTAATGATAAATCTGAACTAACAAAAAAAAAAAAAAAAAAAAAAAAAAAGTTTGGGGGTTTAAAAACCTTGCTTTTCTTTGATCTCTCTGTGAATGGATACAGAAATGAGAGGTGGGAAAATGGTCAGATAGACTTGCGATAGGTCAGGTAAAAGGTAATGATAAATCTGAACTAAAGGTAAGGCAGGAGGAATTTAAAAGACCTTGGCTAAAAGATGATGTGGAAGCAGAATCTACAGAATTTGGCATTTGATTAATTGGTTTTCCAGTAAGAGGGGATTGCTTGAGAACATACATGAAGGAGGAAGAGAAAAATAAAAGGTAATGGAGGTTTTGAGTTTGGAGATAATTATAGAAGATAGAAAAAAGACAATTAGAGATAGGAATAGGAACTTCTTGAGAGATCAATTTAGACTTGGACATTTTAAGGGTTTGAAAGATTGTTGAGACAGCCAGATAGAGGTGGACACTGAGAAGTTAGATGTAAAGGTTTTGAAGTAAGGGTAAGAGGGTTGAACTAGAAAATAGATTGGGAAGTTATCAGCCTAGCAGTGATATCACTGTGAGAGAAAAGAAGAAAACAAAGGGCAGAATCTTAGAGAACGTCTTCTTTAGAACCTTGCTACTCAAAGCATGGTCAGTGGCCCAGCCGCACTGGCCCAGCCAGCATCACCAGGGGGTTTGTTGGAAAGGTGGAATCTCAGCCCTCCCCACCCCAGACCTGCTGAATCAGGTCCTGAGTTTAACAAGAACCCCAAGTGATTTGTATCACATTAAAGTTTAAGAAGCTCAGACCTAGATGAGAAAAGCCACCAAATAAAGAAGGGATCTAATCTAGATAGAGAAGCCAGCAAAGAAAGAGAGGAGAAAGTGGGAGGAGAACCAGAGAGACGCAGAATCACCAAAGCAAGATACATTGGAGTTTCACAAAGACAGGGGCAGGAAGGAGAGTTGATCACAATATCCAAAACCACAGAGGTCGAAAAGTGCAAGGAAAGAAGGTATGTTTGAACTTTGTGATTAGGTGGTGTGGTCATTATGACCATGTTCTAACTGAAAGCTTGGAAACTGCCCCTTTGTGATTGGGGACAGCCTAGAAATATAATCCCTCCAGTCCCCACATATATGGGACATATTAAAGTAGGCTTGTGGATTTCATAGTGGGACAAAGTAGAAGTTCTTTTCTAGTTGCTTCTATTTTCTCAGTGAAATAAGAAACAAGATCATTTTGGGAGACTGCTAATTGTCCATCACAATGTATTCTCTCTTTCTTCCTGACCACAGAGACTATTATTCTAAGCCTTTCTTTCAGTTGGGTATGGTCAAATGAGGAGTTATTGCTACTGGGATGTGAGCAGAGATGATGTCGGCCACTGCCAGGCTAGTGTGCCTCCTTCATGCGTTTTTCCTTCCTGCCAGCTGGATTATGCAGATGACTACAAGTCCCTGGAGTTGGCAGAACCACAAGAAAGAACGTGCAGGGGTGAAGGAGAGCTGCCCATTGACCTGGAACACCCACTCTGGATTGTTTTGTGAGCAAGGTATAAATTTCTATTGAGTGGGAGCCATAACATTTTTGTTTGTTATAACAGTTTAGCCTACTGTGGCTCATGTAGTTATTAACTGAAAGTAATGAGGGGGGAGTTAGCAAGGGAGGGAGAGAAGAAGAGAGATGAAATACTAGTCTGTCAGTGTGGGAGAGGGAATTGATGAGGGAAACATGGTAAGGTTTCCACGCACTAATAACGCCCACCTGAGTGAGTGGCCATGAATTTATAGTGAGACCAGTCATTATGGTTGTGCATTTTTCTCCAGACAAATTTAGTTGCTCATGCGATGCGCAAGCACTGAGTAGGCAGTTTTGGATTATCCAGGACTGAGATTTGGCTGGGCAAGTAGGATGGGGAGAGATTGGCAAAGGGTAGTTGAGGGTAGATGCAAAGGAGGCATTATAATTTCAGATGTGGTAAGAAATAAGGCTTTGAGAGGGGTGGGGAACTGTGAAAAGATGGGAGGGTGAATGGAAGGGTGTTTCTGATCAGGTTGAAGAATTGTTGGAGTTTAGGTACCATAAAGAATGACCTGAAAAGAGAAGAGAGGGGTTGGAGAGTAGTAGGCTTGAAATTAAAATTAGAAGTAATGTCAGTAATGTCAAGG
>NW_006795104.1:957896-1016840 GCF_000442215.2 Lipotes vexillifer | reverse complement strand
TTAAAATTAGAAGTAATGTCAGTTATGTCAAGGTGTAGGGAATGACCATAAGAGTGGGTAGATGCGATAGCAGAGGGCAAAGATCGTTCCAAGAGAGATGGTCAAGGAACTGAGAGGCAGTAAGGATTTGAAAGCTATCTATGTCTATATCTATATCTATATCTTGCAAAGAATTATCTGCAGATGTGACAGTGGTGTTGGAGTAGTGAGTAGCTTTGAAGAGAGTGATAATGAGCCTGGTCCTAAAATCTTCAAAGAATGAGGGGCTGAATGCTCTGAATTAAGGTGTTCAAGGCCATCAGTGATTTAAGATGTTAAACTCTTGCATGTTTCAGGCACTTTAAAGTTTTGTTACTAATGTGAGATTTCTAATTGCTTCTCTTTGACCTCTCAGATTACAGATGGTGACTGCTTTCTTTAAGAGGAAATGCCCATCTGTCTGTATTATAAAACAAACACATGCCAGGGTTCCCAGTTTAAATGACTATGCTTTAAAATTTGTCATAAACTACTCCTTCTACCTCCAACATGTATCTTCAAATAGACACATCAAAAGTGATGCTAGCCTTGCCACATCAAATAATGTGCTGTAAATGTTAAAATTCTATGTGAAAAACCTCAGCTATAGCTTAAGCTAACAATAAATAGGGATTGATAGAGGGCTGACAAGTTGAAAATAACAAGATTACCTGTAGTTTAAAACATGAAGTACCCCATTATATAGCATAGGTGGTCTGGAGTCAGACTGCTAGGTGTTGAATCACAACATCCATCTCACGGGATTATTGTGAGGATAAAATATTAATATATATAATACATATAAGCATTTAAAAGACTTTTTAGCACATATAAGCACTCAATAAAATTTAGGTATATTATTGTACTAATCTATATCTAATTCTTATAGAATTGCCTATAACTATAGTTGGACTTTTCCCACTTAGAAAACATGTTCGTTACATCTATTCATGTTAATGGTAAGGAGACTTCTGGTTAAACACAGTGCATTGATCACATGTTTTTCCCTACTCACTCCAGATACCTCGTTAAAATGAGAGTGAAGGGATAAAAAAGGTATAAACCCATAAAGACAATGCAAACAGGAAAAAAGATCCCTGCTGAAGAAGGATGTCAACAAACTTAGGAACATGGAAGGAGATGGATGAGTGACAACTAACTTACCCAAACTAAGAAATTTAATATCTAAGCTTCTGGGAGGAGATTGACCCAGCCAAAGTGAACCTTTTCATATCCCAGACCCTGGAAAGGGTCTGAAGTTAGAGCTGCCGCACCTCTGAAAGCAGAAGTAGAGTGGGACTGAGAATGAGAATTTATTATGAAGATTTTATGATGAACAGTGGGATCCTTCCTTCCCCCAGTCCCTAACCCATTCACTCCTTCCTTAACTCAGCAGATAGGAAGTTTACTTTCTGGAGAGTTTGACTCAGAGCTCCTCTGGACCCCAGGCAGAGCTAAGGACAGGGATGACTCACTCCATAGAAAAGCAGAATTAAATGAAGTTATGCATGTTGAGTTATGAGACATATCCCCCCGACCCCAGCTTCATTCCCGAATTCAGATTCTAGAATGCTGGGATCATGTCAGGGAACTAGAAGCTTCCTCTGGGTGGAAAACCAGCTGATCCAAGAGTAAAGGCCTACAAATATTGACAATTGGGGGTTCTGTAATGGAGAATGTGGCTTGTCACCTATCTCTTTACAATGAAGCCCAACAGTAGACAAGTCCTGTTCCTACCAACAGAAGCTCTCATCCACTGTTAGTCAATAGTGAATAGTCCAGGATCTCCAGATATTTGAAGAAACCTCCTTACATGAAAGAGCCTGAAATGAACAAACAAGGTAAAGAAAGAAAAAAAGAAAAAGTGAGAGAGAGAGGGAGGGAAAGAAGGAAGGAAGGAAAGAAAGAAGAAGAAGAGAAAAAGAAAAGAGGGGCTTCCCTGGTGGCGCAGTGGTTGAGAGTCCGCCTGCCGATGCAGGGGACACAGGTTCGTGCCCCCATCTGGGAAGATCCCATATGCAGCGGAGCAGTTAGGCCTGTGGGCCATGGCCGCTGAGCCTGCGCGTCCGGAGCCTGTGCCCCGCAACAGGAGAGGCCACAACAGTGAGAGGCCCGCGTACCGCGAAAAAAAAAAAAAAGAAAAAATGAAAAGAAACAGAGACAATGGAGGGAGCAGAAAAAGATGTCAAAGTAAAAAATTTTAACTCACATATGCTCAGGAATCTACTAGAGGGAGATGCCTCATCAAAATAAGGGTGTAAACCAAGAAACAGAAACACATAGGACCTACCTGGTAAACAGGAGCTCCAACAAAGGAGAAAATAGGGAGAATTCCTGAGATAAAGGTGAAGGGAAGTTCCAGGATGATGACTGTGTAGCAGGCCTGGAGAGCAAACAGTCTACTCTGACACAGGAGGATGGAGGGCTCCAGAAGGGATGTCTCCAAGGAAAAAACAAAACAACAACTATAAAAGCCACAGAATTGATCGATTACCTACTGTGTTTGAACCTTATGAGAGAAATTTCACAGCTCTGGTAGAACATATAGAGATGAAATGGTGATAGGGTATAGAGAAAACTAAGCAACCCAAGGAAGAGGGGGCTATAAATTCCAGGGAAAACAAAATAATTGTGGTGGACTATATGATTGTTTAATACTTGATGTTACCTTCCTGGAGGAGAATTATACTTCCCTGCCCCATTGATGTCAGACCCGGCAGGGTGAATTACGGTGGCCAGGGAAATAGAGGCACAGGCAGAAGCTTTAGAGCCGTGTCTCTGGGCCTGCCACAAGGTGGGCGCTTGTTAGAGGCTGCCTCTGGCCATCTGAGTCCTGAATGCAAACACCGTAGAGCGAACTGCAGCTGGCCTGCCACCAACATGCTGTGTAAATGAGAAATAACCCTTTATTGTTGTAGGCCACTGAGGTTTTTGTGGTAATTTGTTAATGCAGCATAATTAACCTCTCCTGACTGATATAATATGGGATGCTGTGGACAATATATGAAATAGAGATTAAAATATGTAAACACTGAACAATGGGATATAAGCATATTGGGAAATTAGTAAATGGCATAAAATGGCTAAAACGGAATAACTAAGCCATGGCAATAGAAATGTGCTCTTTAGGGCTTCCCTGGTGGCACAGTAGTTGAGAATCTGCCTGCTAATGCAGGGAACACGGTTTCGAGCCCTGGTCTGGGAAGATCCCACATGCCGTGGAGCCACTAGGCCCGTGAGCCACAATTACTGAGCCTGAACGTCTGGAGCCTGTGCTCCGCAGCAAGAGAGACAGTGATAGTGAAGAGGCCCACGCACCGCAATGAAGAGTGGCCCCCGCTTGCCACAACTAGAGAAAGCCCTCGCACAGAAACAAAGACCCAACACAGCCAAAAATAAATATAAATAAATAAATAAATAAATAAATAAAAGATTACTATTAATTAAAAGAAAAAAGAAATGTGCTCTTTAGAAACGTGGAGTTAAATAGTAGAACAGCAGTTTTCCTTTGAGAAGCAGGCATCAGAGTGACGACCAATGGAGCAGAGCCTTCTGTTTATTGTTACGAGACTTGTAATTATTTGACTCAAACCATATATGCTGTCACTTTGAAAAAAATGACAAGAAAAAACTGTAAGAAAAAATTTTTTTCTTACACTTAAGAAAAAATTAATGCCAAGTGAGAAGAGGGAAATGTTGTAGTATTATTGTTTTCTTGTTTTTTTTGTTTTTTTTATAAATTTAATTAATTTATTTATTTATTTGGCTGTGTTGGGTCTTCGTTTCTGTGCGAGGGCTTTCTCTAGTTGCGGCGAGCAGGGGCCACTCTTCATCGCAGTGCACGGGCCTCTTACTGTTGCGGCCTCTCCTGTTGTGGAGCACAGGCTCCAGACGCACAGGCTCAGTAGTTGTGGCTCTCGGGCCCCAGTTGTTCCACGGCATGTGGGATCTTCTCAGACCAGGGCTCAAACCCGTGTCCCCTGCATTGGCAGGCAGATTCTCAACCACTGTGCCACCAGGGAAGCCCAGTATTATTGTTTTTAATTCAGTCAATTTAATAGACTGATCATTAATCATCCCGCAGTAATATTAAGATTGTAAGTAGAACTATGCCTGATTAATAATTAATTTTAAAATATCTTTTTCAAGACAATTGGATGAATCAAATAAGCGAAACTTTTTCATTCTACCTTCACACTGCCCACTACAAAATAGAAATGTCAATATGGCTTTGCTAGTATTTTGACTCAGCTACCTCCTTCCCTTGCCCTTACCATGGTGTTATTTATAGTGTACTATTTATATGAAGTCAAATGTCACTAACTTGAATTTGAAAAATGACCTACATTAATATGGAATTGTTTTATGAAAGGCTATTTTGTACTTTCAGAAATAATTAATTTTAAAAATACCCTCTCACACTAGACCCAAAAAAAAAAAAAAAAGGATTTTCCTCAGGAACCTTGCAGTGATTAAAATTGATGTTATGCATAGATATAGACACAGATATCACCTATAAATTATTTGTAAATAATTAGTTCTACTTAATGGGTTTTAAATTCTCTTCTGGTATTTTGTACATCATCTGTACTATGTCTAAAGAGAAAGGATTTCGGGCAGCAAAAGTAAACCAGTCCAATTGCTGTGTAAATTGTACAGAATAAATGCAGCAGGCTTTCCATAGCCTTTCGATTCTTTAGTGTGGTCCTTTTGTGATCTAAGCTACCTTCCTATCCTCAACTTCAGCCATCCCTTACACCCAGCACTAATTCAGTCACTCAGCAGATCCTTATTTGGAGTCCCCAATGTACTAGGACCATTACTAAACTGCTTGCTGTTCCCTGAGTATATGGTGTTGTCTCCCCTTTCTTAGCCTTTGCAATGGGGTTTCCTGATCTAAAATGCTATTCCTCTTATTCTTATACCTTCTAAAACCCAACTTATCCATTAAGACACAAGGGCACCTTCTTAGGGAAGCCTTCCCTTACCCTTGAACGTTAAAAGCCCTTCCTCCATACTCCCATAGTGCCCTCTATATTTTTACCAGAGCCATTATATTCTCCTTTATATTGTGAGTCCCATTAAAACAGAAACCTGGCCTTTTACTCACTTGTATGTCACTAGAGTGCCAGGCTCCTTGTATGCGTTCAAATGGTCAAAATGTTACTGTCTGTCTTTATTCAACAGACTGTGTGCTTCTTGGTGGATGGGTCTGTGATTTATTAAACTATGTTTTTTTTTTAGCATTTAGCATTTAGCATAACACCTAGCACATAGAAATTGGTTGAATAAATTAGCTTTCTCTGTATCACAATTAATCTTTAAAATATATAGCATTGAGGAATATGCAGAAAGTATCCTCATGATACAGAGGGACAGGGTGCTGAGGATTGTTCCGTTTGTGTTTTACTTAAATAGGAAAAATACATGTGAAAGACCTGAGACTATAGACTACGAAAGCCAAATTACCTAGTGGTGCTCTATGCTCTTACCATCCTTCACCTAGCAATAAGAAAAACAGAAATAATTCTTGAAGGAATAATCTTAAAATAATCAGCTAAAAAGTTATGATCATCATCAACAAAAAAAAGTTGGATTTCTGGGAATTCTTTAGCAGTCCAGTGGTTAGAACTCTGAGCTTCCACTGCAGGGGGGCACAGGTTCAATCTCTGGTTAGGGAACTAAGATCCTGCAAGCCATGCAGCGTGGCCAATTAAAAAAAAAAAAGGTGGATTTCTGCTCATTCAGTCAGTTTGTATGGGTAAACATTACCTAAGTTCCTTGATTCATGGTGTGGTGTGTTTCTAACCCAAATTTACTATCCACCACAAATTGTGATCAATACACAAAAATTAGTTGTATTTCTATACACTAGCAAGGAACAATCTGAAAATGAAATTAATAGAACAAGTCCATTTACAATAGCATCAAAAGAAAAGAAATATTCAGGAATAAATTTAGCCAAAGAAGCATAAGACTTGTACACTGAAAACTACAAAAGATGGCTAAAAGAAATTAAAGATATAAATAAATAAAAGACAGCCCATGTTTATGGACTGGAAAACTTAATATTGTTAAGATGGCAATACTCCCCAAATATACCTACATATTCAATGTAATTCCTATCAAAATTCCAACAGACTTTTTTGCAGAAATGGATAAGCTGTTCCTAACATTCATAATCAAACTCAAGGGACTCCAAATAGCCAAAACAATATGGAAAAAGGATAAAGCTGGTAAACTGACACTTCCCAACTTCAAAATTTACTACATAGCTACAGTAATCAACTGTGGCACTAGCATACGATATAAGCCAATGGAATAAAATCAAGAGTCCATAAACAAACTCAAACATCTATGGTCAATTAGCTTTCAACAAGGGTGCCAAGACAACTCAATAAGGAAAAGATAGTTTTTTTCAGTAAATGGTGCTGAGACAACTTGATATACACATGCAAAAGAATGAAGTTGAACCTCTACCTCACACCGCATACAAAAATTAATTCAAAATGGACCCTAGACATAAATGTAAGAACTAAAATAATAAAACTCTTTTTATTTATTTATTTATTTTTGGCTGCTTGGGTCTTTGTTGCTACACGCAGGCTTTCTCTAGTTGCGGCAAGCAGGGGCTACTCTTCGTTGGGGTGCGTGGGCTTCTCATTGTGGTGGCTTCTCTTGTTGCGGAGCATGGGCTCTAGGCAGATGGGCTTCAGTAGTTGCAGCATGCAGGCCCAGTAGTGTGGCTCACAGGCTCTAGAGTGCAGGCTCAGTAGTTCTGGCGCATGGGCTTAGTTGCTCCGCTGCATGTAGGATCTTCCCAGACCAGGGCTCGAACCCATGTTCCCTGCATTGGCAAGTGGATTCTTAACCACTGCGCCACCAGGGAAGTCCCAACAATAAAACTCTTAGAAGAAAAGACAGGTGTAAATCTGTATGATATTGGAGTAGGCAATGGTTTCTTAGATATGACAACTAAAGCACAAACAACCAAAAGAAAAAAAGATAAACTGGATTTCATCAAAAGCAAAAACTTCTGCAATACAAAGGACACCATCAAAAAAGTAAAAAGACAACAGAGAATGGGAGAAAATATTTGCAAATCATATCTGATAAGGGACTTGTATCTAGCAAATATAAAGAACTCTTACAATTCAACATTGAAAACACAAATAACTCAATTTTAAAGGGGCAAAGGATTTGAACAGACATTTCTCCAGAGAAGATAAACAAATGGCCAATAAACACATGAAAAAAATATTCAGTATCATTAGTCATTAGGAAAATGTAACTCAAAACACAGTGAGATACCACTTCACATCCACTAGGATGGGTATAATAAAAAAAGACAGACAATAACAAGTGTTGGCAAGGATGTAAAGTAATTGGAACCCTCATACATTGCTGGTGGGAATGCTAAATGGTGCAGCTGCTATGGAAAACAGTTCAGCAATCTCTCCAAAAGTTAAACGTAGATTTACCATATGAATCAGAAATTCCACTCTTAGGCGTATACCCAGGAGAACTGAAAACATATTCACACAAAAGCTTGTACACAGATGTTTATAGCATTCTATAGCATGGTTATTCATAAGAGCCAAATTATAGAAATAATCCAAATGTCATCAACTCATGAAAGGATAAACAAAATGTGATATATCCACATAATGGATTATTATTCAGTCATAAAAAGGAATGAAATACTCTTACAGGCTACATGAATGACTCTTGGAAACATTATCCTAAGGAAAAAGCCATACACTAAAGGATGTATGAAATATCAAAAACAGGCAGTCCCACAGAGACAGAGAGATTAGTGGTTGCCAGGGGATGGGAGAAAACTGGGACTGATTACTAATAAGAACAGAGGTTTTTTTGGCATGATGAAAATGTTCTGGAATTAGTAAGATTGCACAACACAGTGAATATACTAAAAACTACTGAACTGTGCATTTTAAGATGGTAAATTTTTTGTTATATGTGAATTATATCTCAAAAATTTTTTAAGTGGAATGTGATCCTAAACTTGAAATAAGTCCTAAGCAACTGTATAGTTCAAAACAGTAGATCTAGGGCTTCCCTGGTGGCGCAGTGGTTGAGAGTCCGCCTGCCGATGCAGGGACATGGGTTTGTGCCCCGGTCTGGGAAGATTCCACATGCTGCGGAGCGGCTGGGCCGGTGAGCCATGGCCGCTGAGCCTGCGCGTCCGGAGCCTGTGCTCCGCAACGGGAGAGGCCACAACAGTGAGAGGCCCGAGTACCGCAAAAAAAAAAAACAAAAAACCAGTAGATCTAGAGCAGTTTCCAATGGCTCAGCAAAATTAGTCAGTGCTCTTCCCCTCCCATAAAAACTGGCTGGATGGGATATCTGTATTCAGATGCAGTTTATGATAATTGCCCCTTTTGAGCATGCATGCACTGGGTCAATTGAAAAGCAGTTTTTAAGTTGGTGAGCTTACATCTGGTTTTTACAGCTTTGTGTGTTTGCCTAACTCAGAAACCATTTCTAACTAAAAAAAAAAAAAAAGCATCCTTGATTCTCTATTCCCTTACCCTGCTTTATTTTCTCCATAGTACTCATCACTGCCATCAATGTAAGTTCCTTGAGTGATAGGGCTTTTAGTTCTCAGCTCTAGCCTCAATGATAAAAGGTTAATAGAAAACATAAAGCAGAAAAATGCCTGTAAATTAAAAATCTAAAGAAAATTTCCATCAGTTGTCTATAGATGCCATTTTTGTGATATCTTCAGAATACACGTAACTTTAATTATCAGCTCACCCTTTGAAAGAGGCACAG
Organism: Lipotes vexillifer; assembly: GCF_000442215.2. Taxonomy (NCBI): domain Eukaryota; kingdom Metazoa; phylum Chordata; class Mammalia; order Artiodactyla; family Lipotidae; genus Lipotes; species Lipotes vexillifer. Next base: position 1,008,026 of record NW_006795104.1, on the reverse strand, counting down.
ATTTTTCCCTGTACAAGAACTAAACCCCGGGTACTGTCCTGGTTCTGAAGGGTGTTTTGGTTTGCTGTAGCCTGGCCAATTAAACTCACATAATCAGGTCCTTACATCTAGTTTCCCTTCTCAGTGATTAGTGAGATAGTGAACTTTGTAATAAACCTTATAAGAGGACCAATGAAAGTAACTCTCCCAGGAAAAGTGTATGTTAGTATTCTTCCTCTCTATTTGTTCACAATCCACTAGAATACTTCTGATTATAGGTTCGATTACACTTAAAGTCTTGGCCTTCTCTTTGATTACTTGGCTGCACAGGTCATGGGTGCTTTGATCTAAATAGAGACAAAATATTCCTTAACATTGGCAGATACTTGCGAACTAAGGGAAATGAGCTTCCCTCAGAATACTTACAAAGGAGACTGCCATGGTAATGTTAGATTTAATTCTAATATACTTCTTGTATATAGTAGCTAAGAGTCTGAAAGGCCAAAGACTGACTTTGCTGTTAATTTGATCACATACCTATACATGTACCAAAAAATTAACTTTTACAGTTTCCCTAAGAGAAAAATTGAGCTTAAAATATTTACCAAATAGAAACTAGACTTTTTAGTTTTAAGGAAAGTTATTTTCTTTCTTTTTTTTTCTTTTTAATTTTTGGCTGTGTTGGGTCTTTGTTGCTGCGCTCAGGCTTTCTCTAGTTGTGGCGAGCGGGGGCCACTCTTCATTGCGGTGCGCAGGCTCCTCATTGCGGTGGCTTCTCTTGTTGCGGAGCATGGGCTCTAGGCGTGCCAGCTTCAGTAGTTGCAGTGTGTGGGCTCAGCATTTGTGCTGCACGGGATCAGTAGTTGTGGTGCACGGGCTCAGTCGCTCTGTGGCATGTGGGATTTTTCCAGACCAGGGCTTGAACCTGTGTCCCCTGCATTGGCAGGCAGATTCTTAACCACTCCACCACCAGGGAAGTCCCAGAAAAGTTATTTTCTAGCCAGAATTCATCAATAACAAAAAAATATAATTGTTACTAAAGAAATAAGTAACAAATGGCCAAAAACTGGTGGTTAAAAGCCCAGTAAAAACATATTTTTTTGTTTGTAAATCAAAGAAATAGTCATGAAGCACTTCTGAGGCCTATAAAAATAGACTCAGCCAAGTCTTTAAAATATTTTCTTGTGAGAATTGAATTCACATGAAACTTCCCAGAGACTAGTTATTTCTACTGTTGCTAACACATATAATTAAAACTCTGAGAATTTGTTTTAAAATGTTTTTTGATATATATAAAATAAGCAACCACATTTGTGCTAAAAAGTTATCACATTTTGACAACCAACTCTATGGAAAACCTACTTGTAATTCTATCATAAACATGTATGATGCTTTAGTTTTCAAAGCGCTTTTATACATTTATTTGATGAAGCAACAAACTATTTACATGTAGTAAAAACAGTAGTTTCACTACCAAATAATTTATTAAATAATTAGAGTTGCATTTGAAAAATAAGGTTTTGATTTTAAATGCAAGGGAGTGATTCATACATTGCTTTCTTTTAAAAGAAATGGCTGTTTGGTGTTTTAGGAAATATAATTATTTAAGGTACTCCATTAATAAGATTATAACCTGGGTCATTCTGATCATGTTCTGGTTGTCCTACAGCCAGTGACACCTAGGGAAAATGTCCAGTGAAACAGACAGGCTTACTTCCAGGCTTTGAATGGAACAATTTAAATGCTGCCCAACCCCTAGGTGATGGGTATGAATTTCAAAAGAAGACTGGCCCCTCAGTATCCAAATACCTTGCCCTTTTCCCGATATAGAAAAAAATAATCACGCTAGAAAGTAACAACAAAACTTCGATAATACTTATAAATTATCAAAGTTATGAATTCAGATTCACTCCTTACTCCTTTTCATGGTGAACAATGAAATACCACTGAAGGCCACAAACAAAAATGAATAACATCAGTTCGGCCTCTCAAGGCAGTCTAAAAGCTGCTGGTTTGTAATTATGAATGGAAGTCTTTTAGCCAAAGATTTTTCAGGAGAAAAATTCAGGGATATTTTAGCAGAGAGAAAAATTAAGCAAAATGGTTAAGTATTGTTTTATAAAGATAAATCCTGTCAATTCTGCCTACAGTGTTTGCTTTTGCATATTCTTCATGGTTCTTCAACAGTAAAATCACTTAAGTCCTTCACTTAAATTCTTCAGTTTATGTTACAACTGATGAAATTTATCTAAAACTAATGTTTCTTGTAATTCTCTATTGAATGGCTCCACAATTCCCATTCAAATTCTGTCTAGGGTGGCTTTTTTTCATACAATCCTGAATTAATAGTAATCATAGGAAGAGAGATCAGTATTAAAAACTGGGATGTATATTTTCAAATGGCAAATTCAATACTAACTAGGAGTATTCTTTAGGGTATAGAGTTGGCCAAAGAGTGAAGTTAAATTTATGTTGCTTCAAGAGAAATAAAATATATTCTCTCAAAACATTTTTGAAAATTCCTTGCTGGCCTATGGAATGCTTTAAAATAAACCTCTTTTTCTTTTCTTTTTATCAGAGCTATTTGAATCCTGGAACACTGTGGGGAATGAGGGGTAAGTAAGCTATAATCTGCCTATAATTTGTTGTTGTTACTTGGGGCAGGGTTCAAGAAGTGGTTCATTTTTTTTTTTTTTTTTTGCGGTATGCGGGCCTCTCACTGTTGTGGCCTCTCCCGTTGCGGAGCACAGGCTCCGGACGCGCAGGCTCAGCGGCCATGGCTCACGGGCCCAGCCGCTCCGCGGCATGTGGGATCTTCCCGGACTGGGACACGAACCCGTGTCCCCTGCATCGACAGGCGGACTCCCAACCACTGCGCCACCAGGGAAGCCCAAGAAGTGGTTCTTTTAAGAGACCCCTCAGATTAAATAAATTCTAACAATATTTACCACTTTGGACTTGAAAAATCATACCTTGCTTTGTATATACTGTAATAAGCTTGAAAACACAATAATACAGTATGCAAATATTGTTTCAAGATGCATTTCTTTTGTTCTACTTTAATTACACAAGTATTTACTAATAAATGGAGTTTTAAATTTCCCCAAATCGTAAGTATACAAGTTTTTAGATGTTTAGTTTTCTACTCTTCTGTTCTGAATGGTTCTGTTCCTTGGGTATATAAGGATCTTGCTCATTATAACAGTCTGTGAGATTGTTCTGTTTTTCTCTTTGAGTACTGTAGAGATCACTCAGTAGAGTTTTGTGTAATAATTTACCAGTAGAACCTAATACCTAAATCTAAGTCAATATACCTGGGTTCAGTTAAATTACAATAGTGACAATTCTGTTGATTCATTGTGGACATTCCTAGGAAAGAAGATATAAAAAGGGACAAAAAGAACTATGCAAAATATCAAAAGCCAACATTATAACATCAAGTTTTTCTGAGCTTTCTTTTGATAATTTCTCTTGTTCTAACTATCACCACATTGAGGTATTGTTGGTGTCAACATGAAGGCCATCATAAAAATCAAACACCACTCTAGTATTCGCTGCCACGTATGCACTGCATTCCAAAAACAAGGAATGGAAGCAGTCACCCCTGATGCAGGCATTAAGGGGTGCATTGTTTGTAGAGAATTTTAAAACAATGAAACTTATGAAAAGTCAGTCTACTTCTTATTATTAGCATCAAGGTAAACAATGACAGTGATAAAATACTCCTCGCCATAAGAAAGATGCTCCTATATCCACCCTTTGAATATTGCTGCCCAGATGAGCTCAAAATACTACATACCCAATGCATTTGAGATATTTATTGTGGCAAGATCTCACTCTCAACTTTATTTTCAATTTTTGAAAATATAAACATAGAAGAAATGTGTTATCAATATTAATCAAGGCAGCCTGCAGCCTGTTATATCTTTAAATGTAAAATATACATAATGAATATTTTAAAAAATTCCAGTGACGTTGAGAGAGGAATTGTAGACATGAGTGGACACTAAGCTTTCATTATTCATACTCCAGTGCTTTATAAAATCACAAGTATGTCCCTAAGGAAATGAATGAAAGAGCAAAACATGTCACACTTGATTTTTTTTTTTTTTTTTTTGCGGTACACGGGCCTCTCACTGTTGTGGCCTCTCCTGTTGCGGAGCACAGGCTCCGGACACGCAGGCTCAGCGGCCATGGCTCACGGGCCCAGCCGCTCTGTGGCATGTGGGATCTTCCCAGACCGGGGCACGAACCCGTGTCCCCTGCATCGGCAGGCGGACTCTCAACCACTGCGCCACCAGGGAAGCCCCACACTTGCTTTTAATGCATGAGAATTTGTGTTGACTATAGAACCAAACTCCCACTAAGGACTTGACTTCTTAGCAATTCATCCTAAGACTTAGTATGACACTTTGTTTTAAAATATAAGACACCCATTCTTAAATAAGCATTTATCACTTTATTGACCTGGACTATTACAAACAAGCCAATGGCAATAAAGTCCACATTACTGAAGATCATATGTATATTTTTGCTGACTCCTTGGACACGGAGTTCATGAAGAACTAAGGGGGGAAAAACATTAGCAAAGGAAAACAAACATTAAAGCACAAAAGCACCTTCACTGATGTTCTTGCCACCCATAGTTCTCAGACTCATAGAATTCTCCAACTCTGTTATCTACAACACTCTGGAGTTAGGCAAAGAACTAGTACTTTATGGAGGCAAATATGTTTCTTTCCAAATGCTCTGTTATAGGTGGAAAAAAAATAATGAACAAAAAACCCCCCACAAACATATTTCATATACATGCAAAAAGGCAAACAAAGACAAAATGTTTAGACTAAGGAGAGCATGTGAAACAGAGGGTAAATTTATTATTAGTTAATGTAAAAAAAATTGTACTTGCCTTGGGGGAGATGACAATTTTTCTTTCCTTTGTGACTGCACTGACTAAACTAGAAAGACAAGAGGTTCACTCCCAGAATATATTATCCAGGACATGACTTATATGTTTGTTTATTTATATGAAATCTATCATAGCATATAAAGGATGTATATTTAACCAAAAGGAAGAAAAAAAAATTGTACCTTTGTTATTTAGATGTCAGTTCACATTTGCATTATCAAATCTACTCATTGTTGGTTTAATATAAATTTTCTTGCTTTGTTAGTGAGCTGGCTTTTAGAAAATGTGTTTATATTTCCACAGGTAAAGCAACTATGTGTCAGTTTCTTGGGCAAGCAGAATTCCAATGTCAAAATACATTCTTATATGAATTATTTCTACTTAATTTTATAAGGAACTTAAAATTAGGGGCTTCATTAATAAATATGTACATATTAATAAATATATGATTGCTGTGCTTTGCTAAGGCACTGGCCTTTTGCCTTGTCTATCTATCTATCTATCTAAAACACACATTATATACAATATATATATTAAATACATATCATACAAACCAAAGGCAAAAAGAGAAAACTAGCTGAAAACAGGAATCTGACTTCAAATAGTCCCTGGTAAAAAAAATAAAATCTCTAAGTTTGTTTGTAAATTTGTTGGTTGAAACAGTTTCTCATTGGGCCGAAGTTATAACTTGTGGTTCTGTTTCCAGGTTTAGTCCACAGAAGTCTATTTAACCCATAATTGAAATGAATTTTAATACAATACTTAAGAGATCTAGAAACTATTCACCAATTTAGAAGTTTGTTTTGGTTTGGTTTTCTTCTCCTATAGGAACTGTTTTTTACCAGTAAGACCAAGGAACCCTACTTCCTGGGGCTAGAAACTAGAAAAGGAAAACAGTCTTTGAGCACAGGGCAACAGTCTGGGTCTTAGGTAAGATGGTCAGGGTCAATAGCAACAAAGGAAAGAACAAAAAAAACTTAGTATCAGGTAGGAAAAGTTGGAGTCAGTAATAAAGTGGGTTACTCTCATGGAGTAAGCTCCCATAAATCAGGGTGATTTTGCTACTGCCCTCCAAACATTAATTGGTTTAAGAAAAAACTTTATTTTACAAGCAAAAGTTTGGAAAAGTAACAAAAATAACAACATAAGTAACAAAATCATACCTCTGGTCATTATAATGAAATGTTTTCTGTGATTGAAAACTACGATGAAAACTTTGTTGGGCAAAGCAATGTTTAGTTCTTAATTCCAAACTGAGGTTTACATTATATAATAAGATTTAGACCAAAAATACCTTGAAGAAAAAATTTCATTTACATATTTACAACCCCCGTGCAATCTGGGCGGCCTGTGTACAGGCCTTACTAACCAGGTTGTAGAGGAAAAAAATCTCAGATTAAGCCCATCAACTTATTAGCTAAAGATCCTCTGGCTAGATGTCAAGCTTTATAGGTGTACTCCATATGACCAGATACCTTTTCCTTGATGTTAGAATACTTTAGTGTTATTCTATCCTTGTTTCCCTATTCCATGGAACTGTATTCATTTCTCCCAATTTTAGTAGCATAATGAGAGATATGCTGAATAGATAGGGCAAGAGATGATAAACCTATATTCCAAAATATTAGCAAACCAATAATATAATACTCTAAAAGCAATTCCAGAAAAAAGAGCAGAGACAGTGTTTAAAAAGTCAAGAATGATCACTCAGCCTCTGAGGACCATAAATTAACCTTAATCCCTAAACCTAGCCAGTTGCCTTAGCCCATAGAGTGCATTCTGGCACAAATTTTCAGCTGTTTCAGCCAAAACATACGCAGCAGTTGACTCTCTCTCTGATATAAACAATATTTAATTGTTTGTTTTTTTTTTAAATAAGATGTTGGGGATAGGAGTTTTAGTAATTTATTTATTTATTTTTGCTGTGTTGGGTCTTCGTTTCTGTGCGAGGGCTTTCTCTAGCTGTGGCAAATGGGGGCCACTCTTCATCGCGGTGCACGGGCCTCTCACTATAGCAGCCTCTCTTGTTGTGTAGCACAGGCTCCAGACGCGCAGGCTCAGTAGTTGTGGCTCACGGGCCTAGTTGCTCCGCGGCATATGGGATCCTCCCAGACCAGGGCTCGAACCCGTGTCCCCTGCATTAGCAGGCAGATTCCCAACCACTGTGCCACCAGGGAAGGCCCCTGTTTTTTTAAAAAATAACAAAATATACTTGTATTTGAGAATAACAATATAAATTTATATTATAATTATTGTATTATAACATACTTTTATAATATAACAATATACTTAATAATATACTTTTATATTATATAATAATATACATTTAATGGATATTTTAGTTTAATTATTCTACTCTTAGTTTTGTTCTTCAAATATGCCCAGAAAAAATTTTAAGCAAATTTAGAAGTGGAAACATTTAAATGTTCCATTACTTGATAAAGCATGTGTTTGGTTATTATGGAAATACAAATTAAAACTCCTCAAATATACTATAGAAGATATACATATCCATGGTATACAAAAGGATTAGGGATTACTTCCTCCCCTTCTTCTTTTATCCTGAGGGAACAGCTAGTGAGCTTAAGCTTTAATTTTTAACAGATTAGAAAAAGGAATCTTACCCACCTACTAAATTAAAATTTTTCTTATTAAATGCCTAAGTTTTTAAGTCACTCATTTTCCTAGCTACTTCAATGGAATCAGCAGTCATAGATCCAACCCCAACTCCAAAACTGGAACTTCGTAACAACAGTTCCAAGGCAGAAATCTGACGTAACTCTTTGCGACACAACTTTACACGCGTGACACTATGCAACTGTGCCACATTTCCTACTGGCTGAATTTGGGGTGTTGGTCGACTGTGAGATTCTGTAAACTGATTGCCATCCCTTTCTGTTTTGGCCTCATTGCTTAACAAATGCCCACTAGTGGGTGCTAAAGAGCTATAAATTGGTGGTAATTCTGTGCCTTCTTCCCAGAGCTTCTGAGGATTTGGTTGTATTCTTGAACTGCTTGTGGAACTGTCCAATTGTCTTTCCCTTCCACTTAATTTTATACTTTCAGTTCTGGATGCCCATTTTAATTCTTCTGAAACCATGCCTGCTTCTTCTGGGTTCTGTACTCCATTTCCAACATCATGATCTAAAAATAATCCAAAAAGCAGAAAAAAAAAATTAGGTTTCCTCCAAAACAGGTATTTAAATCATGATATCTTAACATAACTACATTATTATCATGCAATATAAATTGTCTTACAGCTTTTTTTGTTAAGTGACTTCTTTGAGATGAACAGAAGTGTGAACATGAATTAATCTTATTTCACTTAGAGGCATCTTGCATGTGAATAACAGAACTTTCAATTAATAGAACAAAACTGAGAAGTAGTCTTCTAGAGATTTCGGTACCCCTGGAAACACAGAGGTGCTTTAGGCCTCTCTGGTGCCCTTCCACACCTGCCTCTGCTGGGCTTGCCACTGGTGAATCACATTTCAAATTCTGGTCATATCTGCAGGGAATCTTCTGGGACTTGGCATTATATGTGTGAAAATCTAGTCTTGACTGAACTCCAAGCATGAGAGCAGGGTTCTTCCGTCTGAATGTACTCTGGGGTACATGCCACTGCTTTCACCATCAAAATGGAAATGACAGCATACCCCTCAGTGGGGACCACCTTGCTGGAATGAGTGATAGGAGTGAGTGAAGTTATCAAAGCTTGAGGCCCTCAAATCATAGAATAATCTAATATCAAAGACAAAACTTACTTAAGGGAAGTCCATATAGGTACTAGACCTAATGCAAAGAAAAAATGCCAACTTTAACATATGTTGATGATGCAATTAGTACACTTCTGGTCCTGCGAGAACCAAGTTTAAAAACAGAAGTTGCACACTGGCAGCTCCCAAGCCAAATCTGCCCACAGACATGTTTTACTTAGCCTATAAAATAATATGTGATACAAAATTTAAAAAGTGGAAAGTTTTATATAAAAATATAGATTTCCGGATTTTAAAGAAAATGAGAAAAACTGACAGTTTCTGCCTGGCAACAGCAGCTGGAGCAGAGCTGCCCCTGCCAATTTAGACAACTGCTGCAGTCCCACCACTCACTTTGGCTTCCTGGCTCCTGCAGGCATTTTAGTTTGTGACCCTGGTTTAAAACATAATTGATTTTCTATATAACCTTTAAAAATTGTGTATAACTCTTTTGTACACCTGAAACTTATATAATATCATACATCAACTCTACTCAATAAAAAAAAGAAAAAAGGATTGATTTTCTAGTTTTTAAAATTCTTCTCACAAACAAAAAACTTGAACTAGCAAATGACATAGATCCTTATGTGGAATTAGCAGGTACAAAGTTGATCATAATGCTGACAGTGGCTCCCAAACTTTGCTGCACATTAGTGTCACCTGGAAGCTTTGAAAAATCCTTTGGCCTAATAACCTATAATGGAAAAGAATCTGAAAAAGAGCATGTGTGTATATATATATCTGAATCACTTTGCTATACACCTGAAACTAACAGAATATTGTAAATCAACTATATTTCAATGAAAAAAAAAATCCTGATGCCCAGGTCACAGTGTCTCCGGGAAGGAGCCAGTCATCTTAATTTATTTATTTATTTTTTTTGCGGTACGCCGGCCTCTCACTGCTGTGGCCTCTCCCGCCGCAGAGCACAGGCTCCAGACGTGCAGGCCCAGTGCCCATGGCTCACGGGCCCAGCTGCTCCGCGGCATGTGGGATCCTCCCAGACCGGGGCACGAACCCATGTCCCCTGCATCGGCAGGCGGACTCCCAACCACTGCGCCACCAGGCAAGCCCCTTAATTTTTAAAGATCATATGAGAAAGAGCAGAGATGGGCTCATTGGAAAGGCTTACTCCCAAGCCCACTTAGATTCCTCACAATATAAAGTTTCCCTCTTCCAGAATTTCAACACTGAAGGAACAAACTAAAGAAAGATTTATTCATCCTAAAAGAAATTAGGATCCCAACCAGATCTTCTGACTCTAGTATCCTGACATGTAGAGTTTTATAGTGGTTTAAATTGATACAAGAATAGAGTTTTGGGGGAGACCTTCAATATGGCGGAGGAGTAAGACATGGAGATCACCTTCCACAGCACAAATACACCTGAAATACATCTACATGTGGAACAACTCCTACAGAACACCTACTGAACGCTGACAGAAGACCTCAGACCTCCCCAAAGGCAAGAAACTCCCCACGTACCTGGGTAGGGCAAAAGAAAAAAGAAAAAACAGACAAAAGAATAGGGACGGGACCTGCACCTCGGAGAGGGAGCTGTGAAAGAGGAAAAGTTTCCACACACTAGGAAGCCCCTTCACTGGTGGAGACGGGGTGGGTGGGGGGAAAGCTTCAGAGCCACAGAGGAGAGCGCAGCAATAGGGGTGCAGAGGGCAAAGCGGAGAGATTCCTGCACAGAGGATCTGTGCCGACCAGCACTCACCAGCCCGAGAGGCTTGTCTGCTCACCCGCCGGGGTGGATGGGGGCTGGGAGCTGAGGCTCGGGCTTCGGAGGTTGGATCCCAGGGAGAGGATTGGGGTTGGCTGCGTGAACACAGCCTGAAGGGGGCTAGTGTGCAAGGAGAGGGGATTCAGAGCACCGCCTAAACGAGCTCCTGAGACGGGCAAGAGCCGTGGCTATCAGCACAGACCCCAGAGACGGGCTTGAAACGCTAAGGCTGCTACTGCAGCCACCAAGAAGCCTGTGTGCAAGCACAGGGCACTGTCCACACCTCCCCTCCCAGGAGCCTGTGCAGCCCACCACTGCCAGGGTCCTGTGATCCAGGGACAACTAGCCCGGGAGAACACACGGCACGCCTCAGGCTGGTGCAACATCATGCTGGCCTCTGCCGCTGCAGGCTCGCCCCGCACTCCGTACCCCTCCCTCCCCCGGCCTGAGTGAGCCCGAGCCCCCGAATCAGCTGCTACTTTAACCCCGTCCTGTCTGAGTGAGAACAGATGCCCTCAGGCGACCTACATGCAGAGGTGGGGCCAAATCCAAAGCTGAACCCTGGGAGCTGTTCGAACAAAAAAGAGAAAGGGATATCTCTCCCAGCAGCCTCAGAAGCAGCGGATTAAAGCTCCACACTCAACTTGATGTACCCTGCATCTGTGGAACACCTGAATAGACAACGAATCATCCCAAATTGAGGAGGTGGACTTTGGGAGCAACTGTTGACTTGGGGTTGCTTTCTGCATCTAATTTGTTCCTGGCTTTATGTTTATCTTAGTTTAGTATTTAGAGTTTATTATCATTGGTAGATTTGTTTATTAACTTAGTTGCTCTCCTTTTTTTTTTTTATATATAGATATGTTTATATTTTTCCTCTTTCTGTGTGTATGTGTATGCTTCTTTGTGTGATTTTGTCTGTATAGCTTTGCTTTTACCATTTGTCCTAGGGTTCTGTCAGTCTGGCTTTTTTTGTTGTTCTTTTACTATAGTTTTTAGTACTTGTTATCATTGGTGAATTTGTTTTTTGGTTTGGTTGCTCTCTTCTTTGTTTTGTTATTTTTTCTATTACTTTTTAATTTTTTTATTTTTAATAATTATTTTTTATTTTAATAACTTTATTTTATTTTATTTTTCTTTCTTTCTTTCTTTTCTTCTCCCTTTTCTTCTGAGCCTTGTGGCTGACAGGGTCTTTGTGCTCTGGCCGGGTATGAGACCAGTGCCTATGAGGTGGGAGAGCTGAGTTCAGGGCATTAGTCCACCAGAAACCTCCCAGCTCCACGTAATATCAAACGGCGAAAGCTCTCCCAGAGATCTCCATCTCAATGCTAAGACCCAGCTTCATTCAACGACCAGCAAGCTACAGTGCTGGACACCCTATGCCAAACAACGAGCAAGACAGGAACACAACCCCACCCATTAGCAGAGAGGCTGCCTAAAATCATAATAAGGCCACAGACACTCCAAAACACACCACCAGATGCAGTCCTACCCACCAGAAAGACAAGATCCAGCCTCATCCAGCAGAACACAGGCACTAGACCCCTCCACCAGGAAGCCTACACAACACACTGTACCAACCTTAGACACTGGGAGCAGACACCAAAAACAACGGGAACAACGAACCTGCAGCCTGCGAAAAGGAGACCCCAAACACAGTAAGTTAAGCAAAATGAGAACAGAGAAACACAGCAGATGAAGGACCAAGGTAAAAACCCACAAGACCAAACAAATGAAGAGGAAATAGGCAGTCTACCTGAAAAAGAATTCAGAGTAGTGATAGTAAACATGATCCAAAATCTTGGAAACAGAATGGAGAAAATACAAGAAACGTTTAACAAGGACCTAGAAGAATTAAAGAACAAACAAACAATGAAGAACAACACAATAAATAAAATTTAAAATTCTCTAGAAGGAATCAATAGCAGAATAACTGAGGCAGAAGAACAGATAAGTGACCTGGAAGATAAAATAGTGGAAGTACCTACTGCACAACAGAATAAAGAAAAAAGAATGAAAAGAATTGAGGACAGTCTTGGAGACCTCTGGGGCAACATCAAATGCACAAACATTTGAATTATAGGGGTCCCAGAAGAAGAAGAGAAAAAGAAAGGGACTGAGAAAATATTTGAAGAAATTATAGTTGAAAACTTCATAATATGGGAAAGGAAATAGTCAATCAAGTCCAGGAAGTGCAGAGAGTCCCATACAGGATAAAACCAAGAAGAAACACGCCAAGACACATATTAATCAAACTATCAAAAAGTAAATACAAAGAAAAAATATTAAAAGCAGCAAGGGAAAAACAACAAATTACATACAGGGGAATCCCCATAAGGTTAAAAGCTGATCTTTCAGCAGAAACTGCAAGCCAGAGGGAGTGGCAGGACATATTGAAAGTGATGAAAGGGAAAAACCTACAACTAAGATTACTCTACCCAGCAAGGATCTTATTCAGATTTGACAGAGAAATTAAAACCTATATATACAAGCAAAAGCTAGAGAATTCAGCACCACCAAACCAGCTTTAAAACAAATGCTAAAGGAACTTCTCTAGGCAGGAAACACAGGACAAGGAAAAGAGCTACAAAAACAAACCCAATATAATTAAGAAAATGATAATAAGAACATACATATCGATAATTACCTTAAATGTAAATGGATTAAATACTCTAACCAAAAGACATAGACTGGATGAATGGATACAAAAACAAAACCCATATATATGCTGTCTATAAGAGACCCACTTCAGACCTAGGGACACATAGAGACTGAAAGTGAGGGGATGGATAAAGATATTCCATGTAAATGGAGATCAGAAGAAAGCTGGAGTAGCGATTCTCATATCAGAAAAAATAGACTTTAAAATAAAGACTATTACAAGAGACAAAGAAGGACACTACATAATGATCAAGGGATCAATCCAAGAAGAAGATATAACAACTGTAAATATTTATGCACCCAACATAGGAGCACCTCAATACATAAGGCAAATGCTAACAGCCATAAAGGGGAAATCGACAGTAACACAATCATAGTAGGGGACTTAAACACCCCACTTTCACCAATTGACAGATCGTCCAAAATGAAAATAAATAAGAGAACACAAGCTTTAAATGATACATTAAACAAGGTGGACTTAATTGATATTTATAGGACATTCCATCCAAAAACAACAGAATACACTTTCTTCTCAAGTGCTCATGGAACATTCTCCAGGATAGATCATATCTTGGGTCACAAATCAAGCCTTGGTAAATTTAAGAAAATTGAAATCGTATCTAGTATGTTTTCTGACCACAACGCCATGAGACTAGATATCAATTACAGGAAAAAATCTGTAAAAAATACAAACACATGGAGGCTAAACAATACACTACTTAACAACCAAGAGATCACAGAAGAAATCAAAGAGGAAATCAAAAAATACCTAGGAACAAATGACAATGAAAACACCATGACGCAAAACCTACAGGATGCAGCAAAAGCAGTTCTAAGAGGGAAGTTTATAGAAATACAATTCCACCACATGAAACAAGAAACATCTCAAATAAACAACATAACCTTACACCTAAAGCAATTAGAGAAAGAAGAACAAAAGAAGCCCAAAGTTAGCACAAGGAAAGGAATCATAAAGATCAGATTAGAAATAAATGAAAAAGAAATGAAGGAAACAATAGCAAAGATCAATAAAACTAAAAGCTGGTTCTTTGAGAAGATAAACAAAATTGATAAACCATTAGCCAGACTCATCAAGAAAAAAGGGAGAAGGTTCAAATCAATAGAATTAGAAATGGAAAAGGAGAAGTAACAACTGACACTGCAGAAACACAAAGGATCATGAGAGACTACTACAAACAACTCTATGCCAATAAAATGGACAACCTGGAAGAAATGGACAAATTCTTAGAAAAGCACAAACTTCTGAGACTGAACCAGGAAGAAAAAGAAAATATAAACAGACCAATCACAAGAACTGAAATTGAAACTGTGATTAAAACTCTTCCAACAAACAGAAGTCCAGGACCAGATTCCTACACAGGCGAATTCTATCAAACATTTACAGAAGAGCTAACATCTATCCTTCTCAAACTCTTCCAAAATATAGCAGAGGGAGGAACACTCCCAAACTCATTCTGTGAGGCCACCATCACCCTGATACCAAAAGCAGACAAGGATGTCACAAAGAAAGAAAACTACAGGCCAATACCACTGATGAACATAGATGCAAAATGCCTCAACAAACTACTAGCAAGCAGAATCCAACAGCACATTAAAAGGATCATACACCGTGATCAAATGGGGTTTATTCCAGGACTGCAAGGATTCTACAATATATGTAAATCAATCAATGTGATACACCATATTAACAAATTGAAGAAGAAAAACCATATGATCATCTCAATAGATGCAGAAAAAGCTTTCGACACAATTCAACATCCATTTATGATAAAAACCCTCCAGAAAGTAGGTATACAGGGCACTTACCTCAACATAATAAAGACCATATATGACAAACCCACAGCCAACATTGTTCTCAATGGTGAAAAACTGAAACCCTTTCCACTAAAATCAGGAACAAGACAAGGTTGTCCACTCTCACCACTATTATTCAACATAGTTTTGGAAATTTTAGCCACAGCAATCAGAGAAGAAGAAGAAATAAAAGGAATCCAAATCGGAAAAGAAGACGTAAAGCTGTCACTGTTTGCAGATGACATGTTACTATACACAGAGAATCCTAAAGATGCTACCAGGAAACTACTAGAGCTCATCAACGAATCTGGTAAAGTAGCAGGACACAAAATTAATGCACAGAAATCTCTTACATTCCTATATACTAATGACGAAAAATCTGAAAGAGAAATTAAGGAAACACTCCCATTTATCACTGCAACAAAAAGAATAAAATATCTAGGAGTAAACCTACTTAAGGAGACAAAAGACCTGTATGCAGAAAAATATAAGACACTGATGAAAGAAATTAAAGATGATACAAACAGATGGAGAGATATACCATGTTCTTGGATTGGAAGAATCAACATTGTGAAAATGACTCTACTACCCAAAGCAATCTACAGATTCAGTGCAATCCCTATCAAGCTACCAATGGCATTTTTCACAGAACTAGAACAAAAAATTTCACAATTTGTATGGAAGCACAAGAGACTCCAAAGAGCCAAAGCAATCTTGAGAAAGAAAAATGGAGCTGGAGGAATCAGGCTCCTATACTACAAAGCAATAGTCATCAAGACAGTATGGTACTGGCACAAAAACAGAAATATAGATTAATGGTACAGGATAGAAAGCCCAGAGATAAACCCATGCACATATGGTCATCTGATTTTTGACAAAAGAGGCAAGAAGATACAATGGAGAAAAGACAGCCTCTTCAATAAGTGGTGCTGGGAAAACTGGACGGCTACATGTAAAAGAATGAAATTAGAATACTCCCTAACACCATACACAAAAATAAACTCAGAATGGATTAAAGACCTAAATGTAAGGCCAGACACTATAAAACTCTTAGAGGAAAACATAGGCAGAACACTCTATGACATAAATCACAGCAAGATCCTTTTTGACCCACCTCCTAGAGAAATGAAAATAAAAACAAAAATAAACAAATGGGACCTAATGAAACTTAAAAGCTTTCACACAGCAAAGGAAAACATAAAGAAGACGAAAAGACAACCTTCAGAATGGGAGAAAATATTTGCTAATGGAGCAATTGACAAAGGATCAACCTCCAAAATTTACAAGCAGCTCATGAAACTCAATATCAAGAAAACAAACAACCCAATCCAAAAATGGGCAGAAGACCTAAACAGACATTTCTCCAAAGAAGGTATACAGATTGCCAACAAACACATGAAAGTACCCTCAACATCACTAATCATTAGAGAAATGCAAATCAAAACTACAACGAGGTATCACCTCACACCAGTCAGAATGGCCATCATCAAAAAATCTACAAACAATAAATGCTGGAGAGGATGTGGAGAAAAGGGAACCCTTTTGCACTGTTGGTTGGAATGTAAATTGATACAGTCACGATGGAGAACAGTATGGAGGTGACTTAAAAAACTAAAAATATAACTACCATACGACCCAGCAATCCCACTACTGGGCATATACCCTGAGAAAACCATAATTCAAAAAGAGTCATGTACCACAATGTTCACTGCAGCTCTATTTACAATAGCCAGGACATGGAAGCAACCTAAGTGTCCATCGACAGATGAATGGATAAAGAAGATGTGGCACATATATGCAATGGAATATTACTCAGCCATAAAAAGAAACAAAATTGAGTTATTTATAGTGAGGTGGATGGACCTAGAGACTGTCATACGGAGTGAAGGAAGTCAGAGAAAAACAAATACCCTATGCTAACATATAGGGTATATATGCTAACATAAATGTGGAATCCAAAAAAAAAGCGTTCTAAAGAACTTAGGAGCAGGACAGGAATAAAGACGCAGATGTAGAGAATGGACTTGAGGACACGGGGAGGGGGAAGGGCAAGCTGGGACAAAGTGAGATACTGGCATGGGCATATATACACTACCAAATGTAAAACAGATAGTGGGAAGCAGCTGCATGACACAAGTGGATCAGCTTGATACTTTGCGACCACCTAGAGGGGTGGGATAGAGAGGGTGGGAGGGAGACGCCAGAGGGAGGAGACATCAGGATACATGTATATGTATAGCAGATTCACTTTGTATAAAGCAGAAATAAACACACCATTGTAAAGCAATTACACTCCAATAAAGATGTTAAAATAAAAGGTAAAAAAAAAAAAAAAGATGAATGGTTTTACTAATGACTAATGATGGTTTTACTAATTGACCACATTGTAAATTATATATTTACAAATGTATGGTATAACACACAAATCTAATTAATGCATTTAGTATCATATACATTCATCAAATTTTTATTATGTCATAAACTTGTACCTCCAGTGTAACATCTTCAAAATATTATATATTTTAAATTAAGTTCATAACTTTTGCTAAAAAAGCATGTCCTTTCTCAGTGAAATTCAATGTAAGCTCTGAAATGAATGATATATAAGTATTTTTATATTCAAACAACAATCCTCTCCAAAGAAAAGAAACAATAATTCTTCTAATTATGGCGAAAGCTGAATTTAAAGAGTTGCTTGGATTTAAGCAAATAAGAATTTATGTCTTAAATTGTGTATCTTTCAAGACTTTTATGTTTTGTTTTGGGATAAAATAAAATATTATTCAATAAAAAATACTTAAACAAGTACACAGACTGCATGTCCATATATACTGATTTTATCCTCACAAAATGTTAGAAAATAGATGCACTGTGACAGAAGCATGACCAAGTGCTTTTAGTCTTTTTGGTCACTTTTTAGAAGTGACCAAGATATTTTAGTCAAAAGATTAATTCTTTTGCTATTTGAAAATGCTAAAAATATTCAAAGCAGATAAAGTCTGATAGGCAGACAATGAAAAGACTACTAACAAAACCCAATCAACTGAATACCAAGACAGTTATATATTAATTAGGATACTGATAATTAAGCATATAATACAGTTTAGGGAACTCAAAATTTGATATATTTAAACTGCTATATTTTATAATTCAAACAAGTCTATTTAATGTCATTTTATTGGAGCTGCATTTTTTTTTTTTTTTTTTGGCGGTACGCGGGCCTCTCACCACTGTGGCCTCTCCAGTTGTGGAGCACAGGCTCCGGACGCGCAGGCTCAGCGGCCATGGCTCACGGGCCCAGCCGCTCCCGGCATGTGGGATCCTCCCGGACCGGGGCACGAAGCCGCGTCCCCTGCATCGGCAGGCAGACTCTCAACCACTGCGCCACCAGGGAAGCCCTGGAGCTGCATTTTGAGGTAGGATATAGTACAAGCTATATCACCAATATGATTCCAAATGAATTTTTTTAAAGCATAAGGAAAACAGTGAAAAGAATTATGCTGAAATGTTAATAGTTGTGGGTAGGATTATGGGTGGTTTTTTTCTGATTTTTCTCTATATTTTCAAAGTTTTCTATAATGACTATGTATTACTTTTTAAAGCCAAAAAGTATAGATATTTAAGATGGTTCTAGGGGATATAGCAAATTAGCTGAGATAACATCTTCAACATTATTATTTTTAAGACTAGACTTCTAGGAATTCCCTGGTGGTCCAGTGGTTAGGACTCTGAGCTTCCAATGCTGGGGCCGGGGTTTGATCCCTGGTTGGGGAACTAGGATCCCGCAAGTCACGTGATGCAGCTGAAAAAAGAAAGAAAAAGACTAGACTTCCCAGGTCAGTTGGTAAAACAGGAGTTATCCTCACTTTACACATCTCCAAGATTATTTAGCTTTTCTAAAGCTTTTTATATTTGTTTCATTAAAGAGCATGATAAGGATCCAGGTTTCTTTCTTTCTTTCTTTCTTTTTTAATATTTATTTATTTATTTATTTTATTTTGGCCGCGCCGGGTCTTAGTTGTGGCACATGGGATCTTCGTTGCTGCGTGCGGGATCTTTAGTTGCAGCAGGCTAGATCTAGTTGAACCCTGGCCCTCTGCATTGGGAACGTGGAGTCTTATCCACTGGCCCACCAGGGAAGTCCTAGATCCAGGTTTCTTAAACCTGTTTACCACCATATACCACACTGTCATTTTAAGAGATGTCTAGTAGACTCAGCAGTATAAACATGGGCCATTTAAACAGTAAACATCTAATTTCAGATATCTCAAATTTGAAAGTGAATTTTTTTAAAGCAAAAATGGTTTTGTGCTAATTGCTCTGTGTCCTACTTAATACCTGTTTACATTTTAATTTTTTGCAGATAGCGTTTCAAGTAAAAGGTTCAGCTATATGTTGCAGGCAGTATTTCAAGTAAATATTTTAATTATATGAGTAAATACCTCTGCATTACTACACTGAAAATCAGAAAGGTTAGTCTCTTTGGCAGAATTCGTATGTTTGTATCACATATCTATCCTAAAATGACTTTTATACTAGAACACAGAACCAGGAATCAGAAGACCAGGGACCTTAGACCATGCTCTAATTACTGGTTGGCTCGTGAGTCACTGGACCGCTCTAAGCTTTAATTTCCTCATCTAAAAATGAGGTTAGCATATACCGGCCTACCCTGAGTTTGAGGGCTAAACTGAACTATTTGGGAAAATGCCTATAAATGATAAATACAATAAATATAAGGTAGTATTAGAACTACTTTTCTAAAATATTACTAAGTTTTAAAACTATGTTAATTCTGCTTATATTATATATTCAGTATATATATTTTCATTGTGCATATATATCATTTTCCACTGGTTTCTATATTTTTTATGGTTTCATTTTTATAATTATATTTTTAAGTGGAGATATAATTGATATATAACATTATATTAGTTTCAGGTGTACTCTTTATATCTTGTACCCATCTTTAGTTTTCTTTACAGGTACAAAATAGTTGTGTTCCTAAAAAGAGCTGTGAAGTCAACTTTCAAAAGCCATTCTTAACTTATTAGAAGAATACTTTCTCTAAAGGAAGGCTAATTCTTTTATAAAATGAGTATACATTTTTTTGGAGATACTGATTCCTCTCTATTGGTGGCTTAAAGACTATGTTTTTTCTTTTTTCTTTTTATTGGAGTATAATTGCTTTACAATGTTGTGTTAGTTTCTGCTGTAGAACAAAGTGAATCAGCCTCCCTGCCACCCCACCCCCATCCCACCCCTCTAGGTTATCACAGAGCACTGAGCTGAGCTCCCTGTTCTATACAGCAGCTTCCCACTAGCTATGTATTTTACACATGGTAGTAAGACAATATGTTTTAATCATAACAGTATATCACCTTCAAGGCACTTCTTGCTTTTGCAAAGTCCTTTGTCATGTTTTATCATTTCATTGAGGAAGATGGTACTTCTACATATCTACATATAATTATGCAAGAAAACATCCTTGTCTCAATGATGGGTTTTATTATATGTTTGAATTTCTAGAGGTCTTGATATGAAAAAACCTGACTCATCTTAGAAATACATAAATATTATTTTACCTTTACTTTTATTATTCTCTATTTTACTTTTTTATGATAATCAGAAGGCTTAATTTACTATAAAACAGGAAAACAACAGCTATCCTATATTTAGGGTTATTTTAAGAATTAATTGAGTTAGAGAATACAAGAGCCCCTGGTACTTGGCAGGCAATCGAATAAATGATCATTTCCTTCACACATATACATTTGTTCATTTATTCTTTTCTCCAGTGGTTCTGTGTTACACATAGACTAGACAACTATTTTTGTCTACAGAGACAGAGAAGTTAAATATCTAATCCTAAAAAATCCAATCAATTGGGAAGGGCTCCACTACAAACCATGCTACGGTGTTGGTGTGACAAGAAACACTAAATCTCTTACTTTCTGATGGTACTAGTTGTCGCCGAATTGCTTCCCCTACTAATTCCTTAAGTTTCTTCTTAAGATCTCTGCTGGTTTTCTTATAGAAATAAAGCTCTCTTTCCAGCTGTTGGATTTTATCTCCATAATTTTTAAAAGTTTCCACAATGCCTTCCCCGTCTTGCTCTATAAAACAGAAATTTACATTTAAAATCAGTTTAAAGTAAATGACTGAAAATTCTAACAGAACTCCCAGACTGTATTGTAGGGTCAGAAGTATGTTACATGTATTTATTACTTGGCTGGATTTGTTTTCAGCTACAATTTGGAGTCTTCTGCCTGTAAAATTTTCAAAGTAGGATAAGCCCTTCTCCACCCTAAACCCTACCAACTACCGCATTTTTCATGATTCATAAACACTTTTTGAGTAGCTACTAACTAAATTTATCCTCAGAAGAGCAGAAGTAAGGTTCACATTTGGAACTCTCTCCAGCTGCATCAATGTCTTGAAGTTTATATCAGGAACCATGGATATATGGAAAGTTATAAGCCTAAAGTTTACAGGCCCAAGAAATATATAACCAAAAAAACCCTTAAAAACTGGAAACCTGTCAAAAGAGGCTAGAAAGATTAAATTACAAGGGAAAATACCACCAAAAAAGGAGAAGGGGGGGAAAAGTATAAGTAAAGTTCTAGTTTATGACACAATATAATTTTAAAGCTTCTAATTAATATTTAGGAATGTCTAAAACTGTCCCCTTTGGGTTAGGTTCTAGAACCAGTAAAACGCAGTTTACTGACCTTCAGAAATACACACTTTCAGACCTACTTTTTCCTATTGGTAAATCTATAAAATGGTCCTACTGGTTTGTAATTTTCTTTTGTTATAATTGGTTGTTTTGTAAAAATTGATCTAAGTATATCTGTAATTTTATATTAACCCATCATCTTGTTTAAAAAACATTTTAAATTAATAACATTACAAATCAGAATCCCCATGAAGGATATCATAAAAATGAACTTAATTTTATGGCCTATATTCAGTTGAAATTAGAAAATTCATAAGTTGTTAATATTTTCAGTTATAACTTTGCTATGAAAAACTTGTCCCAGCTATAGAAACAAATGATTTTTTAAATGTTCTCATTTGGCTAAAGCATGAACTTTTGTGGTAAAATGCCAACCACCTGAAAAACATATTAAAAATTCTATTAAAATATCACTTTTAGAGACTTAAGACAGAATTAACATACGGTAAGGAAAGCATGTTTGAATGAAATAACATATGGAATCCAGTCAAGGAAATCCTGTCATCAGGCAACTGGTTGCTAATTAACTTCTTATAGAATTAACTTAGAGGCAAACTGCCTCAACACTCAAATGCATATATTTTCCAATTTTCTGCTTACTCAGGTTGCTTCTTCCAGATCCTTTTTAGCACATTTCCAGCTATAGATTCATAGAAATCAAGACTAAACAGCCAAGCCACCTGGACTGAAGCATTCCAGGCGTTGAAGTTATCGCCAGGCAGTGATTTTGTTGCCATAGCAACTGTGTGTACCAGCCATAAGCCCAGGTATTGTGAAGACCAATTGCTATGACAACTCCATACCACAGTTGATGGTTGAACTACTGTGCACTGATAACACTATGTGCCCATCAATGGTAGACAAATTTTGACCTAAGTTATAACCTTAATGCATAAAATTTATAATTTACTGAAAACTGTAACAAGAAATATAACCAGAAATCTGACAGAACCTATCAGTTTAATTTTATGAAGGGAAAGTGATTTAAATATCAAGGTTCTATATATCCTAGAGATGGGGAAATTTTCAACTCTACACCACCAAGCCAGAAGTCATCCCACATTCCTACATAAAAAGTAGACCACAACAAAGTAACAGGATTGCAGCAGTTCTCTGTGTGGCACTGGGGACAGGCAGAGGAGACGGCATTTCAAGCATGAATAGCCCTACATCAAAGTCAACTATCCCAACATGTGGACCAAAACATGTAAAGCACAAAACACATATAAGTAGTAACTATGCATGTTCAGCTTTAGGTGATCCAATTCTGTCCTACCTTCCTTTCCCAATCCCCCTCCTACACGTCACCTTTACACAACTGATGAGAAGGGGCAGTTACCTTTGAAATGATGTAACAGAAGCTGCATTTTTTGCTCGTGATCCTTTTGCTGAAGGGTCAGTCTCCGGTCACACTGCAATTTCAGATGTTCCAGTGTAGATTCCAACTCACGAACAACATTATCCCGTTCCAGAACTTTCATTTTAATTTCTTCATTCTGTAACTGTAGTTTCCGTTCAGCTTCTCGCAGATTAACCACCTAGCAAAGACATTTTTTTTGATCTTTTAAGTGTGTTTTAGACAGCCTAATAGACTAATTTACTTCTCTTAGACTTCATAAAGATGAACTCCCTTAATCCCCATATATAACTAGGCATATATATAACTATTCCCAAAAGGCCTTCTTTCAAAAGGCCCTTCAACTTTAAGAACCTCACAAAGTTAGGCCTACATACTTGGATAAGTGCAAAGATTTCAGATTACAACATTCAGTGCTGTAAATTCTACATAAATGTGAGCTGTATAAGCATCTCGACCCCTCTTTATAAGAAAATCCTCTGTCCCTGAAAAACAAACCTTATTGAAATATCTGAAAAGAATAGCTCTAATCTCAACAGGACTCAGGCAGATTAGTTTTTCTAAGACATTTTCTTCACTATGAGAGAGATTTTGAAATGAAGCTCTGAGCGAGTTCTGGCGACTCTGGATACGTTCGTTCTTGTATTCAATTGCAGCTTCCAAAGCTTCAATCCCTTCTTCAAGTTGGAAAAGAACATGTTCTTCCTAGGTATAATACAATAGAAATCACTCATTTTAAATGAAACAGTATAACTTGGACTTTGTCATATACTAAGATCTTATTATGCTATTTGAGTCTAATGGACAGTACCATTCTACTAAATTAAAAAAAATGTTTATTGAGTGCTTGCTATGCTACACAATACACTGTGTGTACACACACACACACAAACACACACACATATATATAAAACAAATAATCATTGAATCCTCGTAGTAAACCTTGGGTAGTAAAATGGAAGAGGAAGGTTAGGTGAGTTATGAAACATCCTAAGGTCATAAGCAAATGCTGATCACGAAGGAATACACTTGAACAAAGCCTCAGCCCACAGGTTTGACAGTGTTATCATGTTATCTCCCTCCATGGCTCCTAAGGTGCATATTATGTGTCACTGAGATCTGGAGACCTCGGGGGTCCCTTCAAGGATCTGTCAAAACAATATATTGCTAGGAAGGAAAGAAGAAATATATTAAAATAAGTTATTAAGAACTAGTAATCAGAGGAGAGTCTCTAGGGAGAAAACACAGTGTAACATAAGAAAAAGTAGTGAGGATTTAAGGACATGAAACATTTCATAAGATTCCTAGGAGACGTCATTAGAGGGAAAGTGTAGGCACTAAAAATGGTGGCAGCAAAACCTTTTCTTCATATGCCAAAGAAGATTTCCTCTGTAGGAAAAAAAAAATCTGATGAATTCCTGTCAGAAAACCTAGCAGTTCTCTGAATTATCCAAATAACATCTTATTTGGGGGATCTAAATCTCTGGTAAGAAATTATTTAGGACGTGGTAAGACTTGGATATATATTTTTGTATCCCTGTACTTGTGGTGGAGGCCACCTCAACTTTAAGTTCCCTGAGGGCAGATGGTCTTGTCCATACTCACATCCTTATTGCCTAGCACAGTACATATTACACAGTTTAAACTCAGCAAGTATCTGCTACACACCCTTAATGAAGGGAGAGGAGAAAAGAGCATTTTCATATGTCTTGGGTATATGACCCAAGTATTTCTCTCCTCTCCTCCCCATAGCATTTCAAAGAAAAATAATGTTACTATTTCTGATCTCCCCAAAGAATAGTTAAAATGACTTCTGGAACTCCTTTTCTGGAATTCAGGGAAAAGGGAGGTAATAACCTATTCCAATGGGAGGTTGAATAATACTTATTTTTTTAAAGCCATTTTATAAAATCTCCTGAAAGAGCCATTTTGGAAAAAAAAATGTTCAGCAGCCATTTTATTTCTTTGTGCAATTACTGAATTTGAAGATTTGATAATCACTCCATAAGGAAGAAAATAATATTCACCTTTTAAAGAAAAACAAACTTAAATCCTGAAAGGTACTTAGGTGGATAAGAAGAACCAGAAAATAAAAGTGAACAACCCAAGAAAATATTTGACTTTTGAATGCATACTATGATTATATTCTACCAAAAACAAATGTGGATAGTTTTCTGCATACAAGTCTTTTGTCTCCCTAGGTAGGTTTATTCCTAGGTATTTTATTCTTTTTGTTGAAATGGTAAATGGGAGTGTTTCCTTAACTTCTCTTTCAGATTTTTCATCATTAGTGTATAGGAATGCAAGAGATTTCTGTGCATTAATTTTGTATCCTGCAACTTTACCAAATTCATTGATTAGCTCTAGTAGTTTTCTGGTGGATTCTCTATGTATAGTATCATGTCATCTGCAAACAGTGACAGTTTTACTTCTTCTTTTCCAATTTGTATTCCTTTTATTTCTTTTTCTTCTCTGATTGCCGCGGCTGGGACTTCCAAAACTATGTTGAATAAAAGTGGTGAGAGTGGACATCCTTGTCTTGTTCCTGATCTTACAGGAAACGGTTTCGGTTTTTCACCATTGAGAATGATGTTTGCTGTGGGTTTCTCATATATGGCCTTTATTATGTTGAGGTAGGTTCTCTCTATGCCTACTTTCTGGAGAGTTTTTATCATAAATGGGTGTTGAATTTTGTCAAAAGCTTTTTCTGCATCTATTGAGATGATCATATGGTTTTTTGTTTTTTTTGTTTTTTGGTACGCCGGCCTCTCACTGTTGTGGCCTCTCCCCTTGCGGAGCACAGGCTCCGGACGCACAGGCTCAGTGGCCATGGCTCACGGGCTCAGCTGCTCCGCGGCATGTGGGATCTTCCCGGACTGGGACACGAACCCGTGTTCCCTGCATCGGCAGGCAGACTCTCAACCACTGCGCCACCAGGGAAGCCCGATCATATGGTTTTTATTCTTCAATTTGTTGGTATGAAGAAAACTATAAGACACTGATGAAAGAAATTAAAGATGATACAAATAGATGGAGAGATATACCATGTTCTTGGATTGGAAGAATCAACATTGTGAAAGTGACTATACTACCCAAAGCAATATACAGATTCAGTGCAATCCCTATCAAATTACCAATGGCATTTTTCACAGAACTAGAACAAAAAAATATTAAAGTTTGTATGGAGACACAAAAGACCCTGAATAGCCAAAGCAGTCTTGAGGGAAAAAAAAAGAGCTGGAGGAATCAGACTCCCTGACTTCAGACTATACTACAAAGCTACAGTAATCAAGAGAGTATGGTACTGGCACAAAAACAGAAATACAGATCAATGGAACAGGATAGAAAGCCCAGAGATAAACCTATGCACCTATGGTCAACTAATCTCTGACAAAGGAGGCAAGGATATACAATGGAGAAAAGGCAGTCTCTTCAATAAGTGGTGCTGGGAAAACTGGACACCTACATGTAAAAGAATGAAATTAGAACACTCCCTAACACCATACACAAAAATAAACTCAAAGTGGATTAGAGACCTAAATGTAAGACTGGACACTATAAAACTCTGAGAGGAAAATGTAGGAAGAACACCCTTTGACATAAATCAAAGCAGGATCTTTTTTGATCCACCTCCTAGAGTAATGGAAATAAAAACAAAAATAAACAAATGGGACCTAATGAAACTTAAAAGCTTTTGCAAAGCAAAGGAAACTACAAACAAGACCAAAAGACAACCCTCAGAATGGGAGAAAGTATTTGCAAATGAATCAATGGACAAAGGATTAATCTCCAAAATATATAAACAGCTCATGCAGTTCAATATTAAAAATACAAACAACCCAATCTAAAAATGGGCAGAAGACCTAAATAGACATTTCTCCAAAGAAGACATACAGATGGCCAAGAGGCACACGAAAAGCTGCTCGACATCACTAATTATTAGAGAAATGTAAATCAAAACTACAATGAGGTATCGCCTCACACTGGTCAGAATGGACATCATCAGAAAATCTACAAACAAATGCTGGAGAGGGTGTGGAGAAAAGGGAACCCTCTTGCACTGCTGGTGAGAATGTAAATTGATACAGCCACTGTGGAGAACAGTATGGAGGTTCCTTAAAAAACTAAAAATAGAATTACTAAATGACCCAGTAATCCCACTACTGGCCATATACCCAGAGAAAACCATAATTCAAAAAGACATGTGCACCCCAGTGTTCATTGCAGCACTATTTACAGTAGCCAGTCATGGAAGCAACCTAAATGCCCATCGACAGACGAATGGATAAAGAAGATGTGGTACATATATACAATGGAATATTCCTCACCCATTAAAAGGAACAAAATTGGGTTATTTGTAGAGATGTGGATGAATCTAGAGACTGTTATACAGAGTGAAGTAAGTCAGAGAGAGAAAAGCAAATATCGTATATTAATGCATATATGTGGAACCTAGAAAAATGGTACAGATGAACCAGTTTGCAGGGCAGAAACTGAGACACAGATGTAGAGAACAAATGTATGGACACCAAGCAGGGGAAGTGGCAGGGCGTCGTGGTGGTGTGATGAATTGGGAGATTGGGATTGATATATATACACTAATATGTATAAAATGGATAACGAATAAGAACCTACTGCATAAAAAAATAAATAAAATAAAAATCAAAAGTTCAAAAAAAAAAAAAAAAAGAAAGGATTACCTAGTACACCTGAGCACAGTGAGCCCCATTATTTGTGAAAAAGACATAGTTCTGCTGATAACTCTTTCTCCTGCAAAGTAGTAAGTTCATGTTTTCTGCAAGCACAGGAGCTAATATTTATTGCCATAAAACTGACATTTTATAAGACATGTAAGTTAAAACAGTTTAGAAAGGTCACAAAAAAAACCAAAAAATAAATAAATATGGAAAGAGTTTGCCTTTATGTAATGGCTGAGAACAATCTGGTACAAATTTAGTTTCTATAGTTTTGGATCTAAGTTAGCGCTGAGCACTGAGCACTGAGATAATGTAAGGCAGCACATCTATAGAACCCTGAGGATAGCCTGCTCTAGTGAGGCTCCAGCATATAAATATTTGTGGTTCCATCTAACCCAGCAAAAGGTTGTAGGTTGAGAAGATGAGGGGCAATGGGAAGCTGTCCCAGGATGAAGAATTTGCCACAACTCAAACCTCAGATTATCAAGAGTTGACTATGCTTTGTCATAGAGCACTGCTTTCCAAACGTGCACCAGGGAGCTTGTAAAAGTGCAGACTTCTAATTCAGCAGGTCTCGGTGGTGCCTGAGGCTCTGCATTTCTAACAGGCTCCCAGGTGATACTATTGCTTCTGGTACAGAGATCACACTGAGAGTAACAAGGATCTAAAGCAGTGGTCTCCAAACATTTTAGATCACAAATTTCCCATTAGTAAAAAACAAACATGACAAACAAAACCTTTTGAGCAAGCACTGCATGTATTTCTCTATAAACTATAGGCATTTTCTAATGATAAAACATGAAATTAAAAAAAAAACAAAAAACATGAAATTGAAAATGTAAAAGATGAAATAAACATAGAAATTCATATGTATTCTTCCTATACTCTACTTACTAGGTAACTGCTCTGCATTATTAGAAAAATAGAGTTCAAATATTTTATTTTTTCTAAATTTTAGTTTCTGGATTTTACCCCCCGAAAAAGGAGGTGATTTGTCTATATTAAATTGTTGGGTAATCCTGTACTAGTATAGTGATCTAAAATCTTTCTATCATTTCCCATGAAGTAATACAATTAGAAAAAATATTCTGATTTATTGTGGAAAGAAAAAATAATTCTGAACAAGTTTAAAGACATCAAAACAGCAAACCATTCCACCTAGATTTTACTGATGTCTTGTGTCACAGCAGAATCTCATGTTCCCGATCATCTGCTACTGGAGATCTATTTAGTACTACCAATCTTGGTGTGAAAACAGTGGTGAGAGCAGAGCCCATTTCAGAGCTACACTAAGAAGAACCAACCATGTGGAAGCAGGGTGCACAGATGCTCATAGGACTAAATGGAACCCCACCAATTGTAGGCAGCTCACCCTTCCCTCAAACAAATCCAGGGTGGCTGCCAAATAAGTATCATGCATTGTGCTGCATTTTCACCACAAAACACTACATAATGTTTTTAGTTACAGAATTCCTCATGAAATAGAAACTTAAATGTTTCTTGAAGATAAGAATTGACCCTCTAGAAATGCAGATGGCCAACAGGCAAATGAGAAGATACTCAACATCGCTAATCATCAGGGAAATGCAAATCAAAACCACAATGTGATACCACCTCACACCTGTCAGAATGGCTATCATCAAAAAGAACACAAATAACAAATGTTGGTGAGGATGTGGAGAAAAGGGAATCCTCATACACTGTTGGTGGGAATGTAAATTGGTGTACAGTGGAAAGCAGTATGGAGGTTTCTCAAAAAACTAAAAATAGAACTGCTATATGACCCAGCAATTCCACTCCTCGGTACATATCCAAAAAAAAAAAAAAACCCCACTAATTAGAAAAGACACATGTACCCCATTGTTCACAGCAGCATTATTTACAACTGCCAAGACACAGAAGCAACCTAAGTGTCCATCAACAGACGAATGGATAAAGAAGAATTGGTATATATACACAATGGAATACTACTCAGCCATAAAAAAGAACAAAATTTTGCCATTTGCAGCAACATGGATGGATTTGGAGGGCATTATGCTAAGTGAAATAAGTCAGAGAAAGACAAATGCTGTATGTCTTTCAAATGTTATAGGCAGAATCTAAAAATTACAACAAACTAGTGAATATAACAAAAAAGAAGCAGACTCACAGATATAGAGAACAAAATAGTGGTTACCAGTGTGGGGAGAGGGGCATTATAGGGGTGGGAGTATGGGAGGTACAAACTATTGGGAATAAGACAGGCTACAAGGATGTATTGTACAACACAGGGAATATAGACAATATTTTGTAATAATTGTAAATGGAGTGTAACCTTAAAATTGTACAAAAAAATAAAAATTAAAAAAGAATGGACACTCTACCCCTCTGCAAACATAATTTGCTCATTCCCATCTCTCTGCCTTATTTAACAGTGTTCTATCTAAAATGGCCTTCTTTCTTATATCTATCAATATATACCATGTTTTTCATAATCCAGCTCAAGATTCTGATCTACCAAGGCTGCCTTAATTGAATCTTCCCCCACATGATCACTGCATTGTTTTGTATAAATAATGTAATAAGTATAGCTTTATTACATTATCTATAACTTGCTTTTTTATGTTCTTCAGGGTTTAGAGTTTTCTCATCTTGCTGTCTGTCTCCTCAGAAGTAGTATGAATTCCTCAAGAGAAGCATAATGTTTTCTCCTTCTTTTTTTTTCTCCCATATGGCCCAGTAACTGTCCTGGGCAGGCAAGAATTCCTTAAATCCTCATATGTTTTGCTGAATCTAAGGCTCTCAGACCTTCACATCTGTAGGCTTGGGGCTCCAATTTAACAGCCTCAGGAGGACAACCTCATTCTGTGATCCTTGGCAAAGCTACCCCAATTAAGTTATAAAATAGGGCAGTAGAAGCTTATAATGTCACATAGCCCCCAATCAAGGTTGTCTTCAACTTCTTTCATCAACTCAATGAACAATAATGTCATGAAATCCTTTCCCCTGTTCCTTCTTAACCAGCCCCTTTCACTTCTTGTCATACTTGCTCCAATCTAAAACACTACAAGATACATGATTCCCAGCCACTTACTTTCTCTCAGCAGCTTTCCCTTATTTTGGACATCAACTATAAATATTTGCAGAGAAAATCCAGGTTCAAAAGTTCATCTTTGGGGCTTCCCTGGTGGCGCAGTGGTTAAGAATCCGCCTGCCAATGCAGGGGACACGGGTTCGAGCCCTGGTCCAGGAAGATCCCCCATGCCGTGGAGCAGCTGAGCCCGTGCACCACAACTACTGAGCCCGCGAACCTAGAGCCCGTGCTCCACAGCAAGAGAAGCCACTGCAGTGAGAAGCCCAAGCACTGCAATGAAGAGGAGCCCCCGCTTGCTGCAACTAGAGAAAGCCTACACACAGCAACAAAGACCCAGTGCAGCCAAAAATAAATAAATAAAATAAATTAAAAAAAAAAAAAGTTCATTTTTGTCTGATAAAGTAATAAGGTATGGATACCACTGCCAACTGAAGTAAAATTTTGAAAAGACAAAGTCTGGGACAGTTTGCTAGCCAACAAATGAAACATCTTTTACATAGTTAAAAAAAAATAAAGGTGAGAGAAGCCATATCCTCCCCTAAATGAAAAGTCCTAAAAGGTGTTTTTTTTGTTGTTGTTGTTTTTTTGCAGTACGCGGGCCTCTCACTGTTGTGGCCTCTCCCGTTGCGGAGCACAGGCTCCGGACGCGCAGGCTCAGCGGCCATGGCTCATGGGCCCAGCTGCTCCGCAGCAAGTGGGATCCTCCCGGACTGGGGCACAAACCCGTGTCCCCTGCATCGGCAGGCGGACTCTCAACCACTGAGCCACCAGGGAAGCCCCTAAAAGGTGTTTTTATCGGGGTTTGAGTTTTATGCATCTACTTGGCTAGGACTTAGAGTGGAACATGCTCCCATACTTTCTGAAAGAATTAACCCTTAATGCCCTAGACATCTGTTATATGTGATGAATTACCAAGTATCATTCAAGAAAGATACATAGAAGACAGGTGCCCTCTGGAAGAAATGAAAAAAAGTGTCCCTCAAATCTTTTTCTGTGTTCTGTGATTTCAGATGAGAAACCCCAGATGAGAAAGAACATACTCAAAAGAAACGTTAGTCTCCCAGTCCCTGGCAATGCCTGGAAGGGGCCACGTTCATGGACCTCTACAAGAGGACATCACAGTCTCTATAGTCAGGCATGCCTCATGGCGCCAAACAGGTGACAGGCAGACTCATTACATCTGACAAAAGTCTTAAGGAAACAAAGTTGACCAGATTTATCATTTTTATGTTTAAGTAACAAAAATGGAGGAAATCATCCAAGTGATCCATCATACAGTACTTCTAGTTCCAAAGCATACTGACTTACTTCAGGTGATAACACACTACCATTTTTAAGTTTCTCATCCACGCTGTTTCTTCGTCTCTGTAGCTGATCCTTTTCTTTCTGGAGGGCTTGAACTTGTTCTGAAATCTTTATTTTCTCCTCAGCTGTGCTGTTCTGGAGCTGCACATTTTTTTCAGACAACTCTTGGTCCAACAAGCTCAGGCGAGTTGATATTTTCAAACTATCTGTGTTTAAAGCCTAAAAGGACAATCAACCAGACACCCCAAGATCAGTTATTAGAAATCCAGACTGTAAATAAATTAGGAAAAACACAGAGAAAATGACTAAGTTAACATATTTTTAGCGTTTACATTATTGTTTTCTCCCATGGGGTTTTTGGGGGGCTGGGGAGCTTCATTTTCTAAAATCTTAAGTTGAATGCCTTTTTTTAAAAAGTGGAGATTTTTCAAACAATGAATTTATTACTAAGTATTGCTTGGCCAAACCAGACTATACAACACAGGTTTGAGAGGCAGTATTTTTCTTTTGTATTATTTTCCAAATTAAACTTTTCTTTCTTGGCCTGTTACATAGTAGAATTAATTATGCTAACATTTCCTAGAGGTTGACATTTGGTTTGTTGTTATTTAAACATACAATTTGTTTCTACTCTTATTTCATTCCGGTCAAAATTATGGCCAGTTAGATTTACGGTGATCTTCATTATGACCAATTTAAGATAATCTTAAAAAGAGTTTTTCATCAAAGTAATTATATGTATATACTGCCATAAGGTTTAATAATGTTTTTAAAAAGCAGTCCCCTACCCAACCCTTTCCCCTGAGTCCTGCTCCCTAGAAACAACCATCTTTAACCTTTTAAGCTATTTCTTCTGGTGTTTATGTCCATGTTTCTAAATAACATTACCAATTTTAGATACTGTCTGCTGATTATCTATTATGGAAGACAAGGATTTAGCACTCCTATGCCTCCTCTTCTGTACTTCCCCTCCCTCTATTCTCCCAACATAAGTTGTATTACAGTTTTTAGATAAACCAATGGTCAGTTTACATGATTTTGTGAATACATGAACATTTTGCCTGGAGCCTCCATCCTCCTGCTCCAAACTGGACTAGTTGTTCCTGGACTTCCTTTGGTATTATCCTGAAAATTTCCAGTTAGATCACATTTGCAGGATCCTGAGTCTTCCTTTATCGTAGCTTGCACCCTCATTTTTAAGGAGCACATCCTCTAGTAGTTTCCTGAGACAGGCTAGGTAGTAGATAATTTTTTCACCGGAAAATGTCCTTATTCTACCTTCCCACTTGATTGATAGTTAGGCTAAAAAGAGAATCCTTGTTTGGAAACCATTTTCCTTATGAGTTTTAAGACTGCTTCAGGTCTTTTAACTTCTAATGAAGGTTGAGAAGTGTAATGCCATTCTGACTCTGCAGATTTTCAAGTGACTAGTCTTCTATCTGGAAGCTTTCAGGATATATTTTTTTCCCCTAGTGTACTCAAAACTTCACAATGATATGCTTTTAGTACTCTTTGCTGTGCCTTTGATAAGCTATTTAAACCCAGAGTCTTACATCTTCAGTGCTGACAAATTTTTTGTATTATGTCTTTGATAATTTCCTCTTCTCCTGTTTTCTCTGTTGTATCTTTCTGGAATTCCTGTTACTTGGATGATGGACTTTGTGGGTTTACCTGCCAATTAAATTTTATTCCTCCTAATTTCTATTTATCTTTTTATTTACTTTCTGAGATACTTCCTTAACATTATCCTCCAATCCTTTTAATTTCCAAAAGTTCTTTCATGTTTTTTATAGCCTGCAATTCTTGTTTTATGGATAGAGTATCATCTTTTACCACCTTGAAGATATTAAGGTTTTTTAAGAAGTTTTTTCAGCTCCTTGCTCTATCTCTAATTTATCTGAGCTTCTTTTTTTTTTTTTTCCTTGTGTTTTGGCCTCTGTCTTTAATGTTAGTAGCATTCCTGAAATATACATAATACTTAAGAGTCAGGGATTAAAATCCTGATAAACTGTGGTGGGCAAGATGTGTCACAATAGGATATATCTGGGATCTGGCCACTTAGTTGGGGGCTCCCAAATGGAAATTTTTTAAGGTCTTTTTTTCTGGGACTGTTTCAGAAAAATCCACCCATCTCCTGCTGGGAAGTGTAAGTCTGGCTGCCAGCATTTTGGGATCCAAGTAGGGGTTAGGAAATGGATATCTCAGGATTCAGACTTTCATTCATTCCCTGTTTACTTTGACTTACCCCGGCCCTCTGCTGTACCTGGTTCAATCTTCAGAAAATAAATCATCTAGTCCCAGAATCAGAAAAGGATGCTTTCCTGTCTATGCCTTGTTTTCATCCTTAGGCCTCACTCCTGCCATCTAAAAATCATGGTCCCTTCATTTCTGAGTCTTTTTCATGTTTATGTGAATTATATCTCATAAAGCTGTTATTAAAAAAAAAAAAAGCTAAAGTTAAAGGCTTGGCTCTCATTGATGTCCCTCTTCTAGACATTTGGATTTCAGCTTCTTCTGTTCTGCTAAGTCAGTAACCACTTATCTATCTGCTTTCCATCTTACATTTTTTGGTAACCTTTTGTCCTCTGTTGTCTCCCTACTGTTTTTTCCCTTTATGGGTTTATAGTTTTTTTGAGTAATAGCTTTACTAAAATATAGTTCACATACCATACAATTCACCTATTTAAAGTGTATAATTAGATGGTTTTTAGTATATTCTCAAAGTTGTGCAACCATCACCAGAATCAATATTAGAACATTTCATCAGCCCCAAAAAAGAAACCCCATACCCACTAGCAGTCATTCCATTTCCTCACCAAGCCCCCACCCAGTCCTAAGTAACCAGTATTCTACTTTCTGTCTCTATGGAACTGCCTACTGTGACTGGCTTCTTTCACTTAACATAACGTTTTCAGGGTTCATCCATGTTGTAGAATGTATCAGTGCTTCATTCCTTTCTATTGCTGAATAATATCCCATTATTTCATTTATATATTATCAGTTGAAGGACATTTGGGTTGTTTTCATTTTTTGACTATTATGAATAATGCTGTTATGAACATTCATGTACAAGTTTTTCTGTGCACGTATGTCTTCACTTGTCTTGGATATACACCTAGGAGTGGAATTGCTAGGTCATTTGTTAATTCTATGTTTAACCTTTTGAGGAACTACAAGATAGTTATCCAAAGCAACTGCACCATTTTACAATCCCACCAGCAGTGTATGAGAGTTCCAATTCCTTCATATCCTCACTAACACTTATTATCTATTTTTCTGATTATAGCCATCCTAGTGGGTGTGAAGCAGTATCTCATTTAAATTTTAGTTTGCATTTACCTGACGGCTAATGATGTTGAGCATCTTTTCATGTGCTTATTGGCCATTTGTATATCTTCTTTGAAGAAATTTCTATTATATCCTTTGCCCATTTTTTAATTGGGTTGTCTTTTTATTATTGAGTTGTTAGAGTTCTTTATCTATTCTAGATACAAGTCCTTTATCATACATATAATTTGCAAATATCTTCTCCCATTCTGTGGGTTATCTTTTCACTTTCTGGATAACGTCCTTTGCATCACAAACGTTTTTAATTTTGATGAAGTCCAATTTATCTAATGTTTCTTTTGTTGCTTGTGCTTTAGGTGAAATATCCAAGAAACCATTGCTTAACCCAAGGTCACAAAGAGTTATACCTATGTTTTCTTCAAAGACTTTTATAGTTTTAGCACTTACATCTAGGTCTTTGATTCATTTTGAGTTAAATCTGTATATGTTATGAATACAGGCTTTTTAATATCGTTTCTTGTCTGAAATGCATATGATCGCATATTATGGTATTTCTTAAATACTGAAAAAATATGTAATATTCTTATGACTTTTGTTTTAAAAGGAACCCAGAAATATGTCTCAAGTTTCTCTTCTGTTTTATTAAAACAATCTTCAAAGAATCAATTTTGCTATGATTTCCTGTGGGTTTCCTTTATTTGCACTCTCTGCTTACCTCAGTATGTTCTGACTTCCTAAATATCACATCTTGTTGAAACTAGAAAACCGCTATTTTCTTTTCTTTTTTTCCCCTGTATCATGAAGTAAATGTATTTCAGAAATAAGAGTCTCCTTCTTATTCATTTTTTATTTTTTCCTCTTTTTTCTTTTGTGATACAGAACATATCATAAAGGTCCCAGGTATTTTCTTCTATTTATTCACTTGATACGTTAATTTGTTAACCTCCTTTGCTGTCATTTACATGGGTCTTTTTCAGGGGTCACAGCTTTTAAAACCTGACCCTGACAGCCAATGTAAACAAGCTACCTGGATGTAGCACCAGCAACGACGCTGGTTGGAGGGGCTGCCCCTACCCCAATGTACAACAGCCTGCTGCTAAAAGCTATTTCAACATGTTTGGGGAACAGAGGACAGAGCAGAGGTTAAGTGCAGGTCCCCATGCCTGTCCACCTGTTATACTGAGGTGGAGAAGTCCCTCTTGTCTTTATAATTAGAAAAATAAACAAATCTTCATTATACAAAATCTTCTTTCTTTTATAGGAAACCTGCAAACTCCTAACTGTGAGTAGTAAGTGATAGATCGTTTTCAAGTCTATTCTTCCAAATTATCAATGTTCACTCTACAGCATCAAATGGTACAGTTTATTTTTAAAATATCCACTAAGGGGGCTTCCCTGGTGGCGCAGTGTTTGAGAGTCCGCCTGCCGATGCAGGGGACACAGGTTCATGCCCCGGTCTGGGAAGATCCCACATGCTGCAGAGTGGCTAGGCCCGTGAGCCATGGCCGCTGAGCCTGCGCGTCCGGAGCCTGTGCTCCACACGGGAGAGGCCACAACAGTGAGAGGCCCGTGTACCGCAAAAAATAAATAAATAAATAAAATATCCACTAAGGTTAATAATAGAGGCTGCCAGGGGAAATGGTGAATTATTGCTTAATGGTTATAGAGTTTCTGTTTGAGGCAATAAAAAGTTTGGAAATAGACAACAGTGATGGTTGTACCACACTGTAAATGTAATTAATGCCGCTGAATTGTACACTTTAAAATGGTCAAAATGGTAAATTTTATGTTATGTATAATATACTACAATTTTTAAAATACCCCCCAAAAGTGAATAATAAGTAAATCATACTTGGTAGAACATTGAACATTTTACTTCAAAATAGATTTTAGTGATAGTCATTAAATAAGCACTAATGAGTGAAATACACTGAAAACCAGAAAAGTTTTCTTTTGGTTTCTAACTTTACAGTGGTATGATTTACTTCATAGAGAAAAATAAATCCTAGTTTATAAGGCTTACAACCAGAATCAAAGAGCATATTAAATAGAATACCTCACTAGATCGTAACTTCTTATTTTCCAGATGGCTCTTCTCCTGTAACAGGGCCTCCTTCTTACAAACTATGGCCTCCCGTTTCTTTAAGTCTTCTTCCAGCTCCTCTAATTCTTGGCGTTGGTTCAGAACTTTCTCTACTTCTTCATCTAACCATTTCTTTTGCTCATCCAATTTCTACATTAAAATTCCAAAGAAATGTTATTTGTTTTTCGTCACCATAAAATTTATATAGTAATAACATAACTCCAGATTGACTAAAACACCTTAAATGAACATTTAAAAACTATCTGGAATACCTTAAATGAACAGTGAGAATAATAAAATAGTGTCTGTCCAAAACTGTCAAGAAATAAGTGGTTCTAAGTTAACATCTTTCTGTGTTGTTTTATAAGGAATTAAAATTTATTCCACAAATATGTTTTGAGTCTGAGATTTTTCAGGCTGACAGTTTTCTTTATATTGAGAGTTAGTTCTGAGAACATGCTGGAAATCTTCTCTGTTACAGAGGTGCACACCTCTCTCACAGCACTAATACTACTAATTGTTCTATAGTCTTTCTCCCCTACTTGAGCTCCTTGACTGATTGCAGCGACAGTGCTTTTTGCCTCTCTAGCCCCAGTGCCTGCTCTACTGCCTGGCCCATGATTGGCTTTCAATAAAATGTTAAATGAATTCTTCTTCTTTTTTTTTTTTTTTTGCTGTGGTACGCGGGCCTCTCACTGTTGTGGCCTCTCCCGCTGCGGAGCACAGGCTCCGGACGCGCAGGCCCAGTGGCCACGGCTCACTGGCCCAGCCGCTCCGCGGCACGCGGGATCCTCCCGGACCGGGGCACGAACCCGCGTCCCCTGCATCGGCAGGCGGACTCCCAACCACTGCGCCACCAGGGAAGCCCTAAATGAATTCTTGATTCAACCAATCAACTAATGAGGTGAATAAATGAATACACATTGTGGAAGACACAGATGATGGAGCATGGAAATCCACTCTGCATTGTAGCCTGTCAACATCAAATAATTACAAAATAAAATAAATTGAGCTGTAAAGATTTCCAAAACAAACATCTCAGTATTCTCTTGAGTTAAGGATACCCAGAAATATGTACAAACAAAAATGTGAATGGAATGACTGTCCAAGATGAACTCTACCAAGTGCCCATCTGCACTGGGACATAGTAATGAAGTAATGCCACCTAAATAACAAATAATAAGAAAACAAATCAATATAGAACTATTTTCCAGTTCTTCTCAAACTTGATAAAAACTGTCCCTAGAGGGCTTCCCTGGTGGCGCAGTGGTTGAGAGTCCACCTGCCGATGCAGGGGACATGGGTTCGTGCCCCGGTCCGGGAAGATCCCACATGCCGTGGAGCGGCTGGGCCCGTGAGCCATGGCCGCTGAGCCTGCGCGTCCGGAGCCTGTGTTCCGCAGCGGGAGAGGCCACAACAGTGAGAGGCCTGCGTACCACAAAAAAAAAAAAAAACTCCCTAGAAATCTATATTAAGACAATAAGACAGTGAATATGCATGAGAAAAAGAGAGCAAAGTGGCCAAGGCAAAGCAGGTCCAGAGCTATGTAGTTTTCCATCCAGACCTAGATAGTATGGTCCTATAAGCAACAGCACCTCCAAATAATATTGAGGCCTAAAAGAGCAGCTCTACAATTATTAGGAACAGGAAGCATATCCCAGAGCAACTACAGAAATACTTTAGTTTTGTTATATCCAGCTATACCTTAGAAACTCCATATATGAGACCCTATGAAGATGAGCAATTAACTTAAAACATATTCTACAAACATTTCTTGACTGTGAGTGGGGTTTGAAAGATGAATAACAGATATTCTGTAAGCTCCATTCCAACAGGAAAGAAACCAAAAAATTATGACGGTTGATAATAAATGTTGTATACAGCTAACTCCTAGGTACTATGTATGCAAAAATGGAAGGAGGGATCGGTTCTGTCTGAGAAATGGAAGAAATGTCAGTGCCAGCCTCACAGAGTAGGCAATACTTTAGCTGTGCTTTGAAGAATGGGTAGGAGTCTGCTAACATAATACAGGCTTTTTTAGGGAAATAAAAATAAGTGAATGGATTTTTCTGCATTTGATATAATAAAGGGTATGATTTGTGCAATTCACTGTATCTTAGTAACTTTTCTGAAAATTTCTTATTTTGTCTTTTCTTATAATAAATATTCCCACCACACAGTTCCAATTTTAAATACTCTCTTATAAGAGAGCTTCATATCAAATCAATGTCCTATTAAAAGCTCTTTGGATAGTCATATTGATTAATTTAAAATCTTGTTCTTGTTTAGTCAAATTCTGGAAAATGTTGTTTTACAACATTAAAAAGCATGAAGGTTTTTGTTTGTTTTATTATTATTTTTAACCCGACATAATCAGTGCAAGCTGTGGGAATCTATTATTGTATTCATTTAAAATTTAGATCCTTAACATTTTGAAAAGCAGGTCTAACTATGCATTCCTACCTCACCTACTCCCCCACATACCCTTCCACCCAGAAATATTACAAAGTACGTCAGAGAGAGAGCTCTTCAACTAATTTCTAAACTACACTAGTAAAATAACTGAGAATACATTCATGTCCTAAATTTTACTATTAAAATATATAAGGTTTAAGAAGAGAGAGCAAATAAATTTTTCAGAATTAAGGTGATGTATTCGCATTTGAGGGTAATTACAGTTTTAAGCACAGTAATCTTCTTTAAGACTTTTAGAACTGCCATTTCTAATTTACCCAAAATTAAAATTGTTTCTTTGAACTTTGATATTAATCTATGGATTTCATTTTTTAAATGTGGCACTAAAACAATAGCTTTTTAGTATATTATATATGGTGCATATACAGTTCGGTTGTGCTTGAGTAGAGATCTCTTATCTTTAGAAATATATGTTTCCAGGTGAATAAACCAATCTTGACATGGGAATAAATACAATCTAGTTTTCATGTTTACATTCCACAACATTCAGATAAATCCATTTCTACTGAAATAAGAATACAGCACATTTCCGGATGGGAAATTAATTTTTTAATAACACAAAAAATTCAGAAGAAATATTAGAAATTTTGTACTCGAGTGGCAAAGTCTAGTGTTTGAAGATTTTATTCAGAGTCCACCACTTTTTACCCCTATTTAGACAATCATCAAACTGAAGAGAAACCAGGAAACACTAAATAGAATCGACAAACCTGGAGTTGGTCTATACTTCCAAACGAACCTTTTCTCCTTTTCATCTTAAATGCATAAAGGTCCTCAGCTTTCAGTTTTAGACCTTCTTCCTGTTCTGTTTTTAACTGTAGTTCCTATAGAAAACAGGAAATGAAAACACCTTATTGCTTTTACTACATGGTCATCATTAAATATTTATGCAGATAATCATTTTAACATTTACTTTCTTAGTTGCAAAAAGAAAGAAAACGAGTAGATGAAGGTTGGGGCCATTTAAGAAGAAAATAACGTTAGCCACTCATTCAAGCAATAAAATCTCACAGCAAAAGTCAGGATTTACTAGAAAAACTAGGTTTTTTTTTTCATTCTTTGCCAGTGTTACAAATTTGCATAACAGGGATAAGAGTATGAAAATTATAAATCTGCTCTTTTCTTCTGCCTTTCTGAGTTCATTACCTTCAGTTAGTCCACCCAAGGCACCCATCTGCAATGGGGATATAATTTATCACAGGAGAAATGTAAAAAGAAAAGTTATATTCAGTTTCCAGCATTCAAAAATCAGATTTTGCAGCATGAAAATAGTCTTTCAAGATTGATCATGGTCCTCTAAAGAGTATTTTCCAAATTCCTTTAGTTTCCATTCACATCTTAAGAGTCAAGTCAAGAGGGCCCTTGTGTTCTACTGGGGTTTAGAGACGATGTCGCCATCCACCACCAAAGCTTAGCAGGAATCAGGAAGGAGGCCATGAACTCAACGTGAACTGGTCTGCATTGCTATTTCTTACTGGTCCATGATGGATAAGTACAGAAATTAAAAGTAAGTGTTTAGAACCTTTTACAACAATTTAACAGAATAATTTTATGTCTGTTGAACCTAATAACTAAAAGATAGACTTGTATATTTTAGTTTTTATTTCATTTTTCTACTAGTTCTTGTTTTACAAAGGTATTGGGCTGTGACAAATTAATAATAAAATGAAAATTGTACCTTTTCCCTAGGTAATTTCAGAAGTACTGATAAAAAGGAAGTAAAAGGGAAGTCTACCATTTTCCAGCCCTGGAAATGGCAGAAAGGAGAAAAGAGACAGTAAAAAAGATGTATGTCCCAACTTTCTTCTCTCTGAGTTTTGGCCCAGAAAGGGGATGATAAATAAAGGTATCACTGAGAGCAGACGGAGAAAATGAGGACTGCAGCGCAGAGGCCTCACACCCACATGGATCTGCCCAGTCTTGCTGAAAGAACAGAGAAGCACGATCAGGAAACAGAGACTAATTGGACTCCTTGGCCTCAGATGATGAGGATCCTGAGTTGAGAACAAATAGGGGTCAGTTATTGTGGGGAATTGACCCCAAAACTGAAGGTGAGGACAGGCCACGGGGCTAGCAAGCTATTTGGAAGATCTAATAGTCTCAACAGGGATTTATAATGCCATTAGGAGATGAGATGAAGCCAAAGTACCGCCAGGCTCTAAGCTGACAGTGAGACCAATCTATGAACTATACTGGCTTCACATCAAGTGCCAGCAGGGAAAGGTGAACAAGAGAGAGCAGATTCCATCCAGTCACATCCAAGGACCAAATGAAACTCAGAAAGTCCCTTCCCCCTCAACACCATGTGATGCAATAAAGCTACACACCTGAACACCACATATACCAGACTCTATCTTTGAGAATCATGGGGAGGAAGAGGCCAAGAGACTGAATATTCTTATTCAAGAGAACTGAGAATTATTTGAAGGAAATGTTTAAACTATCAGAATAAGGTTTGGACAGACTGGTTATTTGGTTAGTTCCCATGATATTTCCAGAAATTCTCGTGACATGGTTTGGGCAGGGCAGGGTGGGAGGGGTGTCATAAGGAACACAGGTCTGCTATAGTCTAGATAAAGAAATTTTCTATGCCCACTTGAGTTGAATTATGAGTGCATTTGGACCCTGTTATATTTACTACCCATTAATTTTTCATGCTTCCCTAGCTCTAGTTCACAGTTATAATTTAGCCCCTGTCACAGTCACAGCAACTTCAGGATGCTGAAAGAAAGGCACCTTATACTGGAGCTGACTGCCTACTATACTTAGGCTATTTCAAAGCCTACAAATGCTTTGAAAGTGTACTGCAGGTGGTCTAATCCCCTCTTTTGCATGTTGCTCTAGACATTATTACCTTTACCTTATATTGTAATCTCTATTATAATAGTAAAATAACTGTCTACCAGGTACTGTGCTACGCTTTTTACATCTATTTAATTATCCCATTTAATCCTCACAATAATCCTATGAAACATACCATTATAAGTCCCATTTTATAGATGAGGAAATTGGTGCTTAGAGAAGTAAAAAGCCCAGGTCACATTTCAGGGGTTCCCATACCTTTCCTTTATAGCTCATCCATAGTCTTCAGTTAAGAACTGAAGAACCGGGCTTCCCTGGTGGCGCAGTGGTTGAGAGTACGCCTGCCGATGCAGGGGACACGGGTTTGTGCCCCGGTCCGGGAGGATCCCACATTGCCGCGGAGTGGCTGGGCCCGTGAGCCATGGCCGCTGAGCCTGCGCGTCCGGAGCCTGTTGCTCCGCGGCGGGAGAGGCCACAGCGGTGAGAGGCCCGCATACCGCAAAAACAAAAACAAGAACTGAAGAACCTATGCAGAAGTCATAGTATTCTCTGGAAATGGTTTAGTCAAGTGAAAAATGGAATGTTAGAGAGTTAGCTCCAAACAGAAGACAAGATATCCCTTAGGACTCTGAGCAGGTTTTGTTTTTGCATGAAGTAGTAGAAACTTCAATATATCTTTGGGGCAAGACTGTTCCTTTTTCTGGAATACTCATTCTCCCCTTAAATGGGTCATATTCCCCTAGAATGAGAGAAGGAACAAAATTACCCGAGATAAGAGTGTAAAAAGTTTAAGTTACAGGCAGAGTTGCATTTCAGCAGACTATGCATTCTGCTCAAAAGTCTTTTTCTTTTCCCTAAACATAGATTTAGAGAGTGCTATGTCTTCTTGGTTTAAGCCCAGGGTTCATGAGAGATGAGAAGCTGAGATCCAAAGACCACAGGACTGACAGGCAGGCCTGATCCTCACACTGGAGGAAGGACAGCAACGAACAGACTAGGCTGTTGGCAGTGAAATGAGAATTGAACAGATTCAAGATATTTAGAAGACTCAATTTATAGGACTTTGTGGTTCATTGGATATGCGTAATGAGGAAGAGGACAGAGTCAAGGATGACTGCTAAATTTCTAGCTTGCCCAACTGAATGCATTGAAATGTCATGTAAAGTACACTGGAAAACTATATTTTCTCCCCCATGAAGGCAGCAGGAAGGAGGAATAGTGGGGAGGTAAGTAAGGGAATTCATCTATAACACAACCTAATAAAGATGTCAATGGTTGGATATATGAATCCAGAGCTCAAATGGCAAATCTGGTATTAAGGATTAAATCTGGGAGTTGTCAGAGTTAAACTTCAGTCATGGAAAAAGACAAGGTGAGAGGTCACCCAGAACAGAGTATGGAAAATACGAGGGCATAGGCTAGAGCCCTGAGTAATTCCCATAGGTAGGAAACAGTAGTGTAGGATAAGCTAGCAAAGACAAAGAACAAGCAATCAGAGAAGAAAAAACAAGGTGAGTATAATTTCACAAAGGCAAAGGGGGAAATATTTCAAAATGGAGGGAGTGGTGAACTATGGTGGATGCAGCTGAGGTGTGACAGAGAGAGCACTAGTGAACTTCTCAAGAGTTTTGAAATGAACTGTACAGCCGAGACCCAGAAACCAGACTGGAGAGGAGAACAAATGAAAGGAAAGGAAACAGAATCAAATATAGTAAACTTTTCCAAGAAGTTTGGTTATAAAGGGGAGAAGTGAGAGAGAGAAGTATAAAGTTGAAGGAGAACAATTTTAGGACGAGAAAAGTCTAAGATGTTTAAAGAAAGAATCTAGGAGAAAAGGAAAAGCTGAAAATACAGAAGGAGAAAAAGAGAAATGAGATAAAGCACATAAGTGCTTAGCATAGTACTGACTAAAGACAAATAATAAATATTATTTACTGCTATAATAATTATTAC
Source organism: Lipotes vexillifer (assembly GCF_000442215.2). NCBI lineage: Eukaryota > Metazoa > Chordata > Mammalia > Artiodactyla > Lipotidae > Lipotes > Lipotes vexillifer. The sequence continues at coordinate 963,407 of NW_006795104.1, read as the reverse complement.
CATTATTATTTAGAATGAGCAACTCAAGGAAATTAAGAAAGCAATTCCATTTATAATATCTAAAATAATAAAATATCTGGGAATAAGTTTAACCAAGGAGGTAAAAGACTAGTTAGTACACTAAAAATTATAAAACATTCTGATAGAAATTAAAGAAGATTTAAATAAATGAAAAGATGCCCCATGCTCATGCCCCATGCTTAACATTGTCATGATGCCAATACTACACTAAGAGCTCTACATAGTCAACACAATCCATATCAAAATTCCAATGGCCGTGGGCTTCCCTGGTGGTGCAGTGGTTGAGAGTCCCCCTGCCGATGCAGGGGACACAGGCTCGTGCCCCAGTCTGGGAGGATCCCTCATGCCGCGGAGCAGCTGGACCTGTGAGCCATGGCCGCTGAGCCTACGTGTCCAGAGCCTGTGCTCTGCAATGGGAGAGGCCACAACAGTGAGAGGCCTGTGTACCACACACACACACACAAAAATCCAATGGCCGGGACTTCCCTGGTAGTCCAGTGGTAAAGAACCTGCCTTCCAATGCAGGGGACTTGCGTTCAATCCCTGGTCAGGGAACTAAGATCCCACATGCCGCAGGGCAACTAAGCCCATGCGCCACAACTACTGAGCTTGTGCGCCTCAATGAGAGAGCCTGTGTGCTGCATACTACAGAGCCCACGCACCCTGGAGCCCCCGTGCCACAACTAGAGAGAAAACCTGCACGCCACAACTAGACAGAGGCCCACATACCACAACTAGAGAGAAGCCATTGAGCCACAACAAAGAGCCTGCACCACAATGAAAGATCCTGCATGCCTCAACTAAGACCAGATGCAGCCAAAAAAATAAAGAAAATAAATAAATTTTTAAAAAGTGGATCTACAGAGAAAAGCCAAGAACAGACTGTCGTAAAAGGAATAATTTGAAAATAAAAATTTGTTGAGTGCTGCTGTAAAAAAAAAAAGAACCATGCATTAAACACAATCAAAGCATTAAAAAAAAATTCCAATGGCCTTTTTTGTAGAATGGAAAAGCTGACCCTTAAATTCATGTGGAATTTCAAGAGTCCTCAAATAGCAAAAACAATCCTGAAAAAGTACAAAGTTGGAGGACTTACTTCCCAAAATCTACTGCAAAGCTACTGTAATCAAAACAGTGTGTACTTGCACAAGGATAGACGTATAGACAAATGGAATAGAACTGAAAGTTTAGAAATAAATCCATAAATCTACAGCCAATTGGTTTTTGACAAGGGCACCAAGTCCATTAAACAGGGAAAGAATAGTCTTTTCAATAGATGGTGCTGGAACAACTGGATTTCCACATGCAAAAGAATGAAGATGGACCCCTACCTCACACCATATACAAAAATTAACTCAAAATGGACCAGGAACCTAAATATAAGAGCTAAAACCATAAAACTCCAGAAGAAAACATAGGGGTAAATCCTTATGACCTTAGATTTGGCAACGGATTCTCAGATATGATACTAAAAGCACAAGCAACAAAAGGAAAAATAGATAAATTGGAACTTCATAAAAAATGTAAAACTTTGGTGCATCAAAGAATATTATCAAGAAAATGTAAAGGGCTTCCCTGGTGGTGCAGTGGTTGAGAATCTGCCTGCCAATGCAGGGGACACGGGTTCGAGCCCTGGTCTGGGAAGATCCCACATGCCACGGAGCAACTGGGCCCGTGAGCCACAACTACTGAGCCTGCGCGTCTGGAGCCTGTGCTCCGCAACAGGAGAGGCCGCGAGAGTGAGAGGCCCGTGCACCATGATGAAGAGTGGCCCCCGCTCACCGCAACTAGAGAAAGCCCTCACACAGAAATGAAGACCTAACACAGCCAAAAATAAATAAATAAATAAAATTTAAAAAAAAAGAAAAAGAAAATGTAAAGATAATCTACAGAATGGAAAAAAATATTTGGAAGTCATGTATCTGATAAAGTTTAATGTCCAGAATACATAATAAATTCCCACAACTCAACAACAGAGACAACCCAATTAAAAAGTAGAAAAAGAACTTGAAAAGACATTTCTCCAAATAAGATATACAAACGGGCAATAAGCACATAAAAAGGTGTTCAATACCATTAGTCACTATGGAAATGAAAATCAAAACCACAATGAGATTCCACTTCACATGTACTTGGATGACTATAATAAAAAAGAAACAGAAAATGACAAGTGTTGATGAACATGCAGAGAAATCAGACCCCTCATACATTGCTGGTGGGAATGTAAAATGGTGCTGCCACTATCAGAAACAGTTGGTTGTTCCTCAAAAAGCTAAGCATAGAATTAGCATATGACCCAGCAATTCCACACCTAGGTATTTCAATTCCAAATTGAAAGCAGGCACTTGAACAGTTACTTCTATGCCAATGTTTATCACAGCATTATTCAATAGCCAAAACGTGGAAACAACCCAAGTGCCTATCAGATAAATGCAGAAGCAAAATGTTGTGTACGCATGCAATGGAATATTACCCAGCCATAAGAAGGAATGAAGTTCTGATATATACTACAACATGGCTGAACCTTGAAAACATGATGCTAAAGGAAAAAAGCCAGATACAAGACAAATATTGTATGATTTCACTTTTATGAAATATCTAGAATAGGCAAATTCATAAAGAGAGAAGTAGATTAGGGTTACCAGGGGCTTGGGGGGAAGAGGGGAAAGGGAGTTAATGGTTACCAAGTGTCTATTAAGGGTGATGAAAAAGTTTTGCAAAAAGATAGTGGTGATGGTTGCACAACACCCAGTGTAATTAATGGCACTGAGCTATAAGCTTAGACAAAGTTAAAATGGTCAATTTCATGTTATATTATTTTATAAAAATCAATAATGTAATATACCAAAACTCACTGTATGCTTTACATGGGTGAACTGTATGATATGTGAAGTATATCTCAATAAAGCTGATTAAAAAAAAAAGAATCAGTAATTTGGCTTAAATGCTCTTTTAAGTTCCCTTCCATCACTAAATTGTCTTTTTTTTTTTTTTTAAGGTCTGAGAATATATTATTTTCCAAAGTTTAAAATCTAGGAAATCTCCAATTATATTCCAAACCTTGGGTCTGGCTTAACATTTGAACAGAACAGAGCCTGGTACACAGTGCTAGATAAGTGTTTGTTGTTGTTATTATGATCATTATCATCATTCTCTTCTTCAAAAGAGCCCTACTGAGGCAAGTATGATAAACAGACACAGAGGGTGTAAGTGATTTTCTCAGTAAATGATCTTATCTAGCCAGGAACTGAGAGAGTTGGGATTGAATACATGCAAGCCTGGCTCCAGAGCCCAGGCTGACACCACTAGTTCCTCCCCAGCCCAATCCATTCTATAGAATGGCTGGGCATACAGGTCTGATCACTTTTCTGCACACTATGAATGAAATGGTACCATTTTACCTTGTACTTTTTTCTATGCTGCCACATGGACAATGCATGTCAAAGTACTTTGAAAATGGCAAATCCTATTCAAATGTTAGATATTTTTTTAGAAAGTCAGCTTTATAAATTTGTGCTTTTGACAGCCTCAACTGAAGTTAAGATCCTAGTTACAGAAATTATCACGGCACTTTCTTTTGGGAAGTCAAAGCCTTCAAGACAGTACTCAGAATTCAATAAATAGCTTTTACTATGTAGATCAACAAAGTTTTAAAGTGAATGAGGACAGCAGCCAAGGACAGGCCAAGGTGAGATACCTCACAAGCCAACTGAATCAAGACCTTGGTTACATTAGCTCTGAGCCATTGAACATTTCATATTATGCTTAGCAGGAAAGTATGACAATATTACTTTGATTTTTTGTTGACCCCGCTTAATTTCTGCATCCAGTTGCTTCCGTTTCTCATTTTCTTCTTGAAGTCTTTTTTGCAGCTGTACCTTTTGATGTTTCATGTGATCTACATTCTGCTCTAGTTCATTAGCACGTTTCTCATTTTGGATCGACAGTGATGCCAATTTCTTACTATTTTGTTGCTTCTTCTGTAAAACCTGGGATCATATAGAATATTTCAAAATGAAAAACTGCACCTCTCATATCCCTCCAGTAAACTTAAATTTTTCATTTAATGACACAGGTAGGCATTTTTGCCTAGATTTTAATCTATTCTTGATAGTTTCACAACTGTTTTCTACATTTCTACTTTTACAGTCAAGCAAATATCATAATTTTTACCAGATATAAAGAATAATGAGACTTCCTGGTGCTGACAGCCAAACAGAACAAAATTGACATCGTTGCTTTTTTTATTGTTTTAATTTTAAAATATTTTATGTACATAATAAAAAAACAATACAAAACTAAACTTTTTTTTTTTTTTTTTTTTGCTGTATGTGGGCCTCCCACTGCTGTGGCCTCTCCCGCTGCGGAACACAGGCTCCGGACGCGCAGGCCCAGCGGCCATGGCCCACGGGCCCAGCCGCTCCGCGGCATGTGGGATCCTCCCGGACCGGGGCACAAACCCGCGTCCCCTGCATCGGCAGGCGGACTCCCAACCACTGCGCCACCAGGAAAGCCCTAAACTTATATTTAAAATGACGCTTCTCTCAGACGCCTAATCTACCTGTCCTGTTTCCTGAAACAAAATTACCAATTTCTTAAATATTCCTTGAGAAATAATTTATATGCACATAAGTAACTTTATGTTCTAGGTAGACTATTCTCCACCTCCCCTTTTTTTCTGTTTAACGTTATCTTAGAGGTGTTTTCTCAGATTTGTTCTTTCTATATGACTGCATAGTATTCCACTGTGCTCATCTTTAATATCCAGCTGCAGCCTAAATCATTAATCCCTGAGTTAAGATGATCAGAAATGATACCATTTTCCCTGAGAGTGACCAACCATTGTAATTACTATTTTAATTACCTTAAATAAGGCTTTTCCTCTCTAGGTAAAGTTATCCATAGACAGCATTAAAATTTTTTGAAGAGTTTACTAATATAAAATACCAGAGTGTTTCAATTTAATCCTGATCAAACAAGCAAACATATTAGATTTGTATGCTGTACTTTTGCATTGCACTAAGTAAGTACCTCTTACGTGACATAAAAAAGTTAAGGTGAGGTCATTTGTAAGTTATGCAGCCTACGATTAAATATTTCCTTTATCTTGGCAATAAATTGTTGACATAAACGCATTTTGTTTTAATTAAATTAAGTATTCACAGAGGCATTGTAGCTTAGAGCAGCGCTACTCAAAATGTGGTCTGTGGACCAGTACCACTCACAGACTGTCGTCAGCCTGCACCATGAAGCACATTATTAGATTCAGCTGATGATGTTTTCATGCAAGACTTTGTTGTTGAGAGAAGCTGTGCTCCCATTTACCTTTATCTCACTGCAGACCAATAATGAACAATCTGCAGATGGACTTTGAGTACTACTAGCTTGGAGGCCACAGGACTCTGAAGTTTCCCATGCCTGGATTTGGACCCTGGCTTTGCCACTTTTTTTTTTTTTTGTGGTACGCGGGCCTCTCACTGTTGTGGCCCC
>NW_006795104.1:942992-957493 GCF_000442215.2 Lipotes vexillifer | reverse complement strand
TGCGGAGCACAGGCTCCGGACACGCAGGCTCAGCGGCCATGGCTCACGGGCCCAGCCGCTCCGCGGAATGTGGGATCCTCCCAGACCGGGGCACGAACCCGCATCCCCTGCATCAGCAGGCGGACTCTCAACCACTGCGCAACCACGGAAGCCCCTGTCACTTATATTTGACAGTATTGCAATACTGGAGCAAAAAATGTTAATACTAGAATTTTAGTGTCTTTTCCACATGATATTGAAGATATCAGTATAAGTAATGATACTCTTATTTAAAAGTGAGATAGGTTGTCATTTGCACTTATTCCACAGATGCTCAAATGTACACCTCTGTTAGCATTAAACAGACCATATAATGCAGCATATAATGCTATATATATCTAAAGACAAAGAATACAGATTTTAGATTTTTTTAATTAAAATAAATTTTTTAAGTTTTAAAAACTAAAATAACTTCATTATACCAATAAAACCACTAGTATTTCAATATGTTAAAATGGTATGAAATGTTAGAGTACTGAAAACCATTATTATCATCACAATTATGTGACTGAGTGAGTTATTTTACCTTTGTAAACCTTAGCTTCCTCATTTGTAAGAGTGTAAAAATACCTACTTCAGGGCTTCCCTGGTGGCGCAGAGGTTGAGAGTCCACCTGCCGATGCAGGGGACACGGGTTCGTGCCCCGGGCTGGGAAGATCCCACATGCCACGGAGCGGCTGGGCCCATGAGCCATGGCCACTGAGCCTGTGCATCTGGAGCCTGTGCTCCGCAACGGGAGAGGCCACAACAGTGAGAGGCCGGTGTACCGCAAAAAATAATAATAATAATAAATAAAAATGCCCACTTCAAAGGATTAAATAATGATTGAGTAATACATATAAAACATCTAGTATGTATATAGCACTTGGTAGATACTTAACTATCACACTTCTTCTCATCCCCACCACCATCCTTATCATCTTTAGCATCCCCATCCCCATCAGTTGTGTATGCATAAGGCAAAGGCACAGAAACCTCTAAAACTATGTGGGACACTTCTTTCAGTCCTCCGTCTATGAGATGTTTCTTTTGAATTTAATTAAGTTCTTTCCTTTCCTCATCAGTACCCTCAGCAGAAAAAGATATACAACAAGAAACATGGAAAACAAAAAGAACATGATAATTCAAACCCTATTAATAATCTTTCCTTTAATCACAACCATAAAAATAATCTTTGCTAAATCCACACACAAGGCTTAAGCTATAGATTTATATGGTAAATATAAATCCTCCTTAGAAAAATAATAATTCTGGCTATTTCAAGAAAACTGGAAAAAACACAAACACATGAAGACTAAACAATGTGCTACTAAACAGCCAATGGGTCAACAAAGAAATCAAAGGAGAATCAAAAAATACCTTGAGACACATGAAAATGGAACCACAACTGTCCAAAATCTATGGGACACAAAAAAAGCAGTTTTAAGAGGGAAGTGTATAGTGATACAGGCCTTCCTCAAGAAACAAGAAAAATCTCAAATAATCTAACATTACACCTAAAGGAACTAGAAAAAGAACAAGCAAAGCCCAAAGTTAGTAGAAGAAAGGAAATAATAAAGGTCAGAGAAGAAATAAATGAAATAGAGACTAAAAAACCAACAGAAAAGATCAGTGATACTAAGAGCTGGTTTTCTGAAAAGATAAAATTGACAATTTAGCCAGACTCAGAAAGAAAAAAAGATAGGGCTCAAATGAATAAAATCAGAAATGAAAGAGAAATCACTACTGATACCACAGAAATACAAAGGATCCTAAAAGAGCATGATCAGGGGCTTTCCTGGTGGCGCAGTGGTTAAGAATCCGCCTGCCAATGCAGGGGACATGGATTCAAGCCCTGGTCTGGGAAGATCCCACATGCCGCGGAGGAACTAAACCCATGTGCCACAACTACTGAGCCTGAGCTCTAGAGCCTGCGAGCTACAACTACTGAGCCCACATACCACACCTACTAAAGCCCGTGCGCCTAGAGCCCATGCTCCACAACAAGAGAAGCCACCGCAATGAGAAACCTGCACACCACAACGAAAAGTACCCCCACTCACCGCAACTAGAGAAAGCCCGTGTGCAGCAATGAAGACCCAACGCAGCCAAAAAAAAGAAAAAAAAAAGAGTATGATCAACAGTTATATACCAAAAAATTGGATAACCTAGAAGAAATGGATAAATTCCTAGATACACACAGTCTTCCAAGACTGAATCATGAAGAAATAGAAAATCTGAATAGACATTACCAGTACAAGATCGGTTCTTACTTATTAATATTGAGTATAAGAATTACAATCAGAACTGAAGGTAGGATATAACCTTTCTGCCCGTGGACGCCGCCAAGTAAGCATTATTGAAGCACCCCCCCCTACTGCCGTCGTGTCTAAGTCAGTCTCCCAAAGAGCCCGAACAGCTGCAGAAGCTCCTCATCAGACGTCTGAGCTTTGAAACAATTGATGAGAGTCTGAGGAGCCACCTGAGCAGCGGGCAGCACTCACAGACTGTGTGGTAATGAGGGGTCCAAACACCAGGCACTCCAGAGGCTTCGGGTTTGTCACGTATGCCATTGCAGAGGAGGTGGATGCGGCCATGGATGCGAGGCCACACGAGATGGATGGAAGAGTTGGGGAACCAAAGAGGGCCGTCTCAAGAGAAGATTCTCAAAGATCTGGCGCCCACTTAACCGTGAAAAAGATTTTTGTTGGTGGCATTAAAGGAGACACTGAAGAACATCACCTAATTGGTTTTTCATACACCTAACCAGCTATTCATCCCTTTCTCCAATCACCAACTATGGCATAATGTTAATGTTAGAATCTTGGTGACGGGCAATTAGGTGATTATTGTAAATAGCGTCCTCTTTTCTGTATATATGAAAAATTTCATGACAAAATGTTGTAAAAAATGTTGTTGACCTAGTTTCTCTCTCTTGGCTCTCCTTACGGTGTCAGTGTGTCAAAAAAGCACCAGCCTAAATGCTTTCAGAATTTTTGCAGAAACAGTATGAATCATTCCTGTCAGATTCAAGGAAAAAGTTTTAGTGAATTTGGTTGGCGATCATTGGATCACATACCCATATCTGAGTGAATCACTGTGGTAAGGAAGTTGCAAAAGTTCTGATTGGCTAGGAATGAATCACATGCTCCACTCCTGCATATGCGTTGAAACTCTTCTCAGAATGTAGGACTGAGAATTGGAAATGGGGACCTTATTCTAACTACCAAAACTGGGGGCTTTAGGTGGCTTAAAATTCAATTCCTGAAAAATCATTCAGATTTGATGTGTAGACAATTATACTTATGATGAAACGTAATTCCTGATGTTAGAATGCAAACAACTGCCTAGTCACCAAAAATTATCTGTCCTCTTAACAGGTTATGTCATGTAATGCAAATTAATATAATCTTAGGCATTTTACTTGTTTTTGGAAGGCAGTGGTGATCCTAGAAAAGCTGCAGCAGATGAAATGAAAACAAGAGTATTCCAAGATTTTTGTGTATAAACACTGGCTGTGAGAAGGAAAAAAGGGGGGTGGAAAAAAAAAAAAAAAAAAAAAAAAAAAAAAAAAAAAAAAAAAAAAAAAAAAAAAAGAACATCACCTAAGAGATTATTTTGAACAGTGTGGGAAAACTGAAGTGATTGAAATCATGCCTGACTGAGGCAGTGGCAAAAACAGAGGCTTTGCTTTCGTAACCTTTGATGACCATGACGCCGCAGACAAGACTGTCATTCAGAAATATCACACAGTGAACGGCCACAACTGTGAAGTAAGGAAAGCCCTATCTAAGCAAGAGAAGGCTAGCGCTTCATCCAGCCAAAGAGGCCAAAGTGGTTCTGGAAACTTTGGTGGTGGTCGTGGAGGGGGTTTTGGTGGGAATGATAACTCTGGTCGTGGAGGGAACATCAGTGGTCGAGATACCTTTGGTGGCAGCCGTGGTGGTGGGGGATATGGTGGCAGTGGGGATGGCAGTAATGGATTTGGTAATGATGGAAGCCATTTTGGAGGTGGCAGAAGCTACAATGATTTTGGCAATTACAACAATCAATCTTCAAATTTTGGACCCATGAAAGGAGGAAACTTTGGAGGCAGAAGTTCTGGCCCCTGTGGTGGTGGAGGCCAATACTTTGCCAAACCATGAAACCAAGGTGGCTATGGTAGTTCCAGCAGCAGCAGTAGCTATGGCAGTGGCAGAAGGTTTTAATTACTGCCAGGAAACAAAGCTTAGCAGGAGAGGAGAAACAGGGAAGTGACAGGGAAGCTACAGGTTACAAGAGATTTGTGAACTCAGCCAAGCACAGCGGTGGCAGGGCCTAGCTGCTACAGAGAAGACATGTTTTAGACAATACTCATGTATATGGGCAAAAAGAACTCAAAGGCTGTATTTGTGCCTAGTTGTATAACAGGTTATTTTAGTTTCTGTTCTGCAGAAAGTGTAAAGCATTCCAACAAAGGGTTTTATTTAATGTAGATTTTTTTTTTTGGCACTCATGCTGTTGATTGCTAAATGTAATAGTCTGATCATGACGCTGAATAAATGTGTCTTAAAAAAAAAAGAACTGAAGGTAGGATATAAACCTATGAAATTATAAATAAATTTCATAATAATCATAAAGGAAAGCTCTTAATTGTTTTGTTCTACTAATGTTTTGTTAAAACGAGTACTTTGTTAGATGTTGCAGCCTTAATTTAACAGTCAAGAAATAAAAAAAAATTGATCACAAGACTCTCTGAGGTGAATTGCTAAGGGAAAATATGTACTCTGAAGGAAAGTGCAAAGTGTCAAGTCACGTTATTTTAACTTGGTGTTGACTTGAGAGGCTACTTAAGTAAAAAAAAATTTTAATGGCGATGTGCAGATGTTTGAGATGGCATTAAAAACCCTAGAAGAAGGGACTTCTTTGCTCTGTTCACTTCTGCATCCCCATCTAGAACAGGACCTGGCACACAGGAGGTGTGCGGTGAACACTTATCTTGTTGAAAGAAAATAACTGTGGCACAGTTTCAAAAATAGATAACTAATGCTCTGACTAGGTTAACTACAATTCCATTCTATGTACAGTGGAAACAATATGAAAGAAATAGATTATGAATCAGGGACTTCCCTGGTGGTCCAGTGGTTGAGAATCCATATTGCAATGCAGGGGACGCTGGTTCAATCCCTGGTCAAGGAACTAAGAACCCACATGTCGTAGGGCAACTAACCCTGCATGCCACAACTACAGAACCCATGTACTCTGGAGCCCTCACACCACAACCACTGAGCCTGCACATTCTGGAGCCCACACGCTACTAGGGAGCCTGCACACCGCAACTAATGAGCCTGTGCGCTGGAGAGAAGCCTGCACACCACGATGAAGAGCCCGCATGCCACAACGAAAGATCCCGCATGCCTCAACAAAGACCCGACACAGCGAAAAAATAAATAAATAAAATATTTTAAAAAAATAGATTATGAATCAAAAGAACTGGAAAAGGCATTTTAGTAAATTCATTATAAGCAAACTAACAAAGCACTCCGACTATACCAAAAGCATCTGGGAACAGCTTCATACACAAAATGTCTCTATAATGGAATATTTCTCAAAGAATAGAATTTTTAAACTGTAGCTATATTTGAGGTTATAGCAAAGTCCAGCATTAGGAAATTAAGAATAAGATGTGGTACTCAAAGTTATTAACCTTTCTTAAACCAATCAGTTATGATTTCAGAAAACTGTCTGAAACAGTTATCATATTTGTTGAGTGTCAAGAAAGTGCTATCTACATACCAGATGTTTTATATATATATTATTTAATCATTAGTTAATCTTTTATCCTTCAGAAAAGGATACTATTTTCTGTGGTTATCTTTATTTCTCACCATGTAGTTTTTGATAAAAAGATTAAAATAATACACTTCCTGAATGAAGAAATATACTACCCAGACTAAAATTATGTAAACCCACCAGCATACTGGAAAAGAAAACTTGCCATCCAGTTCCTCCCACTAGTAAAAACTGAATCCTACTTCTTTCCTAACTAGGTACAAGAATCCTCAAAATCAGGAAGCCTTAAATAAGTTTTCTCAATTATATTTTTTAAATTACCTGGACTCTTAGCTTCGCAGCATCCATCTTTTTACGAAATTCCTTCTGTAATTTTACCTTCAAAGCGACATCAGAAAGATCTTTGTTTTCCAGTTCCTCTAGCTGCTTTTGCGTTTCAGTTAATTCCACTTTCGCCTGTTCTGCTTCATGTTCAAGTTTTGTTACTTTCAGAGAATACTGTTTGCTTACAGACTTGACATCATTACCTTCATAATAATAATAATAGTAATAACAATTATAAATTATGTTTAAAAACTAAGTAAAACACCAAAAACATAAAATTTCCCTACTCTTAAAAAGCTGGGCAGTAACTATTTAAGGCATAGCATTAAAAATCCAGCTGTACCTCCCATCCCCATCAAACACAACTTGCCACCTGTCCTTTTAATAATTAGTTCCTTAATGACTGTCCCCATCTGGTGCCATTCTATCTTCTCCCTGGTTCATCTTTTGTTCTGAATTTGCAGTTTACCTTTGCTGGCATCAAACTTCAGTTAAAAGGTATTTGGGGTGACTCATTGGCCTATTGCTTACTACACTTTGTCTTCCTACCACCCATAATCTGTCTCCGAATTCTTTTCTTTTACTATTATGAAAATTTTTCAACATATCAAAAGTAGAGAAATAATATAATGAAAGTCCATCACCCAGACTCAACAGTTATCAAGATTTTGCCACAGCTACTTCATCTATACCTTTTTTTCTTCAATTTACTTAAAAACTTTAAAGCAATCCCAGATATAATGTCATCACCTATGTATACTTCAATAAGCATCTAAACAGAATATGGAAATAACCAAAAAGTCATTCTCACACCTAACAATGCTAATACCCACCAGTTCCTATTCAGACTTCCCCAACTGTCTCAAAATGTCTTTTACAATTAGTCTATTTTAATCACAATCCAAACAAGGTCACAGTACATCTTATTGTTATGTTTATTAAGAATCCTTTAATATAGAGCCAGCCCCCTCTCCTTTTTCATTTCATTTGAACTTCTTAAAGATAAATTTTTTTTAAATGCTTTTCTTATGAATATTTAGAACATAGAGAAAAATAGAATATAGGTATTTCTATATCTCTTTTCATTCTAAGCCCAGCTACTGACCCTAAAAATTTAGTTCTGATTTATTCTGAATAGTCAACTGTCCTGAACCAGACTGGCAAACTAGCTGCAGTGGGAAGTAAGAGTCTAGAGGTCATGGGGTGAATAATCACCAGGACAGGTTGTTATACTGGTGTACTGTAAAGCTCTTAATTTTTTAATAAAGGGAGTTATTGAACTAAATGCACTGTAAGTTGTCTTCTGGCTCTACAATTCTATGATTTCAACTAACTTCAAAATACATATGACAACAATGTTTTAATGAATCTGTGACCCCATAAATTGTTTAACACGCCAATATTTTATGAACCACGAAAAAAAATACAGTACCAATTACACCATGACAAAATGCTAAAATGCCATATTTTTAAGATGCATCCTGATTTCAGAGATATTAAAATGTGAAAAAAGTGTGTATTAAAATTGATGAAATACAGTATAATTGTCATTGTTATTAAATTTGGCTGAAGTAGCTACTGTTTGGGGAAGTCTTCAGTGAGAGGACTTTGAAAAGTAAGTACACATTGACCCTTTTGCTAATCACCATTTCTAAGGGTCTTTAGGAAAGCTCCAAACTGCCCTTTGTTCTATGAACAAGAAGAGGACCTTCTCTGTTTAAGTTCAGGTATCCTCTATTTTAAGGCAACCAGGATGGGTATACCAGGCTACAAAAGTGTGCTTGTTTAGTTAGATATCCCATGGTGGGATAACCTAAATGAAAGAAAACCGTTTATTTCAGAGTGGTAAATATCCTCAATTTGTACACTCACTACCCTAAAATCATGGGGATGGAGAAGCTATTTAAACCCCTAAACCATTTCCTAGATACTCCTAAGGGAGGTTTACTGGCATTGATCCTGCCTATGAGGAAGGAGAATGGTCAAAATCAAACATTTGGGATAACTGGAGCTGGGACGATGCATAGCCCATACACCACTAGGAATGAGAAAGGAAAACACTTTGGACTGCAGCTAGAGGAGAGGAAGTTGAGAAAGGAGGACTGACAGCCAGAAAGCAAGCTTGCAGGAAAGAGGAGGGAGAGGCCAGGTAGGTTTCTCCTTGCTGGCAGAGGATTTGGGACCCACAATTCGTGTAGTTTGAGTGTGATTATAGTCTTGGGCTTGAAGAAGAGGAGGACAGTATTTCCTTCAGTTTCCCCAAATGTGACCAGAGTTGTTTTGCATTGAAATTGTCGGAAAGAAGCGCTAGTGTGTCTTATTCCTTCAATTCTTTACTGAATTTCAGAGTAGTCAAGGCTTACACTTTGAGTGTATTAGTGAGGGGAACCCAAAAAGCCTGAGATGTGCATTTTAAGGCAAGCCTAATGGAGTTGCAGGGTGAGGAGAGGATGTGGTACATATGCCCAACCTGGTAGATTAAGGGGAGGAGATGAAAGCCTGGCTCACTCAAGAGGACAGCTCTCAAGGACAAATCCTTATATCTTCAGAAAAACAAAAATTAGCTACATTTAAAATATAAAGTTTATAATTAAGGTTAAATATGAACTATCCAAGAAAATAAAAACTAATAATTTAAAATAAGTATTTACTAAAAATGAACTTGGAAAACATCTCAGACTTATCTCTAAAAAGTGGCAAAAAACATTAAGTGCCATAGAGTTTCAGCACAACACAGAGTTCACACTGGTTAGAAAAATTCATAGATGAAATCAAATATAACAAAGTTCTTTTGATAATTAACCTCCACATACTGGCTCTAGAGCACACCTTGTTAGAACGAATTCCAAGCTAATGTGGATAGTCCTGAGCATCAAAAATTAAAGTAAATGTTACAACATCAGAAGCAACTTTAGAAGATTGTTTTTTTTTGGCGGTACGCGGGCCTCTCACTGTTGTGGCCTCTCCCGTTGCGGAGCACAGGCTCCGGACGCGCAGGCTCAGCGGCCATGGCTCATGGGCCCAGCCACTCTGCGGCACGTGGGATCTTCCCGGACCGGGGCATGAACCCGTGTCCCCTGCATCAGCAGATGGACTCTCAACCACTGCGCCACCAGGGAAGCCCTAGAAGCATTTCTTTCTCATATAAGCTGGTTCACAGGATACTATTACCTGTTTTAATTAATTCTTTAATCAGATTTTCCTTCATCTTGATGTTGATAGTAAGTTCCCTCATTTTTTGTTTAGCTTCAGTAAGTATGAGTTCTGAATTCCTTAATTTTTGCAAATTCAACTCTTGACTCTCCTGGAGACATTCAATCTTTAAATCTTTAAAATAAAAGAAACAAAACTGAGAAATAAAAACTATCTGCTCAGAAATATTTGACAGAAGTAGAGTTAAAAAAAAAAAAGGCAGACACACAAGCAGTCTAGAGGTAACAGAGGAAGAGACAGACAGAAAAAAAAAAGGAAAAAATACATAGCAATTGAGACTTTAGTTTCCCAGCTCACAGTGAGTTTTCCTTTCCTTAAAACATATGCTCTAGTCATATCCTGTAGGTTCTGATACAGTTTTTCATTACCCTTAGATATTCTGCAATTTGACTTTTTCTTTAACCTGAGTCATTTAAGAAAGATATAAAATCTCCAGATAGGTAGAGGTTTTAATTTTTTTCCTATTAACTCATAGTTTTACGGTAATCAGAGAAGGTAGTCTCCCTCTACCCCAGGCTAATAAGGGTGTGGCCTCACACTGTTTGTTTCTGTCTTGTACTAGAACATAAATCAATTACCTCACTCTTTTAGCTCAGCTGACATTTTTTTCACAGTGAGACTTCCTCAGTGAAGGAGTTGGTGCACTGATTTACATCCTGACATTAAGTTTCTTACCTGGTTGTAGACCAGTAACAAACAGTTCAAGGATGGCTACTTGGGTAGCACTTATCTATACTATTTATACATTTTAAAAATTTATCTCAATTTCATTTTTTAATATTACATGCATAAGCTCAAATTTATTTTTAATTATTTATCTTTGGTTACATTGGGTCTTCGCTGCTGCACGCAGGCTTTCTCTAGTTGCAGCAAGCAGGGGCTACTCTTCATTGAGGTGAGCAGGCTTCTCATTGCGGTGGCTTCTCTTGTGGACAACAGGCTCTAGGTGTGCGGCCTTCAGTAGTTGTGGCTCACGGGCTCTAGGGCGCAGGCTCAGTAGTTGTGGTGCCTGGGCTTAGTTGCTCTGCAGCATGTGGGATCTTCCCGGACCAGGGCTCAAACCCGTGTCCCCTGCATTGGCAGGCGGATTCTTAACCACTGCGCCACCAGGGAAGTCCTCCATAGGCTCTTAAAAAGATGCTATTTTCACAGTGTAGGACTTATCACGTTATTTTTATTCTCTGTACTCTTACTCTTGGTGTTGTGACCACACATAGGCTAAGAGAAATGAGCTAAAATCTCCGTGTATACTTTTTGCAACATAAATGTCTTTTATGCTGTTTTTTCATGCATAAATTCTCGTCAATTGTGAACATTATAAGTACCCACTAGACTAAGTTGGCTCTAATGCCAAATATATCACTAATGGTAGGCATGGGTGCCAGTGAAGCAGTAGACAGCTAGTAAATTACTTAAGATGAATTTTAAAGAAGTCAAGAGTACAATGTATATCAACTCACGTTTGAATATAAAATCCCCATTCTGAGAGATTTAGCCTATAACTCTAGCTTGAATTGATTGATGGAAAAACTGTTTTCATTAAGGAGTAAAAACGAACAAAAATTCAGAGGTAGAGCAGAGAACACAAAGGAAAAGCCAGGAAAGCACTCCTAATCAAGTTCCCGTCTTGGAGAATTCCCAGATGCTTCTTAAATTATTGCCTGAAGAAAAAGAGAGGTGTCATAAATATTAGATCTAAAGTACTTGAGAAAGTCTGTGTACCTTCATTCTCCAATCTTGACTTTTGTGTTTGATCCTGAATATCATTCAATTCAACAAAAGAACAAACAGAGCCTGGCTTTTGAATCCACGAGCAACCTTTATGTCTAAAAAAAAAAATATCAGGATCAAAGGTAACTTGTCTGTTAGTGGTTTCTAATATGCCCTCAAATTAGTTTCCCTCCAAATTATTCTTTAAATCGATTATTCTTTAAATGATTAATATAAAATAAATGGAACTTACTAATATTCCACAAAATAAAAAGATATCCCCCACCATGTTGGACCCAGTGGAAAATTCATCATGTTTGTTGCCACTATGGCAGCAGAATTAGGAAATCCAAAATCATTCTCTCTGAAAATTAAAATTCAACCACCATAAATGCTTTAAAGCAAAATTATTTTACAGTTGTTAGACTGATGACTTGTGTTCAAACACTGGTTTCACAACACATTAGTTGACAGTACATGTAGCAAAAACCACTTAACTCTCCTACTAAATGGAAAAAGTTATACTTTAATGAAAAAACCTACATCTGTATATATTAATTGCATCATGTAATTATGTTTATTAAATCAGTCTATATTAACATACCTAATTTCAGATTTCTCTTGGCCTTCTGACTCTTCATCATCACTGTTATCAGAAAACTGGCAGTGGAGGACTTCATCCTGCTCTTCTAAGTGACCCAGCAGCATCTGACTTCGTGTTCGAAATCCGGCAACTAGTCGATCCAGAGAGTATACAGAAGGACTTGTGTAGACCTTACAAGTGATTCCCCCACCCAACAACAAAAAACGTGATTTTTAGTGTCTGTTTTTATCCTATCACTCAAAATGTTTTTTTAAAGAGGTTAGACAGGTACTCTTAAAATAGCCAATCACTGAAAATATACATCCCCCCGCCGCCCACAAAAAAAGTCAAAATTCATTTCACAATACTATTGTGCCTCATGGACACACACTTCTTTCAGAATCTATACACAGCTCTTCCTCTTCTAGAAAGCTCGTATAGCTTCAGGGAAAATAGCACTCAAAAATGAAACCAAAAAGAGGCATGAGTGAAAACATCACAGCTCTTTTTTTTTTAATATATATTTTTAAAGATTTATTTATTATTTATTTATTTATTTTTGGCTGCGTTGGGTCTCAGTGAGGCATGCGGGATCTTCATTGAGGCACGCAGTATCTTTCATTGCGGCATGTGTACTTCTCTCTAGTTGCGGCCTGCGGGTTTTCTCTTCTCTAGCTGTGGTGCGCAGGCTCCAGGGCGCATAGGCTCTGTAGTTGTGGCGCACCAGCTCTAGTTGAGACATGTGAGCTCAACAGTTGTGGCACGCAGGCTTAGTTGCCCCTCGGCATGTGGGATCTTAGTTCCCTGACCAGGCCCTGCACTGTAAGGCGGATTCTTTACCACTGGACCACCAGGGAAGTCCCAACATCACAGCTCTTAAACATAGCTCAGGCACTCCCCAACAAATGTGAAGCCCATACACAGTGTAATAGGAGACAACTGTTACCCACCCCACCACAATCTTCCCATTTCTGAACACTTGGAGAATTGCAGTGCTGCTAAGGATCTGCAATTCCCCTCTAATCCAAATCCCACCACATGAAGAAATCCAGAGCCACTACCACTCCTTCTGCCAGGGCAAAATATTCCCAATTTGAAAATTTGAATGTATTTATTCAGACTTTACATGTAGTAGTCAGGGAGAGCTGAATTAATGCTCTAAGTGACACTTAATATGTATCATGGGATAAATAGATTTTCATGGACTAGCCTGGAAACTTTCTATATTATTATCCTATTGGTCTTAAGTTGTCAAAAATTCACCTTGGAAAACAATGAATTAGATATTGTCTTTATACTTTTATTCTAGTTTCTGTTACCAAATATTTCCTTTTTAACCACTTCTCATTTTGCTACTGTGAACTTGGTATGTTTTGCAGGAATGAGTGCTGGGCTGGCAAGGGAACCTGGTCAAAGCTCAGCAGACACATCTCACACAGCTCTGCTTCACCATGAGCAACAATCTATGCAAAGATGTGATTAAAAAGCAAAACTAATTAATTATTTTGTGAGAAAAAAATGGCCTTCGTGTGAAAGATAAAATCTTAATGAAAACTGAAAAGGCTGTTGACTTCAGTGTATGGGATTTAATGCATAAGAATTTTGTAACTCAATAAAAATGTAATTCATTCAGGAAAAACAGAAAAGATTTTACAGATATTTCCACTTTTGTGAGTTTGGAGATTCCTGAGCTTTAAAAAAATATATCCCTTGGGACTTCCCCGGTGATCCAGTAGTAAAGAATCCACCTTCCAATGCAGGGGACGCGGGTTCGATCCCCGGTCAAGGAACTAAGATCCCACATGCCACGGGGCAACTAAGCCCGCATGCCACAACTACTGAGCTCTCGCACCTCAACGAGAGAGCCCGCATGCCACAAACTACAGAGCCCACGCATCCTGGAGCCCGTGCACCACAACTAGAGAGAGAAAAACCCTCATGCCACAACTAGAGAGAAGCCTGTGTGCTGCAACGAGGAGCCCACGCACCGCAATGAAAAAGAAAGATCCCGCGTGCCGCAACTAAGACTCGAGGCAGCCAAAAGGAAAAAAAAGAAAGAAAGAAAGAAAGAAAAAATCCCTTAAGAACATTTTTGTTGGTTTTCTTACTATACAATTATGTCAAGTACTGAAAGTGATATTATTTACCTATTGCTTTTATTTCCTTTTCATAATACAATATTTTATCAAATCTAAAATGTCATCAACTATAAGACACACCATTATTTTTATACCACCAAGAAAGAAAAAAGCTATCATCTATGACATACCATGTAAAACATATCCTACCACCAAAGATGATAAAGTGAAAAAAAAAAAAAAACGTGAGTCTTATAATCCATGAAAAATGGTAGCATCAGGGCTTCCCTGGTGGCGCAGTGGTTGAGAGTCTGCCTGCCGATGCAGGGGACACGGGTTCATGCCCCGGTCCGGGAAGATCCCACATGCGGGGGAGCGGCTGGGCCCGTGAGCCATGGCCGCTGAGCCTGTGCGTCCGGAGCCTGTGCTCCGCAATGGGAGAAGCCACAACAGTGAGAGGCCCATGTACCGCAAAAAAAAAAAAAAAAAAAAAAGGTAGCATCATCAGCATATATGGCATTATTTTAAACCTAAGTAAAGATCGGTACCACTTTGTAATTTTTTCCTTCCAAAGTGCCTTTTTGGTATGTAATGATATAACACTGGTGTTTTGCTTTAATTATATCATATTTACCACATCAAGAAAATAGAAACCTCTGTTACATTATTTTCCTTAAATTTAAATTTTTGTTTATTTTTTTTTTTTTTTTGCCATACGTGGGCCTCTCCTGTCGCGGAGCACAGGCTCCAGACGCGCAGGCCCAGCGGCCATGGCTCACCGGCCCAGCCACCCCCTGGGATGT
>NW_006795104.1:938202-942440 GCF_000442215.2 Lipotes vexillifer | reverse complement strand
GGACTACTCTTCATTGTGGTGTGCGGGCTTCTCATTGAGGTGGCTTCTCTTGTTGCAGAGCATGGGCTCTAGGCACTCAGGCTTCAGTAGTTGTGGTACTCGGGCTTCAGTAGTTGCGGCTCGTGGGCTCTAAAGCACAGGCTCAGTAGTTGTGGCACACGGGCTTAGTTGCTCCGAGGGATGTGGGATCTTCCCGGACCAGGGCACGAACCCGTGTCCCCTGCATCGGCAGGCGGACTCTCAACCACTGTGCCACCAGGGAAGCCCCCTTTGAAAGTATTTTAAGTCAAGGAAATATTTCCCTTGTCAGACTATTTTTACTTCAAGAAAATATTTGAGCTAAATTCTAAAAGAAAATATTAGAGCTGGAAAATATTAGCTCAACTTCTGCCAAGAAGACAGAAATCCAGGAAAAAATGAGATGGTGAAAAAATGAAATGAGATTTCAGACGTCTTCTTTAGCTTAATTTAACTAGTTTTGGTATTTAATATGAAACTGTTCCGCTCACTCTAGAACAATGGAACAGGAAACAGGACTTGAACAAGGCTTGGCAGGCTTTGTGTCTTTCCATGCAAGCCTTCATGTCTGTAACCAGTCCAAGCAAGAGTGGGGGCCAGGATTCCTGGACACACAATAGGAGCAAGAGAACTCTCAAAACTGCTGTTCATATTACCTTTGCCTTTTCTCCCTTTTCCCCTTCTTTTAGTGGCTAGAAGGGTTCTTTTGGGGTAGAAGGAAAATTTTAAAAACAAAACTAAGAATTTGCTAATTTGAATAAATGTCCATCCATGGTAAAGGAAACAGCACTGGGAGTAAGTGATGCCATTCCTCAACATAATGCAGTCTCTCTGGTCGGGTCTTTTCCTTCCATGTCACAGCAATCTTTTGGCAAACTCACTGGTTCTTTCTTTCTGTTACAACTTAATCCTACTTGGTCATAAGGGAACTTTGAGATTACCTGTAACCACAGAGGAGCTACAAGTCTTATAGTGTATCTGCCCTCTCCTAAACTATGGTAACCACCAATATGTTTTCCTAACCAAAACCCTTGAAAGTGAAAGGGGGCAATGAAACTAATTAAAATTTAAAAAATAATAATTTGCTAATTTGAAACAATAACTGTGGAAGTCTTTATTCCAGTCATGGCTGTTTCAGGTCTAATCAAACAACTAGAGATAAGAACAGAGGGGCCTAGGGACCTCACTAGTGGCACAGTGGTTAAGAATCCACCTGCCAGTGCAGGGGACATGGGTTCGAGCCCTGGTCCGGGAAGATCTCACATGCCACGGAGCAACTAAACCTGTGTGCCACAACTGCTGAGCCTGCGCTCTAGAGCCCAGGAGCCACAACTACTGAGCCCATGTGCCACAGCTACGAAAGCCTGCACGCCTAGAGCCCGTGTTCTGCAACGAGAAGCCACCGCAATGAGAAGCCCGTGCACGGCAACGAACAGTAGCCCCTGCTCACTGCAACTAGAGAAAGCCCGTGCACAGCAACGAAGACCCAACACAGCTTTAAATAAATTTTTTTTTTTTAATCTTAAAAAAAGAAAAAGGAACAGAGAGGCCTAACCCCTTCTCAAGAGTCCATGGAGCTCTGTCTCCTCAAAGAATGTGTGTGTGTTTGTGTGTGTGTGCGTGCACGCGTGTGTGAACGTCTAGTAAAAAGAGAAAGAAACAGAGACTGAGAGAGATAATAAATATGTCTAACTTTTATAACCAGAAAAAAATGTTGTTATTATTATTAAAAAAAAGAATGAACAGAGGGACTTCCCTGGTGGCACAGTAGTTAAGAATCTGCCTGCCAATGCAGGGAACACAGGTTTGAGCCCTAGTCAGGGAAGATCCCACATGCCGCGGAGCAACTAAGCCCGTGCGCCACAACTACAGAGCCTGCACTCTAGAGCTCGCGAGCCACAACTACTGAGCCCACGTGCCACAACTACTGAAGCCCGCGCGCCTTGAGCCCATGTTCCGCAACAAGAGAAGCCACTGCAATGAGAAGCCTGCGCACTGCAACGAAGAGTAGCCCCCGCTCGCCGCAACTAGAGAAAGCCCACATGCAGCAATGAAGACCCAACGCAGCCAAAAAAAAATTTAAAAAGAAAAACAAAGAATGAACAGAAACAGGAAATTCTTTCACATTACTAGCCAATAGTAAAAAAAAAAATTTTTAATATAGAAGACTTGATATATAATTAAGTTGAATAGATATCCAATTTGAATCCTACAAAGACCTTATCTTTCTTCTCAAATGTTCTATGCAAATTTACCATGTATTCAACCAAGAAGAAAATGTCAATAACGCTAAAAAGTTTAACTGAAATTTATAGTAACGATGGTTTAAAATTTAAATCCAACCACTCAAAATTGAAAACTATAGACGTAACAGTAGCATCTGTCCCACTTGTTCTGAGGCATGGAGCCTGGGACATAGTAGAAGCACCCCATGAACATGTGTTAGGATGCAGTGTGCCAGGCACTTTTGGAGTCACCATCTCATGTAAATCCTCCATACACCCCCGCAGGTCCCCCATTCTGACAGATAAGGAGCCTGGGGTTCATACGGTTTTAGTCATCCATCCAGGCCTACACCGTAGAGATGGTATCCACACCCAAGCCAGCCTGACTGCAAAGTCTATGACACCTCTCATATTTCTTATCCCTTTGACTGTAACCAATATATAGATTTCAAACAAATCATTTCCAGTCCTAAAATTAATAAATGGAAACCAAAATTCATGAATCTGCTAATTAGTCTTTTCCATCGTGGAGATTCCTTGATTTTTCAAGAGAAATCAGTGTGTGCACATATTTACCACCCACACACATATTTTTTATAAATAAATAAAAATTAAGATGAAACTTCATACTCATTTTTATATAGTCTTGATTATGTCAGACTTGGCAAGACTGAATAACACATAAATGTCATTTTGAAAATAAGTCAAAATAAATACCTCCAACCTCATCAACTTGGTGTAATTAAAGATAGAAAAAATTCATGAAGATATCAGACTTAGTCATGTCTGAAAATACAATGGCAAAGGGTAGCTTTTTTCTCCTTGATAAATGTGAGCATTATCTTCAACTATTCCTTCCAAATATATCTATACATTCTCCTAATAATTTTTTATTAAAAAGAAGCATGATTTAAAAAAGAGTATACATAACAAACAAGAAGAGTATAAACAAAAGTGTATGAAACCAAATGGAAAAAAAACCTGCTAAGACTATACAAATACACTGTGATATATTATATACAATATTTTTTAAGTCTCATAATAAGAAAGAAATTAATGCTTAGACTTTACCTTCCTGGAATCTGATCTTGCTGGAATATGCCCCAAACGGGTATCAAATGGTACGGTATATGGTCTCTTTTCAGGTATCCTGGCATCTGGCCCATCTCCACAAGTTTCCTTAACTGACGAAGTCACTGACAGGTTAAGTTTTGTTAGTTCTTCACTCAGTTGATCCACAAGAAGTTGTTGTTCTATTATTTTTTCATTCTTTGTAGAAGAGAGATAAGAATTTTAAAAACAGAGAACCTCAGTATGTATATAATGATTAAAAATAACTGTACATCGACCAAAATTACAACTACCTTAACAAAACAGTAAAACCTCATTTATCCAAAGACTAGCCTTCTGGGATTTCCCTGGCGGTCCAGTGGTTAAGACTCCACACTTCCACAGCAGTGGGCGCAGGTTCCATCCCTGGTCACGGAACTAAGATCCTGTAGGGTGCGTGGCGCAGCCAAAAAAAAAAAAATTTTTTTTTCTAAAAAAAAAAACCCAAAAAACAAAAAAACAAAGACTAGCTTTCTGGTGTTCACAAGAATTTATGATTGTCCTGAGTGGTAAAAACTTTTGAATAGTAAGCACCAATAAATACAGCCTAAAGAGTGTGCAAGACAGTGCCCCACACACTGTGATTGGTTAGCTTGCCAACCTGAAGCACTGTGATTAGCTGATCTTTATAAAAGTTTGAACCTTCAGAGTGAAATCCAAGAAGTAACAAGAGACCAGAAAGTTGAAAAGTGTAGAAAATTGCAAAGAGCTAGGTGACAGCAATGGGGACAGAAAGTCGTAACAGGTGCAGTGAAGTGAAAGTCTTTACTCAGCGAAAAAGAAAGCCAGAAACACAAAGAGATAGAAGATAGGCAATTGAGAGTCGTGGGAGAAAGAACTTGGAAATCAAAGGCAGAACAAATTATATGGGGGGGGGGGGGGGGA
>NW_006795104.1:885564-938192 GCF_000442215.2 Lipotes vexillifer | reverse complement strand
GGGGGGGGGGGAGAGACACCGTGTGTGGTTTAGCTTCTTACATATCCTCTAAAGAAAAATTTTGAAGTATATCCAATCTAGAAAACTCTAACATCAATCTTTGTTTTATAAGCACAAAATTATGTAAATAAGAAATGTCATTCATCTTAATATTTCACATGTATTATAATGTTTAAATAGGAGAAAAAAAACCCCCTAAACTTTCACTGTGTTAATGCTGAGCTATAAAATGTAACTTTATTTTAAAAGTCATGTATTCAAAAAAAAAAAAAAAAAAAGTCATGTATTCAGATAATTAAAATATAAAACATCAATAGCATATAAGTTGATGGGGGATATTAAATGGAGTCCTTATACTCTCTAGGAAAAGGGTAAAAATACCAATTAATATTAGACTGTATTAAGTCAAGGGTGCATGGTATACTCTCCAGAATAACCACTAAAAAAAGTGAAAGTACAACTTCTAAGGTAATGAAGTAAATTTAAAAATACACAATTAATCCAAAAGAAGGTAAGAAGGAGAGAAGAAGGAACATGGAGCAGACAGGATAAGTAAAAATCACAATGGTGGGATTATAACCAGAATGTAATAGTAATTATGTTAAATTCAGAAATGAACTAAGTAATCCAATTAAAGGATAAGTACTGTCAGAAAGAACTGTAAAATTATCTAACCTGCTAATTACAAGATACACAACTAAAATAGACACAGAAGGATTAAAAAGAAGATGGAAAAAGAGATACCATGTAAATATTAATCAAAAGAAAGCTGGTATAGCTATATTAATATAAAATAGACTTTAAGGCAAAAACCATTAGAAGAGATAAAATGAGGTAAAAAGTGATTTAAAAAAAAAGGTCAATTTACCAGGATGATGTAACAATTCTACATTTCTACGTACTTAATAACCGAGCTTAAATATATATAATGCAAAAATGGTCACTATTCTCAAGACAAATCCAAAATTATAGTGGGAGATTTTAACATCACTCTAAATCACTGATATGACAAAAAGACCCCCAAAAAGTGAGTAAAAATATAGATTTGAATAACAGGATAAACAGGATTAAGAGAACCCAATGATTGCAGAATACACATTCTTTTCAAACACTTCTGTAGTATCTACAAAAACTGGCCTTATGCTAAGCCATAAAGCAATTTTCAACACAAAGAACTGAAATCATACAATTAAGCTAAAAATTAATAAATGCAACTAAGCTAAAAATTAATAAAAAGAAATCCTCCATGTGTTGGAAATAAAATAACTATATAACCCATAGGTCAAAGAAAAAAGTCACAATAAAAATTAGAAAATATTTTGAGGCAAATGTGAAATGCAGGTAAAAATAAGCTTAGGAGGAAACATATAAATTTAAATGCATATATTATAGAAGGCTAAAAATATATAGAAAGGCTAAAAATCAATGAACTAAGCATCCATCTAAAGAATTTAGAAAGATAGCATAGGATCCTATCCCCCCAAAAAGCAGAAAAAATCAAATAATAAAGATAAAGGTAGAAATTAATTAAATAATAAATAAACATATACTAGAGAAGATCAACAAAGTCAAGAATTTCTTCTCTGAAGAGACTAATAAAATTGATAAACCCCTGGTGAAGTTGATCAAGGAAAAAAAAAAAGACAGAAGGCACAAATAACCAGGAATGAAAAGGGGGATATCATCACACATTTAAAAACATTAAAGAGATAAGAGACTATTACAAACTTATGCCAATAAATATGAAAAC
Organism: Lipotes vexillifer; assembly: GCF_000442215.2. Lineage (NCBI taxonomy): Eukaryota > Metazoa > Chordata > Mammalia > Artiodactyla > Lipotidae > Lipotes > Lipotes vexillifer. The sequence continues at coordinate 936,442 of NW_006795104.1, read as the reverse complement.
TTAGACACAGTTGTTAGATTCTTAGACAAATAAACCTTATCAAAAGGGGGGCAAAAAGAAAATATGATTGAATTCATAATAAAACATTCCACAAAGAAATGTTCCAGTCCCAAATGTTTTTCAGGTGAATTCAACCAAACATTTACGGAAGAAATAACACTAATTTTTCACACACTCTTCCAAAGTATAGAAAGAGAAGGAATGCTACCTAACCTATATTATTAGGCTAACCTAATTTGTTACAATATCTAACAAGAATATTTTGAGAAAGGAAAATATAGGCTAATCTCACACATGAATAGAGATGCTAAAATCCTAAACAAAATAATCACAAACCAAATCAAGGACACTTGTAGAAAACAGTTAGCACAGCAGACCTGACTGCTATCCTTTGAAAGACCTGCTTAAGAGGTTGTCCATTGGCTGGTGTCTGGGAACTTGGATCCTAAGAGGGTTCCCAACACCCTAACTGCTAAGAATGGCTCACTGTGCTCAAAGTGTTTATACAGACAAGGTGGTTTATGTTGAACACCTGCTTTCCTTCTGGTAGTCTGGAATTTTGGTACATGCTGGGCAGAGAATGCCTTCATTACCAGCCCTCAATAAAACCTGAGTCTCTACTGAGTTTCCTTGGTAGACAACATTTCACGTGAGTTGTCACAGTCTTTGCTGCGGGAATTAAGCACATGTGGGTGACTCCACCGGGAGACAACTCTTGGAAGCTTGTGCCTGGTTTCTCCTGGACTTCACTCTATGTCCCCGTTCCCTTTGCTCTCCTTTCACAGTAATAAATCTTAGCCATGAGCACAACTATATGCTGAATCCTCCTGGTGCATCATCCAACCTGAGGGTGGTCTTGGGGACCCCCAACACAATACATCATGACCCAAAGAAAGGTTTATTCCAGGAATATAAGATTGGTTTAAAAATTAGAAAAATCAATATAATTCACCACATTAACAGGATAAAGGGAGGAAATCATGATAATGAAAAATCATTTGATAAAATTTAATATCCATTCATAATAAAAATTCTCAGCAAAGAAACTTTCCTTGGTTTGATAAAGGATAAATTAAAAATATATATATATCGGGACTTCCCTGGTAGTCCAGCAGTTAAGACTCCACATTTCCACTGCAGGGGGCACAGGTTGATCCTGGTCGGGGAAGTTCCGCATACTGCACAATGCAGCCAAAAAGTAAAAAAAAAAAAAAAATCTACGGCAAACATGATACTTAATAGTGAAACAGTGAAAGCTTTTCTTCAGCAGTTGGAAACAAGACAAGGATGCTTGGTATCAACACTTGTATTCAACACTGTATTAAAGATGTCAGTCAATGAAGTAAGGTTAAAAAAAAAAAAGAAGGTATAAGGATCATAAAGGAAGAAATAAAAATGTCTTCATTTGCAGATGACATAATTATAAATGAAAATCCTAAAGAATTTACATAAAATATCAGAATTAAAAAATGAATTTAATCAGGTTGCTGGGTATAAGCTATCAACATACACAAATCAATACAGTTACACATACCAACAAAAAATGAAAATCTGAAAAGATTTTCAGATAAATAGTTTTCATATAAATGGTTATAGTCACATAAAAAAATAAAGTACCTGGGAATGAATCTAACAAAAGATGTGCAATACTTCTACATACACACAAAAAAGTCATTATTAAGAAAAACCAAAGAAAACATGAGTAAATGGAGGAATATACCATGTTCATGGGTTAGTGAAAAGACTCATGATCAAAAGATGTTAACTCTTTCCAAATGTATCTTATAGATTTAATGCAATCCCAACCAAAATCACAAAAAAGTTTTTTTTTTTGTTTTGTTTTGTTTTTGTGGTCCTTGAAAAGCTGATTCTAAAATTTATATGGAGCAACCAAGACATTCTTGGGGAGGAGGGAAACAGAGCAGAGGCCTTGCTCTATAGAATATCTAGACTTATCAGGAAACTGCAATAAATAAAAAATGTGACATTGGTCCAAAGACAGAAAAACCAATGAGATACAACAGAAGTCCCAGAAATATACAATAGATGTATGCATGAATGAACCTTGACTTATGACAAAGACAGCACTCAGAACAGTGGTGAAAAGATGTCCTTTTCAAAAAGTGACGCTGGAACAAATGGATATCTATATGGAAAAAAATTGAAATTTGACCTTTACTTTACCCCATATGCAAAAATCAATTTCAGGAGAACTGTACAGCAAAATGTAAAAGGCAAAACAATAAAGCTCCTAGAAGATAATATAGAAAGACTCAGTCCAATAGGAAAGCAAGCAAGAAACTTGAATGAGCATTTCACAAAAGAAGGTATCCAAATAGCAAAAAAACATGAAGAAGTGCTCAACTTCACTAGTCATCGGGGAAGTGCAAATTAAAACCACAATAAAATAATATTATATACCTACCAGATTGCCTAAGATTTAGAAATTTACAATAACAAATGCTGGCAAGCAAGTGGAGCAGCAGGAATGCTCATACGGTGCTGGTGCAAGTTTAAACTGGAAAACAAGTTTGGTATCATTTACTAAAGTTGAAGATTTGCCTACCCTATGACCTAGCAATTCAACTCTTAGGCACAAATCCAAAAGAAATGTGTGTGCGTGTGCACCAGGAGACATGTTTAAGAAAATTCATAGAAAAAAATGTCTATCAACAATAGAACAGAAAAATAAATTGTGGTATATTCATACAATGAAATCCTGTACAGCTATAAACTAATCAAGCTACAGCTACACACAACGTGGATGAATCAGAACAGATAAAATGTTCAATAAAAGCAACCAGATACTAAAGAATATATATTGAATGATTAAATTTATAAAAATTCCAAAAACTAAACTGTAGTGTTCAAGGATACATAGTAAAACCACAAAGCAAGGCAAGGAAATTATCATTATGAAAATTAGGAGAGCAGCTCTCTCCGAGGAGGAGAGACTAAGGGCTTCCGAGGGGCTGGCAGTGTGCTATTTCTTGAACTGGTGGTGGCTACCCAGCTGTTCTCTTTGTGATAAATCACTGAACAACACATATTATTTTATATATGTTTTATGTTTTTAAATTATTACAGTATTAGAGGATTAAAAAAGAAAACAAAAATAATGTCAAAATCAAAGTCTAATTTGTCCTGAATCAGATTATTACTCAGAGCAGTAGTTACTCCTTGATAGGAAGCTAAAGTCTTTAAATGAAATTAACTGTTTGGGGGGTGGTAGGGTTCATAGCCAAGAAGTATAATATTTAGGGACATACCATGTTACTCTGCAGGCACATCCATGTTAATACAGAAAAGCTAAGATAGAGAAATTGAAAGATTTAGCCAAAATTAAAGAGCAAATCACTGATGGAGTATAAAACGATAATCTAACAAATCAAAAAGTTTAAATTATGTGTTTACCTTCCAACACTTGACAATATCATATTGCCTATTACTTTGGCAAACAACGGAAGGGAAAGTATAAAGAAAGGATAACCATAATATGATTTGCAAATTAAGTTCCTGGGTATAAGGTTTTGTTTTTTTGTTTGTTTGTTTGTTTTTTGCAGCACACGGGCCTCTCACTGCTGTGGCCTCCCCCGCTGCGGAGCACAGGCTCCGGACGCGCAGGCTCAGCAGCCATGGCCCACGAGCCCAGACGCTCCGCGGTATGTGGGATCTTCCCGGACTGGGGCACGAACCTGCGTCCCCTGCATCGGCACTTGGACCCCCAACCACTGCGCCACCAGGGAAGCCCCAGGTTTTGTATTTTTGAAATATAAGTCAAGCTAACAATAAAAATGTTTTCCCTTCACACCAATTTAGGAGGAAAACTGTAATAACTCTTTCAGGTGCTTGTGTTCTGAACTCCATCTGAAACCTATTTTTGCAAACATTCCCACTTATCACTTACAATGCTATTTTATTTAGTCATGTACTATTCCAATGAAATATACAGAGCAAGGTAAATTAAAAAACTCTACCTGCAACCTATTCACTTTTTGCGCTTCTTTCAAAGATATAACATGTCCTTTGTTTTCCTGCATCATCATTTGCATTTGATTCTTTAGTTCCTTCACTTCCAGGTCCTTCTGATTAAATACTACTTCATCAGCAGCAAGAGCACACTGGGGGGAGGGAAAGAAAGCACAAGAGAGATGCAATGTGGAAAGTACTCGAGAGAGAGAGCCCACATAATACCACAAAAACTGTGGTTTAATGACACCTTGAAGATGTCTCTTAAAATTTTCTTATCCTTTGTTTCTGGTTTCTTTATAAGAAAGGCAGAAACAGCTGAGAGGACCTATTACTGCTATAATGTAAGAATTAATCACCACAAAGACAGGAAGATTTTCCTTATTTTTATTTCCTGCATTTTAAGATTGAAGCCAGTTATTCAAGTTCTAGAGTACATTCAATGAGATTTTTATAAGTTTTCTAGAATTGCCATGAGATTTTAGTGTGGGTTTTTAAAAATCAAAGAGGTCACATTTCCCAAACTGACCTACAGAGTATAACAATGCATTTGGATGTTTAAATAAAGAACATTTGCTAATTTTGCACCCTTTCACTAAAAAGAGATATATTTTGAAGATGTCTGGAAATATGGTTAAACGTATAGTTTTCTTAGTTTGCCTGTCTCCAAATAAACTCGGGATATGCAAATAATACTTTTAAAACAAATTTTGAACTAAATAAACAGAAAATTAACATTGGTCAAGGGTCTACTTTATGCTAGATTGTAACTTGACATTTTAAAAATATCTCACTGAATAGACATGATTCCTTTTTCATGAAGAAACTAAAGCTCAGTGAGTTAACACCTCTTCCCAGGACAACACACTGGATAAACCAAATTCCTGACAGTCAACTCCAGGGCCTTTCTAGATCCGAAGCCTATGCTCTCTCCGCTAAGCCACAGGAAAAGAGAAGAAAGAGTAGCTATTTACAAAATGGAGCTCTCTTTACAAACAAGATTTAATTCACAAAACCAGAGCATGTGTGTGACCTCTCAGGTGGTGGCGTGGAGGTGGATGGGCCTCTGCACTGGGAACCCGCAGACTGAGGCCAGCCTTGAATTTGCTACAGCCTTCCCTTGGGACTTTGGGCAAGTCCCTTCTTTTCTCTGCTTGGGATCTTTGAATGACCAAATAAGGAGGGGACGCATGACCCTGATGGTCCTTATAACCCTATATATTTATATGACCTTTATGACTTTTCTGTTTTTAAAATAAAATATAACTATAATTCTCATTAGTTAATTATAAACTACAGTTTTATTGTTTATTATTTATTTAAAAGTGTTTATCTGTTGAGTATATTCATGTTCACATACTGTCCTTGTGTTCAAATTATGGAGTAAAAAAGTAACAAAAAGACTTAAGAGGTATTTATGACGGGATGAGCTGCCTTCACAGAACCCCTGGCACGTGGCCCTACCTACAACTACTGAGTCCAATCCCTTAGCTGCCACAGATGTATAACCTAGGCCCAGGTAGAAGAAGAATAAATGAGAGGAGATCATAGTAGGCTAACGTGTATTAAGCCTTACTATAGCTCAGGCATCTTTCTCATCACTTTATGGGAACTAATAATGCTCTAATAGCTTTCAAAGCAACCCTAAACGGAGCTTTTTATTAGTGTTTCCATTTTACAGGTAGGGAAACTGAAGCACAGAGAGGTTAAGTATTTGTCCAAGGTCAGAGAACTAGTAAACAGAGGAGCTGGCATTCAAACCTTGGAAGTTTGTTACCCATGTTCTTAACTACTATATTCTCTCACAGAAAAAAAGAACAGAAAATGAAGTTTAAAAAACAATTTTTTAAAGAGACATATGGGGTAAGGAATGACACCAATCATTTGTCTATTTGCTGTTCAGTGGTATCCATAGATTACTAGGCCTAGAAGATTGCAGACCAAAACAGGGTATCCATTTTTTTAAATTGGGAAACACTGAACGCTATATCTCTCACCTGGAGACTCACAATATACATCAGTACTTTTCAAAGTTGTGGGAAGTCTTTGGATTAAGAAACCTGTTTGTTTTTTGCAACCTAGCATTTCCCAAAACAATCTGATCATGGTACCACTTTTCACCAAGACTGTTAATATCTTTGGGATATCATAATCTAGAGTACATAATCTAGAGCAAGTTTAAATTTAGAGTTTCCAACAGACGGAGAGAGGAGGTTACTACCCATCTCACCCCCAAACAGATGGGTTTTGTGGGCTTCCAAAATCAGTCATCTTAGAAGCATGCTTTCTACCACCAACTCCTATACAGTGTACCACAAAATTCAAGCTTCCTATTACCTGTACTTAATGTTCTGCCAGTTTCTAATACCAAAGAGGAAGGGCCAGGCCTGCTCTATTTAAGAAAAAGGCAGAGCAGAGTTACTGCCTTAAAAAAAAAAAAATCCATGATTTATATGCTTATATTTAAAGATCAAAGCTTTGTAAAAGAGCAGCAGTTCTCATAGTGTATTCAGTAGTGAATCTTTTAGCATGAACCTTAGATCCTTTCAGGGTATCCATGAGGTTAAAACCATTTTCCTAGTTATACTAAAATGATATTTGCCTTTTTCACCATGTTGTCATTTGTACTGATGGTGCAAAAACAATGATATGTAAAACTGCTGGCTCCTACTATGAATAAAGAAAGTGTCACCAAACTGTAGTGGTAGTCACTGTATTCTTCACTGCTGTGCACTAACAATACAAACAAACCAACAAATGCCAGTTTCACTTAAGAATATCTTGATGAAGCAATAAACATGATTTCATTAAATCTCAACACATGAGCACTTCTTTAGTATTCTATGTGTCAAATGGGAGATATGCATAAAGTAGTTCTGCTGTATACTGAAGGGTGATAGTTATCTGGGGCAAAAAATCTTGTGCAACTGTTTGAGTTGCAAGCTGAACTAGCCACATTTTTCATAGGGTGCTATTTTTACTCTAAAGAACAACAGACAAACTATTCACACTTGTATGTGTGACAGAACCATCATTTCAAGGAAAACAACTAATAGTATTTGTTGCAAATGATAAAATTCAAGTTTCATGCAAAAATTAGAATTTTGGAAAACACTTCTGCTACTGTAAACTTGACAGCTTCCTGTAATTAACGACTTTGCAGGTGAGATCAGTGGTGATATTAAGGAATGTGATTTTTTTGATACTGTATAGTGAAATGTGTCAGCATTGAAAGATCTTCATAATTTAGTAAACAAATATTTTTCAAGTGTCCAATGCATGTTGATTCAAAATCATGTGTGGATAAAAGATCCATTCAAAGTACAAGATAAAAATCAGTGAATGTTAATGTAACAAAATGGTTTCAAATCCCACATTGCAGGTAACCTTTAGGAAATTTCCGCTTGTTGAGTTTTGATGTAATGTCAAAGAATATGCACAATTATCTGAAAAAGTCATTAACATATTCCTCTCTTCCAACTACAAATCTAGATGAGGCTGGATTTTCTTCATATACTTCAACTAAAACAACATATTGCAACAAATTGCATGCTGATTGATATGAAAATCCACCTGTCTTCTATTAAATCAGACATGAAAAGAGATTTGAAAAAATATAAAGCAATTCCACTGTTATTAAATTTTTTTGTTTTGGAAAATAGTTATTTTTAATGAAAAATGTTCTTTATATTAACATGTAATTGGGTTACTATTGTTAGTTCTGAGTGAATTAATAGTTTAAATTTGTTGTTTTAATTCTAATATGGTAAATATCAATAGATAACAACCCACATAAACAAAAGCTCAATTTGAAGAAAGTAAAGAAAACTTGTGAGCAAAAAGTTTGAGAATTGCTGTAATAGAGGTTTCTTTCTAATACATACAAATAGATATTGAGGAAAGATTTCTAACTAGAAAGCCATCTTATTACCTATATCTTTTCCTATTTAAAAAAAAATGGTGGAATATCCATTTGTCCACCAGATTGCAAACTCCACATAAGCAGAACTAGATAGGTCTATTCTCCATTATTTCCCCAGTGACACATAATCTTTAAATAACAAATGTTTTTCAAATGAAAAGTGGGAAAATGTAATTTTAACTCAATATACATATATACAATATGTATACATGTACATAGCTACATTCCTTAAATATTATCAAATATGATGATTTATTTGTTTGTCTAAAAAATCAAAACACCAAACTCAAGGACTCAGGGAGTATTTTTTTTCTTTCAAGAAGCACTGACCTAAAGAGGGATTAAAAACTCAATAAAATTTAACCTAATTTTGTTCTGAAACTGTGTTTCTTCTCATCCTCTAAATTAATGACCAGTCCCACAAGAGCCTACTTAATAAATACAACAAATTAAAATACATTTGAAGAAGGAGGAGGAACCAAGAAAGAGATGAATTATGAGGAGAAAGCAATAGGAAAAGGGAGAAAGAAACAGAGTAAAGGCAAATGAGATTTTATATATAATCCTTTCCAAAAAAACTTCTGAAATTCCAAAACGACTCTTACTTGCCTAGATAAATTTAGTCTTTAAACAAGTTACTTACAAAGGTAGTGTCTAAGTACCTGGCATTTCTTAAGCTCTCGCTTCAGCTGGAGAACTGTAATATGCTGTGGTCCTTCTTCCAGGTTTCCAATGCCTTGGTGTCCTCTGAATGAGGTGACCTCCTGGGTCACGTTAAACCACTCCTGCAGTTTGTGTTGCTGATTTTGGTTTAGTCTGACAGAATCTTTTAAGTCCACCAGGAAGGTAAAGGCTTCCTCTAAACAATTTTGGTAACCCAAACATTCTCCTTGTAGCTGAGCAACTTGCTCCTCAAGAGAATGGATCCTATTTTTATCAGGAGTCCCCTCCCGATGGATCTGGCTAGTTTGGTTGCTACTAGCCTGCTGGCTTTGCAAAGCTTCTCGAAGCAACTTAATCTCAAATTCCATTTCGCCCATACGGTCTGACTCGGGGCTGAAGTTTAAGGTGGGTTTGTTTCTAATGTTGCGTGCTCTGTTGGCATATTTGAGAGAATTTAAGGACTCGTCAAAATCCAAGGAGGATGGGCTGACACACGTGATCATGACGGTCTTGGCACTGCCTCCCAGGGAATCTTTCAGAAGCCGGGTAATTTTAGCATCCCTGTATGGAATATGTGAACTCTTCCTGCGTGGGTCCCCAAGAGCGCTTATTACGTTTCCTAAAGCCAGCAAGCCACTGTTGATTTGAATGGATTCTTTGAACCGTTCACCAGTATTCCCTGTTTTGGTTACTCTTTCTGATCCAGCCAAATCCACAAAGTGGAACTTTGAGACAATATGCTGATGAGAATACCACGATCTATCTTCAGCTGCCACTTTATTTTTCGCCACTTGACTAAGGCTGATTGTGAAAATCGCGTGTGACCTACTGGAGTGCTCGTTCATTTGGGTGGTATCCATATGCCTGGCTGCATTCCCCATCTCCAGGAGACTCATCACTTCATCTGCAGTCTCCACCTGGCATTCCTTGGCCCCAACAATCACTTAAAATAGCAACAGCAAGTTTTAATCAAAATCCAGTAGAGTTAAATTAACCACACAACAATTATCATTTGCTTATACTGCCCAGCTAAGACATTCCCTTTAAAAAAATTCATAGCATTTCAAAATAAAAGTAACATCAGCAACATCATTAAATAATTTTAGATAATCTGCTAACAGGACTATTTTAATAGATGGCATTCATTTTGATGTTTAAATTCTAAAAGATGTCATATATATGTATGTTTTAAACAATCTGTGGGTTTTTTTGGAATCACACATCACACTCAATTCTTTAAAACACATGACAAAAGAAAAATTCTTTATTCCAGTATTTTGATTTGTAGAGTCTAATATACTGATTGAAAGATAATAGATTAATTATATATATAACTCAAAAGAATTAATCAGTAGTAGATTTAAATTAAATTAGTTTCTTTTGAGTTTCCTTAATATTCAAGCCATCCTAATGTTTAAAGTTTTTGGTAAATAACCAATGATAAATGAAAATTTCAATACAAATAAAATTGTTTATTCTTTTTTTTTTTTTTTTTTTGCGGTACTAGGGCCTCTCACTGTTGTGGCCTCTCCCGTTGCGGAGCACAGGCTCTGGACATGCAGGCTCAGCGACCATGGCTCACGGGCCCAGCTGCTCCGAGGCATGTGGGATCTTCCCAGCCCGGGGCACGAGCCCGTGTCCCCTACATAGGCAGGCGGACTCTCAACCACTGCGCCACCAAGGAAGTCCTGTTTATTCATTTTAAAAACAGTTTCCCCCTACATAATATGAGTGCAAGGCAATTCAAAAAAGGCAAAAAAGTTTCTATTTTAACAACAGAATAGAACCCAAAATAACCTAAGCTTACTACATGTGTTATTTGTTTATATCCAAAAATATTTTGAAAAGGAGTAGGTGAATTTGGGATTTGAATCACAGCAGTAAACCTCCCAAGTCTGTGCTTGAATTACAGCACCAAGCTTCCTCTTTAATCAGATCTTGTCATGTCACTGTTTCTTTAAAAAATATTCACTTTTCTTGCATTGTTTCCATCATGACACCTTTTTTAACAGCCCAGTTCATTTAAAGTTCTAATGTACCTGTACTACAACAGGGAGTGCTAAACAATTTAACCATAAATCATAGTATAACTTTTCTAAAAGTTTTCTAATGTTAGGCTATAGATTAGCACTATCTATGGTCCTCAAACCCAGCTGAAAATCACCTGGGAGCTTTATAAAAGGGAAAGTGCCAACACCCATGCCCCATCTTTAACTAATTCATCAGAATCTGTGAAAAGTAGGGCCCAGAAATCAGTATTTCTTAAAAAGCTTCCAAGGTGATGCTAATTGTGCAGCATCCAGGTTGGATACCAACTATCACTTGATACAGAGAAACTCAATAAATATGTCAAACAAATGCATTTTGGTTGTGACTGGGACACTTTACAAGATATATGGTAATTTGTCTTAAGACTGTTATATCCTACCAAAATTTTTGCAGGATTGCTATCAGGTGTGGAGTATTTCATCATTAAATTTATGAGGAGTGATAGTGTATACTTCCCTACTCTCTATTTTACAATAAACATGTATTTTTTAGTAACTTTTAATAAAAGATAAAAACATTCAATAATTACATTTTACAGAAATTCAAAACATCCGTCTGGATTTCGTCCAGAAAATATAAACTATACAAAATTATCTAATAAGGTCACAAAGTACTGTGTATGCTTTCTTTCTAAAAAACAAAACAAGGGGCTTCCCGGGTGGCGCAGTGGTTGATAGTCCGCCTGCCGACGCAGGGGACACGGGTTCGTGCCCCGGTCCGGGAAGATCCCACATGCCGCGCAGCAGCTAGGCCCGTGAGCCACGGCCGCTGGGCCTGCGAGTCTGGAGCCTGTGCTCCGCAACGGGAGAGGCCACGGCAGTGAGAGGCCCGCGTACCGCAAAAATAAATAAATAAATAAAAAGATGCCATACAATATGTGGGGTTGTGAGTGTATTTTTTTTTAATCAGATGTGTGTAGAAAAAGAAATCTGGAAGGAAACACACCAAAATTGGAAGTTGCTATTTCTGAGTTCTGAGATTAAAGATGATATTTAACTTTCTTCCTTATACTTTACTATATTTTCAAAATGTTCTACGTTGAACATATTACCTTGTAAGTCAGAAAATCAGAAAGTGTTATTCTTTAAAATACTTGTATTTTGACCTTCCCATTCTAACGTTCTCCCATTTCCAAACAAATAGATGTTTAATGAGATTAACAGGGTGACAGCACAGAACGTCAGACCTTGAGAAGCACACCAAAGGACGAGTAAATGTCAATATGAAGAAGCAAACACATAAACTCTAAATTTAAAAAAAAAAAAAAGAGGAAGCAATAGGTGTGCTGGGACAAAAATCAGAAAGGAAGAAAGGAGAGTTCTTGGATCAACTTGGATGAACACCAAAACACCAAAGGGAGAAGCCATCCCCAACCTCAGGGTAACTCTGGGAGAAAAAAAAGTACAAAAATTAATTTAGCCTATGTCACACTTCTTAAGATCAGCCCAGGGGTGGGGGAGGTGGCAATTATAGGAAATAAATACAGTTGATCCTTGAACAACACAGGTTTGAACTGTGCAGGTCCACTTACATGTGGATTTTTTTCAATAGTAAATACTACAGTACTACACAATCTGAGTTAGTTGAATCCGCTGAGGCAGTGGATACAGAGGATGACTGTAAATTATAATTGGGTTTTTGACTGCGCAGAGGGTCGGCACCCCAATCGCCACCCTCCCCACCACGTTGTTCAAGGGTCACCTGTATTTGGAATTACACCTTAATAACTTCATCTTACCAACCACTCTGAACTTCTACTTTTCACCTGGGTGCATTAACTGCTACTGGTAATCAATAAGCTATTCAATTTAAAAGCAAAAACAAATGCATTTTGTTTCTATGTCTGTTTTTAAAGAATCTTTGGAAAATATCCAGAAACTGAATTAAATCATATTCATTTGCTAATGAAGACTATCAATTAAGTAGGCTACTTTACCTGTGTTTCCCTTTTCATCTTCTCGGATGTGAAGATCCTTCATAGATGTCTCCAATTCTAGAAGATCTCTTAGGTCTTCCTTGTATACTTCTATATAAGACACTTTTATCTTAGAGTCAATGCTAAGATTTTCAGAGATGTTTTGAAATATTTCTTGGATAGCACGAGGAATGATACCTTTTTGACCCTCCACAACTGAAGCTGAAAATTTAGAGAAAGAAAGCACATCTGAAATTGAAGATATAAGAAAAGCTACAATCAATAAATTTATTTTCTCAAATTTCTATTATAAATTTTTAAAATAGAAAAAGAAAACATTTTTTTCTATAAAGTTCAGAAGTGAAAATTTTCACATGCATGCTCTTACTCAAACTTCATTCATGCATTCATTAAATATTTATATAGTACCTACTATGTGCCAGGCAGTATTCTAGGACCCTGGGAACCATCAGTGAACAAAACAAGGAAAAGATCCCTGCCCTTAAGGAACTGTACTAGGAGAGACAGACAACAGCTAAAAACAATAAGTGAATTATATAGTATATTAAAAGGCATTAAGTATGCCTGGAGAAAAAAATAGGGCAAGGCGAGGGGGACTGGAAGTGTAAGTGTATTTGATGGGAGGTGCTTATAACTTTAAATAGGAAAGTCATGATGAGTGGGCATCACGGAGAAGCTGACCTTTGAGGAGAAACTTGAAAGAGGTGGCAGAGGAGCCATGTAGGTATCTGAATGTCCCAGAACAGCAAGCGCAAAGGTGCTAAAATGGCGTGATCCATAAACAAGGAGGTCATTGTAGTTGGAGCAGGTGGAGCAAGGGGAGAGTAGCAGGGCATGAGGTCAGAGAGGTGACAGAAACAAGACCATGTAGGTCCCTGTAGACCACGATAGATTTTAGGTCTTATTCTGGGTGAGATGAGAGCCAATGGAGCAGAGCAGTAACTTGGGATTTAAAAGAGACCACTCTGTCTGCTGCGTTTTGCCTCAGTCATAGAAGGGTAGGGGCAGAAGTGGGGAGACCACTTAGGAGACCAGTGCACTAATCCAGGAGTCTAGAGGGTTCAGGGGAGAGGTGGACATGACAGTGACATAAGCTTGGCAGCAGAGAAAGGTGAGAAGGGACCAGGTTCTGGATTTATGTTGAAGGGAGAGCCATTAAGATTCCCTGACAGATTGGGTATGGAATGTGACAGAAAGTGATGAGTCAAGGATGACTCTGAGATTTTGTCTTGAGCCAGTGGAGTTGCCATCAACTGATATAGGGAAGTGTGTGTGTTGAGTTGGTTTAAGGGGAAAATGTCAGAAGTTCATTTTTTGACCTATTAAGTTGGAGGTATCTATTAGGGATACAGTTGGGAAGCTTGAATAGGCAGTTGGATATATGAGACTAGAGTACAAGACAGTCATCTGGACTGGAGGTAAAAAACTGGAAGCTACATATAGATGGTATTTAATGTCGTAGGGCTGGATGAGACCAAGGGGAAAAGTTGAGAGTCAGAAGAGAAGAACACCAAAGATTGAGCCCTGGGCACTTCATCATTTGTTGGTTCACTTATCAGGAACCAGCAAGACAGCATGAATGACCAGTTAAGTAGGAGGAAACCAAGAACGTGGTGGCCTGGAAACCAAGTGGAGAGCATGCATCAAATTTGCTGAAAGGCTGGTTTGATGAGAATTGACCACTAAATTTAGTAAAGTGAAGGTCATTTGTGATATCTCGACAATTGCAGTGTCAGTGGTAGTGGAGGTGAAAGTCTGAATGGAGTGAGTGTAAAAAAGACCAAGAGGAGAACTGACACCACGACTCACAGATAGTATCTTCAAGGTTCTGCTGCAAAGAGGAGCAGAGAGAAGTGGGGTGGTTGGATGGCAGCGAGAGTGGGTAAAACAGAGGGGAAGTGAGAAATGTAACTAATTATTTTAAGATACAATAAAGACTGATTTACCCAGCATTCTCTCAATTATTAACACTAAAATACTATTAAAAATCACATCATTGTAATTGATGAAAAACTGTATTCACAATGTAATTGTGAACATCAGTGTAATTAATGAAGAACTGTGATCACTGTTTATGATTATTCACTGTTTAAAATGTCATGTGAGCAATGATTTTTAAATTTGTTAATGCCCCATTTCCTCAAGGTGAGCAAACTGGTCCTCTAGAATACTATGACAATGTTAACCAGCACAGCTTTTTTGGAGAAACATTAGTATAAATAGTATCAAAAGTTGAAATGCGATCACCCTTTGACTCAGATATAGTCCTAAAGAAATACATATACACATACCCAAAGGTGTTGTATAAGGATCAGTAACAATTTCCTGTAATTGATAAAAAATTCCAAACACTACTAAATCCATTAGTAGGAGAATGGTTAACAATGGTATACCATGCACCTATTGTTAAACAGATGTCTAAGATCCATAAAGTTAAAAAAAGCAACTGCAGGGCTTCCCTGGTAGTACAGTGGTTGAGAGTCCGCCTGCCGATGCAGGGGACACGGGTTCGTGCCCCGGGCCGGGAGGATCCCACATGCCAGCAGCTGGGCCCGTGAGCCATGGCCGCTGAGCCTGCGCGTCCGGAGCCTGTGCTCCGCAACGGGAGAGGCCACAACAGTGAGAGGCCGGTGTACCGCAAAAAAAAAAAAAAAAGCAACTGGAGAGCAAATTCATTTGCATAAAATAAAACATACATATCTATGCAAAGAATATTTTTGAAAAAATTCACAAAAAATGATGGTTACCTCTGGGGAGTTAGAACAGGGGGAGAAAAGAAAGGAAAACTTCTACTTTTATCTTATGGCTGTAATATCTGAATTTTTACTTTTAGAAATAAATATATATAGTCTAAAAATAAAAGTTTTAAATATAAATAACTTAAAAATAAACTAAATATACTGTATAGAATTGCAAGCAGCACAAAAAAAAGCTTACAATCAAATGACATGACAATGAAAAAAACTAAATGATAGTTATATAACAGTTTAAGGCAAAAAATAAAAGATTTAATAAGAAAATATTTATTGAAAACCCCAGGAATGCAATAGGCATAAGTGGCACCAGTGAAGTTCAAAATAGGTACAGGTAGTACCTAAAATATCTCTCTTTAGCTCATTTATTATGGTCTGGGGAGAATCCCAATCATTGGAATGCAACTCATTCATGTTAGCAAGAACCCTTTAAAAAAAATTATTTGTGTCGTATTTCTTCACATTTAGCCAAAAAGCATGTTTTGAGATTTCTGGAATGGAAAGGTACAGGTAGTTTGAGGGTAAACAGGCAAAAGAAAGGGACAGGGGAACAAGCCAGGGTCTAATGGCAACAAAGGACGTGTGCAGAAGAGAGGTACAGAAAGACCAGTTCTGTCCAAGCCAAGACCTCAATCCAGGAATGAGGAAGGGAACATCTCTACACCTCTTCTCCATCACTTCCGCAACGCAGAACACAGATTAACACAATAACATGAACGAACAGAAATGCATACAAGAGACTCAGATATTTGTAAACCAATGTTCATAGCAGCATTAGTCACAATAGCCTAAAGGGGAATACAATTCAAGTGTCCATCAACAGATGAATGGATAAACAAAAGATGACTTATACATACAATGGAAAATCATTCAGTCATAAAAAGGAATGAAGTTCCAATACATGCTACAACATGTAGGATATCCTTAGATACATTATGCTAAGTACAGAAGCCAGATATAGGAGGACGAATACTGTATGATTCCACTTCTATGAAATATCTAGAAGAGGCAAACTTACAGTCAAAGAAAGTAAATTCGAGGTTACCAGGGGATGGCAGGGGGAGGACAGTTATTGCTTAATGGGTACAAAGTTTCTATTTGGGGAGATGAAAAATTTTGGAAAGAGCAGTGATGGTTACAAAACACTGTGAATATACTTAATGTCATAGAACTGTACTCTTAAAAATGGTTAAAATGGTAAATTTTGTTTTACATTTATTTATTTAACCACAATTTTTAAAATAGTAAAAATAATGTACAAGATAAAATTTAGAATAAGTAAAAGAATAAATTGGACTTAAAGTTAAATAAGTTTCTGTAGGCCAATTTAGAAACCTGCCCACCATTTTTAGCATTGTTCATGGAAAATATATTCCAAGCTACAAAAAGGTGGCTTACAAATGAACCTTAAAAACAACTTGCTTCCAAGTTGAAGATTACCAATGTTCAGATTTTTGGCAACAAACATCCTGAAAATCTGAACCTTACTAACTTGGACCGCCTTTGATTGCCATCATGTAGCAAATATGGGAAGCTGCAGGTTTTTCCAGTACAAGAGAAAGTGAAAATTCCTTTTGGAGAGCTTCCAGGAACTAGCCAATAATACTATCTATAAACTCCAGCATATATTGAATATATGCATTCTAGATTAGCCAGAATATGAGGCTGATCAGTATAGCTCATTCATTTCCCACTTCAACAGATAACAAAGCAGAGTAACTCAAAAGACTTAAAAAACAAAAAAAGCTGAATTACAAATAATATTTACAAATAAAGCTTCAAAATGTATTCTGGTAACCTAAAGATCACATTTTCACTGTCACTCTTATATTCCTGAAAGACTATTTCAGAGAGAAAAACTGTAAAGTTTTATACTTTAATAGCCATCATTTAGCTCTTATACACTATTTAAAGAGTATCAAGGGCTTCCCTGGTGGTGCAGTGGTTGAGAGCCCGCCTGCCAATGCAGGGGACACGGGTTCGTGCCCCGGTCCGGCAAGATACCACATGCTGCGGAGCAGCTGGGCCCGTGAGCCATGGCCGCTGAGCCTGCGCGTACAGAGCCTGTGCTCCGCAACGGGAGAGGCCACAACAGTGAGAGGCCCGCGTACCGCAAAAAAAAAAAAAAAAAAAAAGAGTATGCAAATGAAAGTTTTTAGAGAAGATTACACCTGGTAAAAGTTGGTAAATCCAAGGTTCTGAAAAGCAGGGAAATGAATAGTAATTTAAATAAGCATCATATTGAAAAATAAGAGATTGCATCTACCACAGTGCCTAGCATCGTACTCTAGCCACTGCAAAAGCTCAATAAATTATTTATTGGAGAAAAAAACTACATTATTTGCATAGTCAATAATCAAACAGCAGATGACTGACCCAGAATTGGTGTCTTACAGATAGCCTGGGAAATCAAAAATGCTATTTTCACAAATACACCAAGAAATGTAACTTCAAACAACAAAGTGCAATTTTTCACTTATCAAATAGTGAAAAAAAAATTTCAGATTTCTGATTTCCAGTAACTGGCAAGGATATGAGCAAATAAATGGCTTTCACATATTGGTGGCAGGATATAAACTGGTACATCATTTTGGATAATGTGTCAGTATCTATCCACATTTTAAATTTGCATACCCATTACTCAACAAATCTACTTCTAGGAATCTATTCTACAGAAATACTAACAAATGGATGCAAAGCTAAATGTATAAAGATATATACACTGTAACTTTTTATAACAGTAAAAATCAAAACCAACCATTAATCCTATCCATTAATACCAGAATGGGTGAATTATGATCCATTCAAACTATGGAACATTATACGTACAGCCAAAAAAAATGAGGTGAAATTCTATGACCCAAATGGAAAGAAATGAAATGATATTTTATATCGTTAAATGCAAAAAGAAAGTTACAGAATCACAGGTATGAAATACCTCATCAAACAATTAAACTAACAACAAAAAAACCCAAAAAACTACATGTGTGAGTACTTGTAATATACCTAGAAAAATGTCTAGAGGACTCTGAATGCATACATCAAACTGTTATTTCCTGGGAATGAGAGGAGCTTTCATTAGTTTAATTAGATTTCTTAAGCATCACTTGCAATTCTTTTTACAATGAACATTAATTTTTTTTAAACTAGCAGAAAAAAACATCAAAAGCTCTTCCTAATGGTGATCTGTTTCTTTTGGTATGAAGTATTTTAGCTAAAATATTTTAGGACAATAGATAACTTTAATAACCTTTTCCCTTAAGGAATTAAAATTGTATTCATGGCCTCTTAAAAAAAAACAATATAGCTGTATGTGACCAAGCTGTGAAAATTGTTAAGGGAGTAGAACTTAAAAGTTCTCATCACAAGAAGAAAAATGTAACTGAGGTGATTGATGTTAACTGAATTTACTGTGGTAATCATTTTGCAATATATAGATATATCAAACTATTATGCTGTATACTTTGGACTAATACAATGTTGCATGTCAATTATATCTCAAAACTGGGGAAAAACAGCAAAGGGCTGAATACTGAACATTGTCTTAAACGTCTTTCCTCAAGCAAATATAATCATAAATTGTTTAATGAAACTTCAATATTTAAAGCAAATCTTTCACAGATGATGATCTTATGAACACATCTGTTATCCTATTATTTCATTCAGTTAATACGCTGAGCACCTACTATGTGTCAGGCACTGTGGTATTTCAGCTTCTTTCTACTGTCTGAAATAAAAGTAAAAGAGTATGAGAATCTTACCAACATGGCCTCCTCCAATGGTGTATGTCTTCCCAGATCCAGTCTGTCCATAGGCAAAAACGGTTGCGTTATAGCCCTCAATGAGTGACAACACTAATGGCTTTATACAGGTATTATAAACTTCATCTTGAGTGGAATTTTTGCCAAAAACAAAATCAAAAGTAAAGACTCTATCTCTCCCAATGATAACTTGTTGGGTGTTTGGAATAACTCTCACACAAGCTTGATAATTATGAAGAACTTCTTTGCACAGCAGAGGTCTAATTCTCACAGCAACTTTTACTGGTATTTCTTCCATGGCAGCTTAGATTTTACTAAACAGATTTTCTACTTAATATTCAGTATCTAGTGTGAGAAACATCCATTTTACGTAAGATCTGGACTCCTGTGTATCAAAATAAAAACAAAATTTAGTTATTGACTTCTCTATCCTAATAAACTAAGCAACTTCTAAAGCAAAGTCAATTAAAGCAGGTTTTGTTCTAATATAAGATAGCTACAAAGAGTAAATCTGTCTTGAAAAAGTATACCTATAATTTATAGATGAAGCGATATGATGTCTGGATTTGCTGCAAAATAATCTAGGGGATGGGAGCCTTGAGTTGGTAAATGATGAAGCAAAGTGATAAGTGCATGGGATTCCATTATGCCATTCTTTCTATAGTGGTAATATGTTTCCCAGCTCATTAATCTAAATATTGAATAATTGGCAAATTAGAAACATAAGGCAAGGACTTCCCTGGTGGCGCAGTGGTTAAGAATCCGCTTGCCAGTGCAGGCGACACGGGTTCGAGCCCTGGTCTGGGAAGACTCCACATGCCGTGGAGCAACTAAGCCTGTGCACCACAACTACTGAGCCCACGTGTCACAACTACTGAAGCTCACGTGCCTAAAGCCCGTGCTCTGCAACAACAGAAGCCACCACAATGTGAAGCCCGCGCACCACAACGAAGAATAGCCCCTGCTCTCAGCAACTAGAGAAAGTCCGTGTAGAAACGAAGACCCAACTCAGCCATAAATAAATTAATTAATTAAAAAGAAACATAAGGCAAGGAAATAATTGGGTAACTGTACATGTACACAAGTAGTGCAAAGCAAACCCTTAGATTTTACAGCTATGTACTGAAAAATAACAACTCCTCTTTGTCGCAAATGTTAGAAATCAATCCATGAAAATAGTTTTAAGGATTTCTATAAGTCAATGTAAATTTAAAACTAAATTTTCTATTTAAAAATAACCAAAACTAACAGAAAAACTGCTGTTCCACTCCTAAATTACATGGTACTTATTTCTGAAGATCTCTGGTGGAATTAATACGTTAAAAATTATATTGGGGGACTTCCCTGGTCTCCAGTGGTTAAGAATCCGCCTTCTGGGCTTCCCTGGTGGCACAGTGGTTAAGAATCCGCCTGCCAATGCAGGGGACACGGGTTCGAGCCCTGGTCCAGGAAGATCCCACAGGCCGTGGAGTAACTAAGCCCATGCGCCACAACTACTGAGCCTGTAAGCCTAGAGTCCATGCTCTGAAACACGAGAAGCCACTGCAATGAGAAGCCCGCGCACGGCAACAAAGAGTAGCCCCCATTCAACATAACTAGAGAAAGCCCGCGTGCAGTAACGAAGACCCAGCGCAGCCAAAAATAAATAAATAAAATAAATTATTTTTAAGAACAAACAGAAAAGAATCTGCCTTCCAATGCAGGGGATGCGGGTTCGATCCCTGGTCGGGGAACTAAGATCCCACACACCACAGGCAACTAAGCCTGTGCACCACAACTACAGAGCCTGTGCACTCTGGAGCCTGCGCGTCACAATTGCTGAACCTGTGCGTCCCAACGAACAATGCCATGTGCCGCAACTAAGAACCAATGCTGCCCAAAGTAAAATAAATAAATATTTTTTTTAAATTGCAGGGACAATGTTTTAAAAAAATTAAATTGGTAGCTATACTTACCATGAACAACCTGAAAAATAAATTAAGAAAACAATTCCATTTACAATAGCATTACAAAGAATCAAATAAATTTAGGAATAAAGTTAACAAAAGATGTGTAAAACTTACACTCTGAAAACTACAAAATATTGTTGAAAGTAAAGAAGATTTAAATAAATGGAAAAACATATCATGTTCATGGATTAGAAGACTTAACATATTAAAATGGCAATATTCCCCAAACTGATCTAAAGAGTCAACAGAATGCCTATCAAAATCTCAGCTGACTTCTTTGTAGAAACTGACAAGCTGATCCTAAAATTCACATGGAAATTCAAGGGACATAGAATAGCCAATACAATAATGAAAAAGAACAAAGTTAGAGGACATACTTCCCCAATTTTAAAACCAGGCAACAGTAATCAGACAGTGTGGTACTGGCATACGACAGACTTAAAGATCAATGGAAAAGAATTGAGAATACAGAAATAAATCCTCACATTTATGGGCAACTGATTTTCAACAACAGGGTCAGCACAATTCAACGGGGGAAAGATAGTCTTTTCGACAAGTGGTCATGGGACAACTGGATATCCACATGCATAAGAATGAAGTTGGACTTCTACCTCACATCGTATACAAAAGTTAATTCAGAACGGCTCATAGGACTTCCCTGGTGGCGCAGTGGTTAAGAATCCACCTGCCAATGCAGGGGACACGGGTTCGATCCCTGGTCTGGGAAGATCCCATATGCTGCGGAGCAACTAAGCCCATGCACCACAACTACTGAGCCTGCGTGCTGCAACTACTGAAGCCTACTCGCCTAGAGCCCATGCTCCACAACAAGAGAAGCCACCACAATGAGAAGCCTTCTCACTGCAACGAAGCTACTCTTGCGGCCCCACTTGCCGCAACTAGAGAAAGACCGCACACAGCAACGAAGACCCAACGCAGCCAAAAAATAAATAAAACTTTAAAAAAAAAAAAGATACTCAAAAATGTTTAAAGAAACAAAACAAAAATAAATGGTTCTGGGCTTCCCTGGTGGCGCAGCGGTTGAGAGTCCGCCTGCTGATGCAGGGGACACGGGTTCGTGCCCCGGTCCGGGAAGATCCCACATGCCGCGGAGCGGCTGGGCCCGTGAGCCATGGCCTCTGAGCCTGCGCGTCCGGAGCCTGTGCTCTGCAACGGGAGAGGCCACAACAGTGAGAGGCCCGCGTACCGCTAAAATAAATAAATAAACAAATAAATAAATAAATTTTAAAAAGAATTTACATGTCTTTTAAAAAATCCATAGCACTTATACTTCTACAGATTCTGATCAATTACAGCCATCAGAAGCGTACGTATTAATCTCACCAATCAATGTAAAGAAAGGTGAAATCTGATTGGCTGGCATACTCAATGGAGTTTTGAAATCTAAGCAAAGGAAGGAGAAATATTTGATCACTGATGCCATGTCGTTGATCAGAAAAGTGTCTCCAAATACCGTTGCCATCCTGTGCCCTTGGCTTTTCAGAAGTAGTGACTGTCTAAAAATTGTAGTTTGTAAGTAATATTTTCTTAAGAAACTTTCTGGCAAATGGATAGTGAATCTCATAAGGATCTCAGAAAAGGCCCCAAATGCATAAAGAACAGATGGAGAAGACAGGAAGCAAACAGGGGAAACAACAAAGATTTTTAAAGTTGGAGTGGGCGAAGTTTTATTTTAAAAGTGTTTCAAAGAAAGAATCTGGGCACTCTTTCTTTCTCAATTATCACCTGCTCTAAGGGAGGGGTCTTTCAGACTGCCGCAGAACTTATAATGCACCGAAGTTTCAACATCCGCAATGGAAAAAGGAGGCCTGTGACAAAACGAAACCCCCAAGGAAGGTGGGCCTTTCCATCCCTCTTCAGATACCGCAGCTGGAAGCACGAAAACAAGAAATACACAGGATCCGATTCAGTGAGGCTCGGTCCGGGGTTCCCGGGGTTCCCGCGTGTCCCTCTTCCCCAAGCCCTTCTACCTCAAGGGGCACCCAACTTCCCCGGCCGCTCGCCTGGGAGTCCCAGCATAGGCCCAGGTCCCTCGGACGCACTGCTCCGCCTTGCGGGCGCCCCGACCGCCCTCTCCGCCAGCCGAGCCGCGGAGGCTCCCAATCCCCCGGCCGGCCGTTGGGAGGAGAGGGGGCCGGCCGGGGACACCGGCTCAGAGAGCTGGCCGGCGCCGCACCAGGGCCGACCCCGCCAGCCCGGCCCGACCCTCCTGCCACTCACTGACCGGTTCGAGAAACCCCAGTCTCCCGCGGCTAGCGCAGCTCAGGACTCTTCGCCTTCACTTCGCACCGCCGAGCCGCAGCTACCGCCTCAGCCCGCGCCTTTTGTTGTCGCGGGTTCTCCCGGCAACCAGCAAAGCCCGTACTGACGCGCCCCCGCCCCTCACGGCGGCCGGAAGCTCCCCAGACCCCGCCCCAGCCCGCCAAGCCCCGCCCATGACCCCGCCCCGTCAGGGAGGAGCCTAGAGCCGGCCACCTGGAGGCCCCGCCTCCCATATTAGCTCCAAAGTAAATACTACCCAGGGATCCCTCTCATAGTGCTGAGCCAGAGAACTCTCCAGGAGTTTGTAAGATGAATATGAGAAAGATTCACATTAGTTTCAATATTTTAGCTACCAATTCCGTTTATTTTTATTGAAGTTAAGTCCGCATAACATAACATGAACCGTTTTAAAGTGTACAATTCAATGGCATTTTAGACATTCACAATATTGTGCAACCGTCACCTATTTCCAAAACATTTTCATCACCCCAAAAGGAAAGAAAGCCTCATACCAGTTAGCAGTCACTCCCATTCCTCTCTTCCCCAGCCACTGGCGACCACTAATCTGCTTTCTGTTTCTATGGATTTACCTGTTCTGGGCATTTCATAGTCATAGAATCATACAATTTGTGGCCTTGTGTCTGGCTTCTTTTGCTAAACGTTTCCCAGTTTCACCCATGTTGTAGCATGTATCAGAAATTTAATTCCTTTTTATGGATGAATAATATTATGTTATGTGGACACACCACATTTTATTTATCCATTCATCAGCCAAGGGATATGTGGGTTTTTTCCACTTTGGGAATAATATGAATAATGCTGCTATTAACATCATGTACAAGTAGCTGTTTAATGTTTTGTTTTGTTTTTTTCAGTTCTTCTGGGTATAGACCTAGGAATGAAATTGCTGGGTCATATGGTAATTCTATGTTTAACTTTTCCAATTTACTTTTAAATGCCTCAATGCCTCCCATTTTTAATAGCATCATCTAAGTATCTTCAAAAAGCAGTCCTTCGCTCATAAAACTTAAAAGTGAAAGCAGGAAAAAAAGCTGCTTAAATTGAATTATTTTGAATTTTTAAAATCCAAAGATGTGAATTTGTTAATTATGTTGCACTTTTAGAATTTTTTTTAAAAGTTGCCCATCATGACTGGTCTGCTGACAAAACTGCAATGAATAACAGTAACAATTTAGGTTTGGGAATTCCCAGGAAGACTAGGCAGCAGGTTTCAGGAGGCCACATGTCTGCAGACGAGGTCAGCAAATGCCTAACAGGATTGGAATGGGACATTTCCTGTTGCCCCCAAATTGGTGTCTTGAGTCCAAAGTTGAAGAGAAGGGGTCACTTAAGTTCCCCACATTGTAGACACCAGTCATTATCACCCCCTTCACCCCCAGGATTTACAGCAGAACAAAACTAATTCCATTTCAACTCCAATCCTATCTCCTTTTATAGCCCTTATAAAGAGGGACTTGGGGTGTTGAAGGAGAGTCATGGGGTCTTGGTCCTTGTGGAGTGGGGAATAGAGGGTTTCACAAGTAAGAGGCATCTCTCTTAAGTCAAAGGAGGCTCTAAGAGTGACCTGGAGAGCCTGGGGGAGCGGCACCAAGGGGAAACCGGCCTTCTGGTTGGACAGGGCTAGCGGAAGAGGCTGCATGTGCCTCTTTATACTGAAGCAAAGCAATTGGATAGCAGTGCAGGGAAGGCGCTGGAGTGCAGCAGCCTGTACTTCCACCATTTGGCAGGGCAAGAACCTGTGATTTTCCTGTGTTTCCCATCTTGCCCTCACAAATCCTTCCTGCACACCTGCTATAGTGATCTATGCAGGACACAAACTTGACCACAAATCTGCCCTTTGCCTATACCATTTCTGTGACGTCATGGAGAATATTACTACTCAGCAGCTGGAATGAGAAATCCATGTAGAGAGAGAGACTTCTTTTGCCGAGAAGATGCTTTGCCAGCCTACACTCAGGTGGAAGTTAAGTCTCCTGGGTTTGACCTTTGGTAGGTACCCAGGCTTCAGAGAAGAAGATGGTGTTGTGCATATGAACCAGGATAATTATTTGACTGCTCTTGAGAAGGAATGAGAAAGATGGAGGAAGCTCAAGATGCTGGGAAGAAGCTGAATCAGAGAGAGGGAAAGGATAGCTGATAAAGGAATTCCAGGGAGAACAGAAACGGCTAATGGAGATCTTTAGGTTGCATGCTGTGAGGAAGGTGAACCTCTTCCTCTCTCTCCCCTGCAAAATCTTCAGTAAAGTCTACATTGCTAACCGAGGTATTTGTGACAGAGGATTGTTTGTAGCAACTTAAAGATCCGCCAGCCCCTAAGTCAAGTCTGGTGCTGGACAAAACCACGTGAACCTAGGAGGCAGAGGATTAGAAGAAAGCTGAAGTCTGGCTTACATGTCAGTGATGTTTTACTTCACTAATAAACCAAAACAATGTAAATTAAAATGATAGGGACTTCCCTGGTGGTCCAGTGGTAAACAATCCGCCTTCCAATGCAGGGGATGCAAGTTCAATCCCTGGTCGGGGAACTAAGATCCCACATGCTGTGGGGCAACTAAGCCCACTTGCCACAATTACTGAGCTTGTGCGCCTCAACTAGAGAACCCACATGCTGCAAACTACAAGAGCCCATGCACTCTGGAACCCACGCACCACAACTACAGAGCCCATGTGCCCTGGAGCCTGTGTGCCACAACTAGAGAGAGAAAACCTGCATGCCACAACTAGAGAGAAACCCACGAGCTACAACTAGAGAGAAGGTCGTACACTACAACTAGAGAGAAACCTGCATGCCACAATGAAGAGCCTGCGTGCCACAACTTGAGAGAGAAAACCTGCATGCCACAACTAGAGAAACCCACGAGCCACAACTAGAGAGATGGTCGTACACCACAACTAGAGAGAAAACTGCATGCTGCAGTGAAGAGCCTGCACCACAACAAAAGATCCCACGTGCCTCAACAAAGACCCTGCATACTGCAACTAAGACCTGACGTAGCCAAAAAAATAAATTAAAAAATAAATTAAATAAATAAATGTTTTTGTTTTTGTTTTGCGGTACGCAGGCCTCCCACCGCCTCAGCCTCTCCCGTTGTGGAGCACAGGCTCCGGACGCGCAGGCTCAGCGGCCATGGCTCACGGGCCCAGCTGCTCCGCGGCATGCAGGATCCTCCCAGACTGGGGCATGAACCCGTGTCCCCTGCATCGGCAGGCGGACTCTCAACCACTGCGTCACCAGGGAAGCCCATAAATAAATATTTTTAAAAATTAAAATGATAAACCATTTTCACCTATAAAGTTGGCAACATCTTTTCATAATGTAATACGGGCAAGCATTCAGTGAGGCAGACTGTATATTTGCACATTTTGCTGTATATTTTGCTGATAGGGCAAGCCCTTCCTCATTATTGTAACTTTCTTGACTATTCTTAGCATCTCTCTTCCAGAAGAACTTTTGAATCAGTTTGACATTTTCCAGAAGAAAGTTCCATTGAGATTTTTTTAATTGAATTGCAGTTACATTTTTAAAATTATAACACATTTTTATAAACATAGAGGACAAATTTTAAAATGCATAAACTGCATGGCTCTTTTATGAAAAAGATAAAATGGCTCTCATGATAAAGTCCAGTCTTCTTGACATGGTATACAAAGGCCTTCCTTAATCTACTTTTTGCCTACCTTTCTAGACTCATCCCTGCTATTTCTTGCCTCACATTTTATTCTCCAGCATCAGCAGAGACCATATATTATTTATTTTTAAGCCCCCATAGTTGAGCAGCGTTTAATACATAGTAAATACTAAGCTCGTCGCAGAGATGCAACAAATATTTATGGAAATAAAAAACTAAAAAACAGACAGCAAGTAATTTGCTCAAGGCTACATGGTTGGTAAGTGGCAGAGGCAAGACTGAAGCCTACATGTGTCAGATGACAAAGTCAACACTGCCTCCTCAAAGATTGAGCTCAGCTATAGCTTTCTACATAATGTACATCTTTCTCTCTCTCTCTGTCTGTTCCCCTCTCCATCTTTCTCTCTCCCTGTATTTACTCAAATCAGGATCCAAACATGGTTCACATGTAGCATTTGGTTGACAGGTCCCTTAATTCTCTTTTAGTAACAGTTACCTCCACCTTTTTAAAAACTGTGGTAAAATACACATAACATAAAATTTACCATCTTGACCATTTTTAGGTATGCAGTTGAGTAGTGTTAAGTCCATTCACACTGTTGTTCAACAAATCTCCAGAACTTTCTGTCTTGCAAAACTGAAACTCTATACCCAGTAAACAACAATTCCCCATTCACCCCTTTCCCCCCCTGGAAACCACCATTCTAATTTCTGTCTCTATGAATTTGACTACCCTAAGTACCTCATATAAGTGGATCATATGGTATTTGCCCTTTTGTGACTGGCTTATTCTCTTAGCATAATATCCTCAAACTTCACCCATGTTGTAGTGATCTTGGGTGGCCTTGGCCTGCAGCGGCTTGAAGTGAGATTTCAGCTCCCGGCCAGTAACTGAGGTCAGGTCATGGCGGTGAGAGCACTGAATCCTAGCCACTAGACCAGTGGTCAGTGACAAGGCCCTGGCTCTACGTCTTTGAAGAAGAAGAACTCCCACAAAGACGGAAAGTAGTAAAACAAGTAAAGTATTTATTAAGAGAAAAAAAAGTACAGTATGTGTGGATAGACACACAGGCGGGCTCAGAGAGTCGTGCCCTCGTGGCAGTTTAAATCACTTATACGGGGCATTTCTTCCATGTTTCCTTTGACCAATCATTTTGATTTGTCTGATTCAGAGCCCATATTTGGTGTATCTCAGGATTTTCCCATGTGTGCGCATGCATCTTTTAGCCAAGATGGATTCTACCAACGAGGCCTATGTGTAGGTTTGGTCACTTGGCATGACTCCCCTTTTGACCTCCAAGGAGCCTTTCTGCACATGTGTAGTCGGGAAGGTCTTCTAACTTCGAGAATGAGGTCTCTTATCTTCTATCTGGGCAGGGCTGAGCCTCCTCTCTCAGTTGTCCTGTTATTCCCGTCTCAGAGTATCCGTCTACAAGGAACAAACGCAAACCGTTTGCCCTGAGGGCCCATCTGTCTCTTGCCTCAGTAGCATGTGTCAGAATTTCTTTCCTTCTTAAGGCTAATATTCCACTGTATGCATATAACATTTGTTTATCCGTTCTTCTCTTGTTGGACACTTGAGTTGCCTCCAACTTTTGGCTATTGAAAATAATGCTGCTAAGCACAAAGGTGTACAACTATCTCTTCAAGATCCTGCTTTCAGTTCCAGAATGGAATTGCTGGATTGTGTGGTAATCCTTTAAATTTTTTAGGAACTGCCGTACTGTTTTCCATAGCAGCTTCACCATTTTACAATCCCACCAACAGGGCACAAGGGATCCAATTTCTCCACATCCTCACCAATGCTCACCATTTTTTTTTAATCACTTATTTGTTGAAGAAACTGTGCCATTTGTCCTTTAGAACATCTCACATTCTATATTTGGCGATGGCATCTTTGTGCTGCCATTTAACTTGTTCCTCTTTTTTCCTACATTTCCTGTAAACTTGTAGATCTAGATTCTTGATTAGATTCAGGCTCAATTTTTCTGGCAAGAATACAGGGCTGTGTACTTCCCTATTGCAACACACCAGGAGGTACATGATGTCTGAGTATCTCACTTTTGGTGATGTTAAGATTATTAGTGAGTTCAGGTGTTTTCAGCCTAATCCATCCCTTTAAAATTTACCCATCAGCTTTTTACCTAATGGTTTTAACAACCATTGATATTATTTTACAGAGGTATTATTTCAGTAGGAATTCCAAAATGGTAATGTTCTAATTCTAATATTCTTTTTTGCATTTATTAGCTAGAATTGTTCTATAAAGAAGAGCTTTCCCACTATCAGGTTATCCTGAAATACAGTTAGTACAGGAACCATGCTTGATTTTTTCTTTCTCTTTTAAAGATTTAATTTTTAAATTTATTTTTGGCTGCATTGGGTCTTCATTGCTGCACGTGGGCTTTCTCTAGTTGTGGCGAGCGGGGGCTACTCTTTGTTGTGGTGTGCAGGCTTCTCATTGTGGTGGCTTCTCTTGTTGCGGAGCATGGGCTCTAGGCATGCGGGCTTCAGTAGCTGTGGCGCAGGGGCTCAGTAGTTGCGGCACACAGACTCTAGAGCACAGGCTCAGTAGTTGTGGTGCACGGGCTTAGTTGCTCCGCGGCATGTGGGATCTTCCTGGACCAGGGATCGAACCCGTGTCCCCTGAGTTGGCAGGCGGATTCTTAACCACTGCACCACCAGGGAAGCCCTAGTCAGCAAATTTTATACCTGAAAGGAATCTTAAAAATTACTTAGTCCCATTATACATTTATTAATTTCTTATTTTATATTCAATATCCCTGAGTTAGACAAAAATTATTTTGCCATTTTATTTATTCATACCTGTATTAGGGTTCTCCAGAGAAACAGAGCCAACAGAATATATATAGAGAGATAAATATATAGATCTAACTATAGACATATAATCTATATATGTCTATCTATCCCCCCACCCATCCACTGATCTATCTAGAGAGAAAGAAATATATTTTAAGGAATTGGCTCAGGTGATTGTGGGAGCTGTCAAGTCTGAAATCTGTTGGGCAGGCTAGCAAATTGGAAATTCAGATAAGAGCTGATGTTACAGTCTCGAGTCTAAAATCTTCAGGGCAGGGCAGCAAGTGGGAAACTCAGGCAGGGTTTCTAGGTTTTAGCCTTGAGGCAGGGTTGTTCCTTCTTCTGGAAAGCTCAGTCTTTGCTCTTAAGGCCTTCAACTGACTGGCTGAAGCCCCCACGTTATGGAGTGTAACTGCTTTACTCGTCTATTGATTGTAAATGTTAATCATACCTGGAGAATATCTTCACAGCAACATCTAGACTAGTGTTTGACCAACTAATTGGGCACCTTGGACTAGTCAAGCTGACACAAAATTAACCACCACGATATCATCCTACTGCAGCCTGTAAATGAGACATGCATATATTTTACAAAACGATACAAAAAGAAAACTGGAACCAGAACTAGAAAATCAGACTCAGATTATCCTCTTGCATATGTAAATTAAACAGGCATAGAGATTTTAACTCATTTGTCCAAAAGCTGATGACAGAACCAAGGGAGTGAGCATACAGTGATTCCCCTTAGGGCAGCCCAGACCCTTGGATCTTAACCCTGGATACTTTATACTATGGAGAACTCACAATTCTGGACTTCCTTACTTTGAGGATCATTACCTCCCATGGTTTGAGAGCAAGTACAAATGTTGCCTAGGCCATGGCAGCTTATCTTTTTCCCAAAAAACGCACAAGCACAAGAAAGGGTTGATGGTGACAACATTGAACTTTACCTGAGCTCTGTACTTTCAGAAAACAGTGACATTAAGAAATCCCTCCAGAGGGGCTTCCCTGGTGATCCAGTGGTTAAGAACCTGCCTGCCAATGCAGAGGACACAGGTTCAGGCCCTGGTCCGGGAAGATCCCACATGCTGCAGAGCAACTAAGCCTGTGTGCCACAACTACTGAGCCTGTGCTCTACAGCCCGCAAGCCACAACTACTGAAGCCTATGTGCCTAGAGCCCATGCTCCACAACAAGAGAAGCCACTGCAATGAGAAGCCCACACACAGCAACAAAGAGTAACCCCTGCTCACCACAAGGAGAGAAAGCCCACGGACAGCAACGAAGACCCAATGCAGCCAAAAATAAAATTAATTAATTAATTATAAAAATTAGAAAAAAAGAAATCCCTCCAGGGACTTCCCTGGTGGTCCAGTGGTTGGGAATCTACCTTTCAATGGAGGGGACGCAGGTTAGATCCCTGGTCAGGGAACTAGGATCTCACATGCCGCAAGGCAACTAGGCCTGCACACTGCAGCTACTGAGCCCTCACTCAGGAGCCTGCATGCTACAACTACTGAGCCCGCATGCCGCAACTACTTATTCCACATGCCACAACTACAGAGCCCATGTGTTGCAACTACTGAGCCTGCACACTCTGGAGCCTACAAGCCACAACTAAAGAGCCTGCGTGCCACAACGAAAGATCCCACGTGCCACAATGAAGATCACACATGCCGCAACTAAGAGCCGACACACGGCCAAATGACTAACTAAGTAAATATTTTAAGAAAGAATAAAAAGAAATCCCTTCAACCTTTTAACCTTTTGTTTTCGGAAATCCCCCACCCTTTTATGTTCTGGGAAACGGTTTACCCAAAAGAACGATCCTTCTCCATGTGACTTAGATAAGACTGTCTGTCGACTCTTTCTCATGTCTCCCTGCTTGACTTGTGACTGTGACAAGACCAAACACGGATCTTTCCCCTTTCACCCAAACCTGCTGAGGAGGCCAGCCACAGACTCCCCAATTCCTCATTCTTTGTCTCATGAATGATTAGCTGAGATTAGAACTATCTGTCTGCCTCAAACTAGCTAGACACAAAGTTAAAAATTTCCTCTTCAGGGAACTGAGATGCCTCCTGATTGCAAAACAAACCCACCTGTGAATTCCCCCACCTGTAACCTGTCTACTCCTCCCTATAAAAGACTAGGGCAACACCACCCTGCCAAGAAACCCTGATCTTCGCATCTGGGGTGCTCTTCATACTGCAATTAACTGAATAAGGTCAATTTCCTTACTTGTTCAGGTATTCTCTTTGGCAATAACATCCACCAAAGGGCTGAGAATAAAAAAACAAAGTAAAAAAAGAAGAAAAAAGTGATCTAAGCACACTGAGAGAGAGAGATGAGTCATAGAGCTACAAGGAAAAGGAAGGTGCAGTTGCCTCAAGTCACGTACTGTGGCTCATTAAACCTGTACCTCCGCAACTGGATTATTAAACCATTATCCATTCAGCTTCAGGGAAGAGGAACAGTGAAGGAGTTCATTAATTGACTTCTGGACTGAATTGAATGAAACCTATTAATTTCTTTAGTGCTAATCAGGGAGAAGTTAAAGGATGAGAAAGGAACAAAAGCAGCCCCTGACAAAAGCTGCCCTGGCACTCACAGCTATGCCATGGTATTCGCCTGTTGAACATAATCTCAGACAAGGTTACTCAGAGACCTTGATAAAGTGAGACAAAATAAGGCCACTTGATAATTTTGCCTAGGCTACTGTGCCACACACACAGAACCAAACATCCTACTATGGCTGAAATGAGTGACTGATGTTTCTTTACCAATTTCTGTTTTTCCTTGCTTCAGCCTGCCCTCCTTATGGATAAGATTTGAGATAGCCAAAGGTAGAATTGCCTTTGGCTGATGGCACCCAATTTAGAGAGAACCTTGCTTCCTTAGACCCTGTCCCAAGGCATCCTCTTACTGAGACATCCCATGATGCAACAAGTAATTAACCCAACCTGTTTACTTTGGCTGGAAGACATCGACATGGTACCACGGCTAAACCACCAGATAATCCTAAAGAAATCAATGAAATATGTTTTTAAAAAATGTTTTTTGAGCTTGTTGCAAAGCAAAAGCTATTGAAGGAAACAGTCACCAAGGAATCAGAACTAACGTTTGATCTCTGCTAGGGAACTGGTTTAACGACAGTAAACAAAGGACTCCCCTGAATGGAGGGCTGTGATGGGGAGGGCGGGGAAGGGCTCCAGGAACTGTGGACATTTACATTAATTGTCTTTGAGATTAGCATGCACAATAAATCAACATAACCAGAAACCTTTCTAGATCCTATTTCTACATTCTCATCTTCTGGAACTTCAGGAGCTGTGGCTCCAAGTTCATTATGCTCCTCAGTCTATCCTGAAATCCATCAAGAGAGTTCTCTCTGTGCAAGGCTCACACAACCAAGAATATTAGAATTAGAATATTACTATTTTGCAATCCCTAATGAAACAAAAGATCTGGAAAGTGAGCATCATTGGCTGTTAAAACCATTAGGTGAATTGTTATTTAAATTCTTAGTCTGTATCAGGTATGAAAACTATAAAATCCATGCATGATGACGAAAACTTGCTGTTTCTTAATATTCATCCACACTCCTTAGTTTAGCTGGTACCCAATGCCTGGAATAGAGAATAGTTCCCTGGCCTCCCTGGCAGTAAGTTGTGGTCATGTGACTAAGTTCTAGTCAGTGAAATGAAAGCAAAACTGCATGTGGTACTGCTAGAGCCTTCCTGTCAACCTTGCACTCTTCAACTTCATAGCTTCTTCAACCCTGCTGCCTAGATTAGAACGCAGACACCTTGGATCGCGAGTCCAGGCTATGCTCTGTGTAAACAAGAGAAAAGACAGCTGCGTCTTGGACATCAAGGAGCACCATACAGCCCTAAACTGCCTTCCCTGTCTTTTACATGATGGAGAAGTAAATGGGGAAAGCAGGAAGCCCAGAGCTGGCTGAGCCTGGAGGGGGAAGGAGAGGGGAGGAGAGGGAGAGGTGGGGAGGAGGGAGAAGAGGGAAAAGACAGGAAGCAGGGGAAAGGGTACAGGGGTGGGCAGGACAGGGCAAGGAGCAAGAAGGGTGACAGGAGGAGGAGCTGGGCCAGCCCTGAGGTCTAAGCAACTGTTCTGCTTGCGCTTCCTGGAGCCTTGTAAGAGCGGGTTAAATTGGAAACTATTAACTATGATACTTTCTACAGAAAACTAATTCAAAATTATGGCAATAATAAGGTGCTGAGCTCATTATCTCAGGAATGAAGGCCACAGCTAGGTTGGACTCAGGCAGGGCAGGTTCAAGAGGGATCTGGCTCCACACAATCGTTACTACAGCTTCAGGTATCACATTTAAGGCAAAACATTGCTCAGAGAAAGAAGAGGGATCTTCTCCCATGGCCCCTTCTTAAAAGTGAAGAAACCTTTTCCCATAAGCCTCCCTGCAGACTTGCCCTCCAGTGTCACTGGCCAGAACTAGATTATATATCTATTATTAGAACAATCACAGGCAGAGAATAGGATTATCATGAATAATACACCATTCATATTAACTCGGGTCTCTCTCCAGAACCAGGGACAAGATCACCTTCCCCTTAGTCACATAGGGGAGAGACAGATACAAGACCACTACTTCTGGTGGGGCAAGTTGTGCAACACAGGACTCCAGGGGGCCCCACTCACATTCCCACTCATTGTCATTTGTAAAGCTATTATGACAAGTTTCCAGCAGATGGCAGTGAAGTGCTTGGAGAAAGGCCGGCTTTTTCTGATTCACACAAAGTCACAGTGAGGTGATAAGGTAGGTAACAAAAATCAAGATTACATTAGAAGGGAGGTGGGGATGAAGGTAGGAGATGAGTGCTTGCTGGTAGGTAATGAGAGTCCTGCAACATAAAGTAAATACTCAAATTCGTTGTAAACCTTTTAAAAGTATGTGTGGTAAATTCTATTTTAATGAAATAATTCATTCCAGATTTAAGAGAAGTTTAAAACATCTTTATTCAATAAATTCTAATGTAGTTACTCCAAAGGAAAAAAAGAAAACTGGACAGATACCCTAAATTGAAAATCATTATGTTTATCAATAAGAAGTTTTTAAAAATCTGTCAAGATTGATTTCTATAAGAGCAGCAGCATTCATACAGCAAAGACCCTACTTTCTCTCTCTCTTATATCAAATGATTAAGGTGTATAGAAAATTACGACACCTTGAAAAAAGATACCAATTGAATGGATGAAATATTATTACCAAAGATCAATAATATTATAAGGCATGATTAATTTTAAGAAATCTGGGTAGGGAGGGTGGGAGGGAGGGAGACGCAAGAGGGAAGAGATATGGGAACATATGTGTATGTATAACTGATTCACTTTGTTATAAAGCAGAAACTAACACACCATTGTAAAGCAATTATACTCCAATAAAGAAGTAAAAAAAAGAAATCTGAGATTTAAAGAAAGCATTAAATTTCCTTTACTATTTCTGTCATATATCCACAGAAAAGGAAAATATAGTTAGAACTAAACATGCAAACAAAGGAAAAAGTTGGCAATACAGAGTGATATGTCAGGAAAAATATTTTAAGAGAGCCTGGGTAATCAATTTTCTTGTTGCTGTAACCTCTACCACCTTCTCTAATAACAAAGCAAAATTATACAAATAATTATGTGATATAAAAATGCAAGCCCTAAAAAGGGCTTCCCTGGTGGCACAGTGGTTGAGAGTCCGCCTGCCGATGCAGGGGACACAAATTCGTGCCCCGGTCCGGGAAGATCTCACATGCCGCAGAGTGGCTGGGCCCGTGAGCCATGGCCGCTGAGCCTGCGCGTCCGGAGCCTGTGCCCCGCAACGGGAGAGGCCACAACAGTGAGAGGCCCACATACCGCAAAGAAAAAAAAAAAATGCAAGTTTTTTTAGGATCGGTTTACACTGTGGGTCAATAATATATGCAACGTGTGCGATGAAATGGAATTCCTTTCATATCTTCCCTGTGATCACGGGCATAGTCCCATAAGAAATAATCCAGAAGAATGGAATTGATCTCTCCACTAGTTTTTTCATCCTTTTTTTCAGTAAGCTCCAGAAGACAATCCCGGATCAGCTCAACACACCAAAGTGAACACCCTCTGATTTCCACCTCTTGCCTATTCCCATACGAAAGCACTTCTCCTGAAAGGGAAAAAAGACAGAGCAAGAAGCACTAATAGTCAATGAAATGAAATCTACTCAAAACTTTACTATAGGACAAAACACAGTATTTAAATAGTACTGATTTTAAAATTGTAAATCTCAGATTTTTGGTAATTTAAACCATTTCTAAAAGGCATTAATTCAAAATTGCAAGTTAAGTTCCACAAGGACAAGGACCATGTCTGGCTTAGTTGTCCCAATATCCTTAGGACCTAACCTAGCACCCTGCATATACTAGCTCCCCAATAAACAAAAAGTATGGGGTAACCATACTTTTTTTTTTTTTTTTTGGCTATGCTGGGTCTTTGTTGCTGTGTACAGGCTTTCTCCAGTTGCGGCGAGCGGGGGCTACTTTTTGTTGCGGTGCGTGGGCTTCTCGTTGCGGTGGCTTCTCTTTGTTGCGGAGCACAGGCTCTAGGCACTCGGGCTGCAGTAGTTGTGGCACGCAGGCTCAGTAGTTGTAGCTCGTGGGCTCTAGAGTGCAGGCTCAGTAGTTGTGGCGCACAGGCTTAGTTGCTCTGCGGCATGTGTGGTCTTCCCGGACCAGGGCTTGAACTCGTGTTCCCTGCATTGGCAGGTGGATTCTTAACCACTGCACCACCAGGGAAGTCCCTAACCATACATTTTAAAATATGACAGCAAGATTATTAAATTACTTTTAGAGAGGATTTAAATTTTGGGTTTAATGTCAGGAAAAATAAAAACATTACTGCAAAATGTGGAGGACTCCTAGGGGGCCAAGTAAACAGTACCTCCCTTCCCCACTTAACACTGTCTTGGGGACATGCCAGGTACATCAAGGAAAACCTAGGAAATCAAAGTTCTTAGCTTGAGCAAGGAAAACCATCATCATTCTTCAGATTTAGGATCCTTGAGAGCTTGTTTGGAGGTTCTAGCAGGGGAGCGCAGCTACTCGTATACCCTTGACCAAAGAATGGTCCTCCTCTATCAGGGAAGGTCGTCCTCTTCCACCGAGCATGCAGCTTCAGGAGGGACGCACGTGGAGCGGTGAGGGAGGACGAGGACACCCGCCTAGCCGGCCAGATCAGCCGAATCAACCCTGGCCATCAATGGGGTGACAGATGTCGCAGCCAGATTGCCCTCACATCCTGGATTCAGGATCCTTTAGTCAGCTCTGCCTGAATATGGAGCCGCGAGCTCCTATAGGACCTGCAGTATATTCAGCGCCCATCTCCAGGGTATATCTGATCCTGCAGGGTGGGTGCTGGCAGTGCTTTGCCAGGGAGACTAGAGTTGGGCTCATCAACTCAACTGCCTATAAAGATAAGCCAGATAGAGTACGTGGATGCAGCTGCCAGATGCAAACTGTGGTGAGCTAGAGAGCATGTGCTGCCCTGTGTAAAGGTAAACCCAATGTACCTATATTTCTCTACTCTTACAAGACAAGCCAGAAAGTTGATTTTCATGTGAAATCTCCTATTTGTCAAGTGCTGATAACTAATTAAAAATCACTTAAAACACTGTTCAAGCCAAACAAAACACATCTGCAAGCTATATTTGGCCTCTGGCCACCAATCTGTACCCTTGCACAGAGCTTCACAGTACCTGAGAGGCCCTGTGATCCACTGAGACCTAGGAAA
Organism: Lipotes vexillifer; assembly: GCF_000442215.2. Lineage (NCBI taxonomy): Eukaryota > Metazoa > Chordata > Mammalia > Artiodactyla > Lipotidae > Lipotes > Lipotes vexillifer. Next base: position 898,900 of record NW_006795104.1, on the reverse strand, counting down.
AATACCCTAGCCCCATTGAGTTCCACTCTGTCACCTAGGATCTTAAATAGTGTCCCCTCCATCCATCTCTCCCTGATCCCTGGGGCAGGTGGAAGAACAGACACTGGCTGTGTCCCTCCATTTCCTTACTTTGCCCCAGGTGCCAGCGTACAAATCCATTCTTCAGTTCTCTTGCTAATCAACTCCTTCAAACTTGACTATCAACTTGCCAGATTTGTGAAATCAACCATGACAGTGAATTTGGAGGTAGATACCACACCCAAGTGGAGCCATTTAGATAAGACCACTGCCCCAGCTAACAGCTTGACTGCAACCTTGAGCCAGATGCACTCAGTTAAGCAGCACCCAAATTCCTGATCCATAGAAACTGTGAGATAATGTTTGTTACTTTAAGTCATTAAATATGAGCATAATTTGTTACACAGTAACAAATAACTGTAGAGTTGAACTGTGTTTCCCCCCCCCACCCCACCCCCGCCAAAATACATTCAAGTCCTAACTCCTGGTACCTGTGGATGTGGCCTTACTCGTAAAGAGCCTCTACAGATGTAATCAAGTTAAGATGAGGTCATAACTGTGTTAGGATGGGCCTTCAATGCCATGACTGCTGTCCTCATAAAAAAAAGGAGAGGATACAAAGAGACAGAGAAGACACACAGTGAAGAAAGCCATGGTTGGAGTGATGCAGCTACAAAGCTAAGGAATGCCAAGGACTGCTGGCAGCCACCAGAAGCTAGGAAGAGGCAAAGAAGGATTCTTCCCAACACCCTTCAGAGGGAGCAAGCATGGCCCTGCAAACACCTTGATTTCAGACTTCTAGCCTCCAGAGACATGAAAGAATATATTTCTGTTGTTTTAAGCCATCAAGTTTGTGATAATTTGTTATGTCAGCCATAAGGAAACTAACAAAGTAACTAATACAGCAACTTATAGTATGGAATAGGACATGGACTTTGAAACAGAAAAAGAATGAAACCATTTGAGAGGACTGACATAGATTAGAGTCAGGGAAGGTAACTTGGCCAACATATTAGGCCTAAAAGTCAGCCTTAGAATCACAATGAAGAATCTATTTAGCCAAACTGCATTGTCAGTCTTTATATCTAGCTAAAAAAAATGCCTTTGGCGAAGAGATGGGCTAAAGATAAAATGAACAGAAATCTAGGTAGGTCTTCCAAGGGCTGCCCTACCCAGAAGAGAAGAGAAGAAAAAATTATACGTGTAGCATATCCTCAATTTTGGAAAAAGTATCACTGGATATCAGTTAAGAAAGTTTCTACCTCATCTAATCAAGCGACCTGGTTCTAGATTTCACTTAAGATAATCTTTAGGGACTTCCCTGGTGGTCCAGTGGTTAAGACTCCATGCTCCCAATTCAGGGGGCCCAGGTTTAATCCCTGGTCAGGGAACTAGATTCCGCACGCTGCAACTAAGAGCTCGCGTGCTGTAACTAAAAGAGTCCACATGCTGCAACTAAGACCTGGCGCAGCCAAATAAATAAATATTAAAAAAAAATGTTTTAAATCAGTGTCCTAGCCTTATGTGTGTTCCTTTATATTTATAGGTTCTATCAATGTTTCTCCTCTAGTTTGCTAGTAAAGTACTTTTTTGGGAAAAAAAACCCTCCAACTTTGCTTAAATAGACTAAGAGGCAAGGGAATTTGCTCCCCCTATGACAAACTAGCGAAGGATAGTTTGAAGCTGGATGTAATAAGAGGCAGTAACAGCTGCAGCTGGACATCTGGAAAAGAGCCTCTGGAGGTGAAATGGATGGTAGCAGAAAATTCAGACAACTCTGTACAACTATGCTGGGTGATCCCTTCTCACCAGAGTTTTTCTCACAGTAGCAGAGACAACTTGGTGCTCTAAAAACTCAGGAGAAGGAGATGGAGAAAGCATGGAGAGTTAGGAAAAGCTATGTGGAAGAGGTAACATTTGAACTAAGCCTTTGTGGATGTGTAGGATTTGAACTGAAATAAAGAAAATCTGGGTGAGGGAAACCAAGCAAGAGTGTGTTTAGAGATAGGAATGAACATTCTATACGTTGGCCAAAAAAAAGATCAGCTGAATATGGCTGTATGTAGAAGCCCTGACTGCTAAATGTTGTCCCTTTTAAAGGCATCCAACAATTAATGACCCCAGACATGAGCATTGTGATATAAAATAGCTTGTTATTTTTCAAATGAGGAAATGGGCAAAACGGATTGCCCGGGCTTCCCTCGTGGCGCAGTGGTTGAGAGTCCACCTGCCGATGCAGGAGACACGGGTTCGTGCCCCGGTCTGGGAGGATCCCACATGCCGCGGAGCGGCTGGGCCGCTGAGCGCAAAAAAAAAAAAAAAAAAAAAAAAAAAAAACGGATTGCCCAAGGCTGCATAAAAACCTGGTAGAAGCAATCATAAGAATAATGGTACTTTTATATCCTGTGCTATTCTTATTTTGGGTGATTGAAATCTATTTCACAAGAGAAAATTATTCAATCATAAAAACTACTTCTTTTAAAAATAAAGAAAAAAGTAGCTGAAAATACTGTACCTAAAAGAGAAATTAACATGACAATTGTACAGTATAATTATTTTCCTTATACAAAGAAATGTTTAAAAAACAAAAAGCTACTTCTCATACAAACACAATTATCTATACTCACATATTATAATAAGGCTCCCACTCTTGAGAATCAATAATCAAACCCAATAATGGTAAATAAATAAGCCTAGGAAAGTGAGTGACTTGTGCAAGATAAGCCAGTGACAGACCTTGGAGCCTCCTAATGCAAAATCCAGTACATATTACCTCTCTCTCAGCCCACCTTTTTTTTTTTTTTTCCTGTATGCAGGCCTCTCACTGCTGTGGCCTCTCCCGTTGTGGAGCACAGGCTCCGGACGCGCAGGCTCAGCGGCCATGGCTCACGGGCCCAGCCACTCCGCGGCATGTGGGCTCTTCCTGGACTGGGGCACGAATCCATGTCCCCTGCATCAGCAGGCGGACTCTCAACCACTGCACCACCAGGGAAGCCCTCAGCGCACCTTTTATTTCACAGTGTAGTGTGCTCTTCAGCTTAACACTCTTTAAATGCAAACCTGAACTGTCTTAGTGTTGCACACCTTCACGTGACATAAATTTAGGTTTCATTTTATTATAAGACTCTGAAATGATGATGTCCAAATAGTGTGATTTCCAACAATATCTATATTCTACACTGTAAACAACAAAAAGCAATTTTCTTTGTAATTTAATTGCCCCTGCATTCTTCTTTACATGTGCTTTTAACAATAATAGTGTTTTGTTTTGCTTTTTAAGGAAAGAAGACCTTTTGTGAAAGAAACTAGACAAAGACCCAACAATTCATAGTATAACAAAGAATGGCTTAATTAAGCTGGCAAACCTTTGAGAAGTTTCTCCAGTAGTTCGTCAGAGTACTTCAGGGCTCCCAGGTAAACAAGAACCTGAGGTAATCTATAGTCAGCAAACATGGTGATTCTGGAGATGTCCTTGAAGCAGCCGTCTCCTTTTCCCTCTAATACACTCCACGTATCTGCCACAAGGATTTGGGCCCGTTTGTAAAAAGAAATTCTTTTCCCCTGATGAATGAGGAGAATATAAATGTTACCTGGGTATGTGAAAGCTTTATGTATGCTATTAAAAAAAAGGCACACATAGAAAACATTTTTCAAGGGTGGAATAATCTTACTCTTTGGTAAGAATTTATAGGCCTTTTACAGAAGAAAAGAAGGGGTCTAATAAATACTAAGTTATCTCTATCACTCCAAATTTACTTCCTATATTTTTCAAAGCACATAAAATACAATTTATGTAATCATGGCACTATTTAGTATTCTTTTTCAATGGCATTACTTCATATACATATTTCTGTGTCACTATAATCCACCTGCTTGCTATTGTTAAGGGCTAGATAGCATTTCTTTAGAAAGTTTCTTAAGTTAAAAAATATATGTTTTTCTGATTGCAACATAATTCACATTAATTGTATAAAATATGGAAGAGTATAAAGAAGAAAATAATCATTCCTAAATTCACCTCTGAAGAGAATTACAACATCCATTTTTTAATGTTTCCTTTCAGATAAAATAATTAACTTATTTCAGAGATAAAGACAAAACTGATCAACAGCTATAATTTATCAAGTCTACCCTTTTTGGAAATGGTCCAAGTTAATATGTAATTCCATATAACAAAATTAGTTACCAATTATATTTATACATGGAAGAAACAAATTTAACCAGGCATTATAAGATAATGGGTCATAATTTAACTCAAAAATTCTCTATAGGGACTTCCCTGGTGGTCCAGTGGTTAACACTCCATGCTCCCAAAGCAGGGGGCCTGGGTTCAATCCCTGGTCAGGGAACTAGATCCCACATGCCGCAACTAAAGATCCCATGTGCCGCAACTAAGACCCCGGTGCAGCCAAACAAATAAATAAATAAATAAATTTTTTTAAACTCTCTATAAAAGTACAAATGCTCATTAGCTTTCACTATGGAAAAACATAGATAATTACAGTCTACTCCTAGTCCTAACACCAATGCTAATAACCTCAAATCATCTTTTATAACTGCTAGTCTGCTAAATGTGAATAATCAGTATCACTGGCTCTCAAAATATACTCTGACCACCTTGAAGAATGTTTAAATAAGTAAATGACATAAAGAAGTAAATAAAAAATGAAATTAAATTCTTCAAGGAAAGACTCCATATAAAAATTCTTTAAGATGATAATATAGATTCCTTTATTTACTAAAAAAAACCTCCAATGCTACACTGTCCTAATGAGAAATAACCTAATATTCCTTAACCTTAAGGTATACCTCTTACAATCAATCCAGACTTACTTTTACTAAATAAACTAAATTTCATTTCTTTTTTTTTTTTAAACTAAATTTTCTAAGGCCACCACTAAAAGAGCGGATATCTTGTTTTCTAGGGCAAACACATACACTCATTTTTTGACATAGTGTAAAGACTGTAAATTACACTGAGTGCTGGGGGAACAAATCACCACTAAGAAATATCCCTATATCATTTGCTAATAATCTATATTCTCAAACCTATCAAAATATGACAACCTGGCAGCTGTTCCTCTATATACACTGGACTTATATATGGTAACTAGGTTTCTAATTCAAGTCTACTTTATTAAACAGCAAGGCATAAAACTTAATTTGCAAAATAAAACTGTTTCAAACAAAATTATTACATCATAATATTTATTATGATAGAAGCTATTGTCTCCTATTTTTAACAGGATTCATAGAGCAAACTGGAAAAATCTAGGAACCAGACTTATATAACAAAATGAGTGCTGGCATCTAACAAAACACAAATTGTCACATCATGAGCACTGTTTCCATGGTAGCCAATTAGTATCACAAAGATTAGATTATAATACCCTAAAATGAAAACAAAAACAAAAACAAATTCAAGCAAGGAATCTAAAAATAAACTTAAATCACCTATAAAACATTTTCTTAACAAGCTGATATGGTTTTTAGTAATGAAATAATTTTAGTAATAAAATTCTACATCTGTAAAATATTAACTGATATCACTGAAAATACCAGTAAATCCTCAAATAACAATTACCCTATATTTCCATAATATTGCTTGGTGAATGAAGCATTTTCAAAATAGTACCTTTATAAAGTAATTACCAGTGTAAAACTCTATAACCATGAGTTGATTTTCTGCAACAAACTTATTATGAACAAATTAGAAAGGTCAAAAATTACAAATGCTTAAGAGTAACATAAAATGTTATCAATTAAAATATCAGAAAAGCTCATGCTTTTCATGTATATTTATCAGTACATCAGCGTAAAGGAAGCCAATCTATTAATTAGGACTTTTATATAGCTACTGAATAGTCTAAATCAGAGTCACTTGAAGAGCTTAAAAAAAAATAGTTCTGGGCTTCCCTGGTGGCGCGGTGCTTGAGAGTCCGCCTGCCGATGCAGGAGACGCGGGTTCGTGCCCCGTTTCGGGAGGATCCCACATGCCGCGGAGCGGCTGGGCCCGTGAGCCATGGCCGCTGAGCCTGCGCGTCCGGAGCCTGTGCTCCGCAAATGGGAGAGGCCACAACAGTGAGAGGCCCGCATAACGCAAGAAAAAAAAAAAAAAAGTTCTTTTACCCATAGATCAGAATCTTTGAGGATGGTGCTTTGGAAATGTATCTGAATTCTGAAGCTTCCTGATTCTGGGGCACAGCCAGGATGGGAAACCATTGATCTAAAACTGTCTCATTTAGACAAATTTTCTAATTTCATTAATTTCTTCATAATGTCTAAAAATGAATGATATTCGCAGTAACTAAATAAACATTAAAAACAATTGTAACTATTTTTATGTAACTTGCTGAAGATTAAAAAATACAGCAACCAATACCACGACCATATTACGAAGGAGCAGGGAAAAGGGCATTCCAATACGCTGTGGCTGATCATCTTTCTGGAGAAGAGTTACCATTTTTATGTATCACAAGCCTGAAAATCCTGGCCATGCTCTGACTCAGTAATCCCATTACTAGGAATCCATCCTAAGAAAATATTATGGGTGTGAACTGTTGTCAGTATTGCTTATTATTATATAAAACTGAAAACAATAAGATACAAAATTCAATTTAAAAACTAAAACTGTGTATCACAATTATTCTGGTAAAATAGTTAGGGCAAATAATTATGGTAATGTACATCCATATGGTGGAATACTGTGAAATCATTAAAAATAGTAGTATGGAAAAAAAAGTGTGCTGTGAAGGAATTTTTATTGACATAGATGCTCATAATATGTTAAATTTTAAAACAGTTTGTATAGCATAACTCTCCCCCACTCATATGTATACACATTCACACACACAGAGAAAAAGACCAGATTGTGAACAGTGGTTACCTCTTGGCAGAATAAAGACTGCTCCGCTCCTCTGTACCTTCCAAATTCTGTATTAATTTGTTTCACTTTTGCAATTAGAAAATTTTAAAATATGGATTAAAAGACATTTGATTTTAGCACTTTCTGAATTCAGAAGCAGCGCCCAAACTTAATTAGAATTCCTTTAGACTTGGAATTAATTGAGCAAAGTGCTCTAACTATTTATATATTTTTTAAATGAATATGCAAAAGTAACTGTAAAGTAACTAATCAAAGGGTTAAGTGAGCACCCACTACATGCTCAGTGTTATGTTAGGAATCATATGGCTTTCAGAAATATAGTGCTTTTGAGTAACAATAATAATAATCTTATGAAAAAATACATGAAAAAATATAATACTCCTTTAGGAAAGTGTTAAAAGGTTTAGGCTTGATTTTTGTTACATTTTGGCGATACTTCTGTAAGAATGTATTTTAGAAATAAATACTGATAGGAAATGGTTCAGGTACTAATTTTCATTTAAAATGTACCAGCCTTAAAATTAATCTATATCCTGGTACAGTTTTTAACTGAACTTTTCAGCATACATAACAAATCAAAAGAAAGCACTATGCTGTAAATAAAAGAGAAATTCAACAAATGCTTACTAAATCAACACCATAATCTACCAAAAAATAACTCCTTTCTTTCACAAAGACAAAAATTCAGGACAACTTGAAAGTAAATAAACTACATGGTGTCCTGAATTCATTCCATCCTGAAGTCATGTTAGATTTAATCTCAGCCCTTTTTCTACAACAACCATGTTAGTTCTGGAATACACAGAGTCTTAGCCACATTAATGGCAGTTTGATTTATTTTATACACTGTTTAATATATTTATAAATGGTCGGAATGATGGACCAAGGAACTTGATCCAAATTTCCTGAAAAACAAGGTTGAAACGACATACTTTGAAGACAAAGATAAATCTCAAAGTACCCTCTGCATTAGTAAAATGGTTCCTCAGAAGAGAATAAAGTTCAACAGTGGCCTAGGGCCTCTTTTCTAAGAACTGCCTCTGTCTGGTCCATTCAGTCCTCACCCAGGAGTTTTAGAACCCAGAGGAAGTTTCTCCCTCTCTCCCTGATGGCTGAAGTGATAAAATGCAAAATTCATGGACCTTTTCTACTTCATGGAGAAAGCTGGTCTGCGGTAAGGGAAAAACTGAGTCAAGAGAAACAAAGAAGAGAGACTGAATCCTGATGGCATTGAGTCCCTGATCCTGGATGTTTATCCCCAGTACCTATCCCCAAATTCTTTTTGCTTAAGTTTTTTCTTGTTTTGTGTCTGTCAGTTGCAATTAAAAGAATCTTAACATACATAATCAGGCATCTCTCACTTTACAGCAGAATTAAAAAGCTAGCTATTTCTTGACTAAATGACCTAAGATACACTAGATAACCTTTCTTTTTTTCAGACTTTGGTTCTTGGTCTGCAAACAGGACTGTAATGTTCCTTGTCCCTAGGCCCCACAGAGCTGTTCTGTGGATCAAATGAGTGTGCAAACACCTTGTAAATCATAAAGAACGATTTGAACAATATTACTGGTAATTTTAGTTGTTGAATTGTGATTACAAAAGGGTAGCTTCAAAATTTTAAGTTGACACAAGTATTCATTAACTTAGTCAATAGATTTACTTTATATGATCCCCCTGAAGTTGCTTTCAATTCTACATCACAGTTAAAATAAACAGTGATAACAAATTCTAAAAGAATTATACAAAAGCAAAATCCAAGTGTACACTGGGAGAGTACACAAAATATTCACCCTTTTAAAAGAACGCCTATTTAAACTTTTTTGTACCATAAAGCAAATAATACTGTTAAAGTACCCTGTGTATGAAAAAGAAAACACACAGTATATATACATTAGAACTCTGCAAGAAATATTTTTTATTAGAGAGAATTTAGTATACATCCTGATTTTCATCCAATGAAGTAAATTTTTTGAAGTACTAAAAGGACCTCACTATCCCTAAGTGACAACATCCTGTTGAAGGTCTAGTGTTAATTCAGGTTTGAAACATTTTAAAGGACAGAATAAAGAGAATACACTGATTAGAGAACATTAAGAAAAGTAATATCTTTGAAACACTACTTAATAATTTTGCTATTGTTCCTTTGTTCCACGTGGAAAAAAATTCCAAAATTTAAATTTTTATTCTCAAAAGGAATTCTGGAAGTAAAAGAGTTAACTATGAGAAGATAATTAACTCTAAAATGGCCAACAGGGGCTTCCCTAGTGGCACAGCGATTAAGACTCCGCCTGCCAATGCAGGGGACACGGGTTTGAGCCCTGGTCAGGGAAGATCCCACATGCCGCAGAGCAACTGAGCCTGTGCGTCACAACTACTGAGCCTGTGCTCTAGAGCCCGTGAGCCACAGCTACTGAGCCCGTGTGCCACAACTACTGAAGCCCGCGCGCCTAGAGCCCGTGCTCCGCAACAAGAGAAGCCACTGCAATGAGAAGCCCGCGCACTGCAACGAAGACCCAATGCTGCCAAAAAATAAATAAGTATATTTAAAAAAAAAAAAAAAAAAAAAATGGCCAACAGAAGCAACTCACCTCAAACTGAGTCACATCTCTATAAGAAGGAAAGCTTTCAACTACCAGGTGCAATAACTTCTGAGCACTTTTATCACTTTTTCGGACACAATTAAGAAAAGAGCCTTCAAATTTCTCAAGCAGAATTTTCCCGGTTTCATTGAGAATCCGATGCCTCTCTTCTATCAAAGGCATGGGGACGTCTGTGTCAGAACGGAGTATATGCCGAACCTCATCCAGGGTAACTGTGGCATAGTACGAAGCACTAGTTATTGGTATCCCTTGGGGAGAAAAGAAAAGGCATTGGAACAATGTCATACATTTATATTCATTAGGCCCTTGCTATTGCAACACAATTAAAATGAAACCACATAATTGTTAAAGGAATGCATAATTGTTACAGGAATGCAGTAAAAGTGGATGAGTAATTAAAAATCAGAAGCAGATCCCTCATTCTCTATTTGCTTGTATTTATTCATCCACTTCTAACAATTGTAATATTACATCAGATGTATTTTGACTGTGTAAAATGTGTTATAACTTCTGCCCTTTGTTCCTCAGATGCCATCAAAGTGGCATTCTTTAGAAAACTGACTTTGGGGCTTCCCTGGTGGCGCAGCGGTTGAGAGTCCGCCTGCCGATACAGGGGACATGGGTTCATGCCCCGGTCCGGGAAGATTCCACATGCCCCGGAGCGGCTGGGCCCGTGAGCCGTGGCCGCTGGGCCTGTGCGTCCGGAGCCTGTGCTCCTTAACGGGAGAGGCCACAACAGTGAGAGGCCCACGTACCGAAAAGAAAAGAAAACTGACTTTGACTTAGCTCTGACAATGATAAATATTAGAATCATTTCCCACTGAAAAAAGATTTCATGCCAGCCTCTTCTCATACTTTTAAGCAGAGGTACAGGCAGTGAAGAACTTCAATTTCGCCTTATCAACACATTATTCCATCTCCCAACCCGCTCTGTGGGACCCTCCCACTAAGCTGAAACCTCAAAGCTGCTGGGTCTGACCGGGAGAAGGGGCACCAACCTTCCTCCAGCGCTCTGTTGACCGCGGCGCACAGGGACCAGTACCCACTGTACGTTTTCCCCCCGTACCCCACCAGACATCTGTGCTCGTCACTCTCCGACCAGAAGGAGAAGTTGAGCGTGTCTGTCACGAACACCCAGTTAACGGCGGCCTCGTCCGCCGCCTTGGGGTTCAGTTCGTGAAGGGCCTTCCAGGCCCCCACGCGCAGCTCGGGCCCCGCGGCCTTGGCCAGCAGAAGCTCGGCCACTCTCCGCACGCCTCCGCCGTCAATGAACACATCTCGACTGTTCTCCGCAATGAATTCTGCGGACTCCCTGGGAGTCAGAAGCCCGTCCATCCGCCCCTTCCCTGTGGAAAGGGAACCGACGCTTTCGCCCGCAGGCCGGCCAAACTTCCCTCTCTAGCTGGGGCAAGGGCCAGGGTCCCCTACGACTCCCCCTCCCTTTCCACCGCGGGATCGCTGCCCTAAAAGGCTCCCGCCCTCTCAGAGAAGCCAGCAAAACCGACTGGGCCCGGCCCCGACAGACACAGCCGTAACAGACTGGGGAACTGTGCATACCGCTGCGCTGCGCAGCGCGCCAGCCCGAGGCCGCAAGCACTTCCGGGAGGGCGGCCCCGCCCACTCGCGCCGGGGCGCACTCCCGGGACCCGCTTCCGCTTCTGAAGGTCTGGAAACCGCCTGGAAGCGACCGGCGCGCCCTGGCTGGGAGTTGCCCACTCCGAGACGTGGGCCTCGGCCGTTTTGCCCGTGCTCCCCGCTCTCTCGGACAGGTGGGCCTGCGTCCGCCGCCGTGGCCCGAGTTGCGATGATTCCAACCGGTGTACTGCGTTGCCCTCACTCGGCTCCCGCCCCTCCCCTCTCCACGGAGGGCGAAGTCTGGGCAAGATACCCCTGGCGACGCCCTGCATCCGGGTTCCTGGAACGCGAGGAGCTTTCTGGCCGCGGGTCTCGGTGTGGGAGGCCGAGCCACCCCTAGACTACGACACGGGTTGGCGGCCCCGCCACCCCCCACCCCCCACCCCCATGTCCCAGGCAGGCCACTTCTTCATTTTGCTGAATCCTGGCCCATTTGGAGGTTTAGGATTAGTTGGAATGTTTGGAGAAATGGATGAGGAAACAAGTGTATTGAATCGTTAAATTAATATTATGTGCCTGGATTTGGGCTTAGATACCGAATCCCATTTAGTCTACGGCCGTGTCGAAAGCAGCAATCGTAATCCCTATTTGTGCAAGAGAAGCTGAGTGATTCAGTGCTTACTTCCTGGTCACAGCAGTGGTGTGGGCTGAGATTCCATCTCCAAGTCAAAGGCACTTTCCACGAACCAAGCTCACCAGTGCCAACCATCCTGGTCAAGTAAGGGACTATGTCAGTGGCTCTAATCAACTGAAGAGACATTATTATAAAATATAAGTATCACCTTACAGCCCCAAACTGAAAAAAGCAAAACAAAACAAACGCACACAAACCTAGGAGTATAAGGAGAGAGGTTTAAGAGTCAGTTTAGTGATGATCCAAGTTTGCCTCGTGATGAATTTTGGTATAGAGGCATGTATTTTTTTCTCCTTCAGAGACTTAAATCTCCATGGATCATATAAAACGTTCACATCTTTGAAAATCATCTATTAAAAATAATCATCAGTAGTCATCTCTAGTTATTGAATTGGGGGAGTATTTGGAACTTTAAGTCTGACAACTGTGCCTTTAGAGAAGCAGAACACCTTCATCCCTGCAGTCTCTTCATTTGGATAAGAAAAAGGAACTTTAAGAGCTTCACTACGATTTGCTCTTCCAGAAAAAGTCACTAGTACAGTAACACAGTTGTTGAATAAATGTCAACCTGTTGACTACCCCAGCAGTTGTAAGTCTTGGGAGTCAAAGAAGTTGACTAGTAGGGAGTTCCCTGGTGGTCCAGTGGTTAGGACTTGGTGCTTTCACTGCCACGGCCCCAGGTTCAATCCCTGGTCTGGAACTAACATACCGCAAGCCATGTGGCCAAAGGAAAAAAAGAAGTTGATTGATTAGCAAGAAAATTTAGCAATCTATGAAAGAATCCAAGAGGTTAAATAATTTAGGCCATTTTCTTATACTGAGGCTTGTTGACAAAAAAAAAAGTCAAAATTCTACTATGTTCAGGCTATTGAGTGAGACATAAGAGTAGTATAAACAAAAGTAAAACATGCTTCCTTCTCTCAAGGAACTTCTTAAGATAAAGCATAAACTTTTCGTGTATAAGAGGAGCTGTTTTTTTTTTTAAGTATGTTTGCAAGATTCTAGGTATGGAAAAAGTGAGTTCTTTACCTACTCAACATCCTTTCCCTCTTTCTTCCTTCCCAGCAGAATTCTTTTTTTTTTTTTAACATCTTTATTGGAGTATAATTGCTTTACAATGGTGTGTTAGTTTCTACTTTATAACGAAGTGAATCAGCTATACATATACATATGTCCCCATATCTCCTCCCTCTTGCGTCTCCCTCCCACCCTCCCTATCCTACCCCTCTAGGTGGTCACAAAGCACAGAGCTGATCTCCCTGTCCAGCAGAATTCTGATGTTCAGGAATCTCTCTCTCACCCACAGTTGGTGTAGCACAGCATCCTCAGCTCCAGAGGTGGTCTGGACTGGTCTAAGGGTAATATTACCCTCTTGCCAGGGATTAGATTAGGATCATGCATGTTCCCCAGTTCACCTCAATGAGTTGCAAGGATAGGTTTGCAGGATGCTTCCAGAAAAGCTTTTCCAGGAGAACTTCCAGAAGTGATTCATGCTCCTTCTGGACATGGTTGTTCTTGGATATGAGGCTTGAAATTGCTACAGTCTTTTTTTTTTTTTTTTTT
>NW_006795104.1:859245-885457 GCF_000442215.2 Lipotes vexillifer | reverse complement strand
CCGGGGCACGAACCCGTGTCCCCTGCGTCGGCAGGCGGACTCTCAACCACTGCGCCACCAGGGAAGCCCACATCAACTCTTAAGTTTGTCTTACTTTTGGATTCCAGTTATCTGAGTTAATAAACTTCCTTATAGTTAAAGCAGTTTTGAGTTGGGTTTTCTATTATTTGCTATGAAAGCTTCCTATCTTAGGTAGCAAATACAGACATGCTATCTGACATCTTATGATCTAGTGGGGAAGGCAGACAATCTGGGTAGAATTATGCTTCAAGCAACAGAAAACCAGATTCTAGTGACTAAACAAAAAGGGGATTGTTATTCTCATATAATAAGAAGTCCAGAGGTAGGCACTCCAGGGCTGGTGCAACTCTTTGAGAATGCCAGCAAGGAGCCAAGCTCCTCGCTTCCTGTCTCACTATCACTAGTATGTGGCTTTATGGTTGTAAGATGGCTCTACCCTTACAAGGCATTGTGTCCACAAAAAGAAGGAGGAAAGTAAAGGGGGCAAAGGGCCAAGGAAACATGCCAACTGAGTATATTTCTTTTGAAAACCTTTGCCAGAAGCTCTACCACATAGGCATAGGCTTTTGAAGAGATCAAGGGAGGGAGGCATGATCAGTGATGTTGTGTCCCTATCATTTTCCACCCCCCAAACAGTAATCAAGTTAGATTATTCCAATTATCACGAGAGAGCCATCATTCTGAATAGCTAAATTAAATGTCAAGCATTGGAAACAATCATTGCTACATCTGCTATTTTCTGTCATGATCCGCTATGGCAGATACTTAAAGAAAGTGGGTTAAAATGTATTCTTGAGCAAAATTTGCAAAAGTTGGCTAGAGCAATGGATGGACAATAGACATTGCTAGAGAGCAGTAGTTTCTGATATATGCAGAAGGAGGAAATCAAAAAAGTAAAATGGATTTTGTGAAGGTAGGATATCTATTATTTCCATTTCTCCTGACTCTCCCGAAGTGACCAATATACTAAAACCCCAAGAAGGCTTAACAGAAAAGAGATATGGTTCACTATTATGTAATTTTTCTGTTCATTTTCTCCTTGATTTATCCATGTATAGCATTTAAAATTGATCACTTCCTTAAATTCACTCTTGGCTTCTAGGGCATTATATTATATTATCCTGGTTTTCTTAGTACCATTGAAGGCTCCTTCTCTTCCTCCTCTCTTCTTATTGTATGTAGAACGTCCCATCTACAGGCTTTGCTTAGGGACAGAATGGACTCTTTTTAGTGAAAACTCTGACTCTTAAATACTTCAACTTCTATTTAAAAATATGCACCTATAATGGAATAAATATATCATTTCCATTATATATCATTAACATTCTCACTACAGTTCAAAACCAATTAGAAGTTTTTTGAACCATAGTTTGCTTTTAACTAGTGAAATATTAATATTAACATTTCCTACTTTGGAGGAAGAACTAAGTATTATTAAAAAAAACAGTACAGAGCTTCCAGATTGGTGAGATTCGGGGAGAGTAACATGCTGGGAGAGCATGGAAGCTCCATGCCCCTTCCCACATACCTTGCCCTATGTGTCTCTTTCATCTGGCTGTTCCTGAGTTTTATCCTCTTACAGTAAACTGATAATCTATTTGTTTTCCTTGCTGTCTAAAAAACACAACAAAGTTCTGGAACAAGCCAGACAGTCCTTGAGAGGTTTGCTGAGTTCCAGGGATGTTCCTTTAGCAGATTACAAACAAGACTTAAATGGCATTGAAGAAGTGATTTCAATGATATTAGAGATCATCATTTCCTGCCTGCCAAATTCTCTTCGCCACCATCCAAACTTGGTGTATGCACTGCTTTGCACATGAGATCTCTTTGAACAATTTTGAACTCACCCTTCATTTCAGGATGTAACACAAAATATTGATCTGGTAATCACCTTCTTTAGCTCAAGGATGCTACAAGCTGGAGCTGAGCTGTCAGTGGAATGGGTTCTGGAAATCATCAAGCAAGGGGTTGTTGCACTGCCCAAAGACAAGCTAAAGAAATTTCCATAACTGATATTTAAATATGTGGAAGCAGGGCAGGGAAAGGGGGAATTGGATGAAGGCAGTCAAAAGATACAAACTTCCAGTTATAAGCGAAATAAGTACTAGGGATGTAATGTACCACATGATAAATATAATTAACACTGCTGGATGTTATATATGCAAATTGTTAAGAGAGTAGATCCTAACAGTTCTCATCACAAGAGAAATAAATTTTTTTCCTATTTCTTTAATTTTGTACCTATATGAGATTATGGATGTTCACTGAACTTATTATGATAATCACTTCATAATGAAATTGATGTATGTAAATCAAATCATTATGCTGGGGACTTCCCTGGTGGTGCAGTGATTAAGAATCCACCTGTCAATGCAGGGGACATGGGTTCCATCCCTGGTCCAGGAAGATCCCACATGCTGTGGAGCAACTAAGCCCGTGCGCCACAACTACTGAGCCTGCGTGCCACAACTACTGAAGCCCGTGCACCTAGAGCCCATGCTCCACAACAAGAGAAGCCACCACAATGAGAAGTCCATGCACTGCAACAAAGAGCCCCCGCTTGCCACAACTAGAGAAAACCTGCGCACAGCAATGAAGACCAAAAAACAAACAAAAAAAAGTAGCCAAAAAAAAAAAATCATTATGCTGTACATCTTAAACTTATACAGTGCTGTATGTCAATTATATCTCAATAAAACTGGAAGAAAACAACACACGAACCAAAAAAACGCAAATGTGGGAGAGGTTCTGGGGAACAGAAGTAGACAGATTGCCTAGTGTACCTTCTAGTAAAGAGGATCACATGATCATGTTTGCAATGCACACTTTGATTTGCAGAATTGATGCCAATTGGCAGCAGATCACTTAGTAGTGAAAAAAAAAGGTGTGGGTGGAGTGGGGATTCACAGTAACATATGCAAAAAACTTACTTTTAAAACGTGCAAAAATAAACAGATACAAAGGAATATTTATCATGACAGAACCTGAGGCAGGGATTAAGTGCTGATGTTTTATCTATGAGGTGCAATCTGAGGGCATTGACAGTGAGGGAGAGGAAAAGAGGAAGTTCGGTTGGCAAGTAACACAGGGGGACATAGTACGCTGGCTACTGCTTCACGGTGAGCCTGGAAGAGACACAGCTAATCACTGTGTAGAAGCATTGGCACAGCCTGCACTACCCTGGACAAACTATATGAAGAAACTGTGCCTCAGAGCAGTCTGTGGAGGGAGAAAAGAAAGGAAATCCTCCTCTCTCTCTGTCTCTCTCTTTTTTTAGCTGTTTTAGGATTTTAATGTTCTTCACCTATTCAACATAAAATACTGACAATATATAAACAATAAGGGAAAAGACTCTTCAGCAAAGACCTTCCAGAACTCACAGTTTCCCTCTGGTCAAACACTATAAAAGAACATTCAAGTGAACAAAGGATAAGGGAGTTTAACAGAGAATTTTAGTTCAATGGCATAACCAAAAAAAGAGCCAATCAACCATGCTTCTCTTCTACTCTTTGAAAGGAAAGCAACAGTGAACCTGAGAACTTCTAAATCTTTTTTGTAAAGCAGCTTTAAAAGGGAGGGAGGGTGGAAGTGGGGAGCGCAACTGTGGCTAATGTAATGCTATAATGCAGGAAGTGAAGAATTCTAACAAATTCTAAAAGTCTCTATGTGTATTACTGAGAACCACATTATTGGAAATATAAGCACATAGTGATATGAGCTATTTGGTACTAAAAACAGACCTTGCTATATAAACATGTAGTATGTCACTTTTATCTCTTTATGAGAATAACAGTATAAAGAAAGATCTCCAGTTTGCCCTTTAGTCTGGAACTTCTGAACACTCAGCACACGGTCAGTGCAGACCTGAATTAACAGCTGTGGAACCCAGGAGACCCCACTGCTGTCACTTTGTAAAGGATCAAGAATCGAGTTTTGGGCTTCCCTGGTGGCGCAGTGGTTGAGAGTCCGCCTGCCGATGCAGGGGACGCAGGTTCGTGCCCCGGTCCGGCAGGATCCCACATGCCGCGGAGCAGCTGGGCCCGTGAGCCATGGCCGCTGAGCCTGCGCATCCGGAGCCTGTGCTCCGCAACGGGAGAGGCCACAACAGTGAGAGGCCTGCGTATCGCCACACACACACACACACAAAAAGAATCGAGTTTCTAGAGAACACCATCCACCCTCCTCACTGTGTGTTTGTGAGCCTCTAGAAACAACTTCAATTTGCATAATTAAGTCCACAATCAAGTGTGAATACTGAGATCTAGCTAGAAAAAGTAGCAGCAAAGGCAACATAAGCTAGTTTTTGTTAGAAAAGCAAGAGGAAGATTTTTAAAATGTTTCCAGTTCAAGTCAGAATTAAGATGTCTAAGTCCCACCAGCTGTGGATGTTTTGCTATTGTTCCTTGAAAAAAAGAAGAGTCTATAATAAATATGTCCATTCGAGAAAAATGCCATGTTTGTTAAGTTTTTCGTAGCCATTCCCAAGTTACTTTAAATTTTGTCCGATGTTCAAGGACAGAGTACGTATTGGTTAGGATGTGTTCATAGATGTATCTCCAAATAATTTTTCATGAAGGCTGCCAGCTTCTGAACATCTTCTCTCCTGTTGGCATTATACAGAGAAGCCATGATGCCTGCCACAGACCCACGCCCTTTCAAGGAGATTATATTGAATTCAAAAGCTTTATTGAGAAATCTTTTAGTCTAAAGCATCATCTCCTTTGGCATTGCCAATGCAGAATGGAATATTCATCTTGCTTCAGAATGGAATATTTGTCTTGCTTCTATTCTGGGCTTCACTGGATATACATAGGATCCTTGAGAATTATCAATAACATCATAAATCATTTGAGATTTGACAGAGCTAAGCTTCATGGTTGCTTCACCACTGTTAGTTTTTATTTTTTTTTGCAGAACTTCCCCAACCAGGGATCAAACCTTCGCCCCCTGCAGTGGAAGCATGGAGTTTTAACCACTGGACCACCAGGGAAGTCCTTCACCACTGTTATTCTTAATATACTCCAAGACCAAGCCAATGCCATAGAAGCTGAAACAGGCAGCTGTGTTGAAAAGAGTTGTTTCTGGCTTGCACTTTGTATTCCAGGATGGAGGGGCACTTTCTGAGTGTGAATCCTAGCAGGATATCTTGAAAGATCACCACTGTGACCCCTGCAGAGCCAGCATCCTGCTGGGCACCATCAAAAATCACACCAAACTTGTAAACACCAAACTGGTTTATATGGGAAATTTGAGGACGTGTCAAAAACCAGCAGTGCTCCTCTGACATCAGGGATAAAGTAAAATTCTACTCTGGACCTGGTCTCATTTGTGCAGGAATACATAGAGGAAGTGACCTGATTGAAGTTCCAGGGGTTTTCACGTCAATCAGGTTTAAGGGGACAGCACTGAACTGGCCCAACCAACCCTCCTCTTTGCACAAAAATCATTAACTGGAATGGTTAACAATTTCCACATGAGATTCTTTTATTTTCCACATGAGATTCTATGTGCCGTTAATAATCTCAGCTAAAGCTGATGGCCTGTGGCTCATTTCAAGAACACTAATGCCAGCTCCTTTGTGGTCTAGTAGTTCTTTTTGTATGTCTAACAACACAGAGCTAGGCAGCTTGGTGGCCTGAGCTAAAACTGACTGCCTACCTCCAAGTGTTCACAGTGCACCCCGAGCGGCATGGGTGGAGCTGGCCGGAGGGGATCCATCACGGGACAGTGTACATGTCTCTCCTGTCTCTTATTTCCCTATAGTCAGAGTTTTCCCCACTGGGAGTTAACTCCTCCATCATCCCAGATTGCATCATCCAGCCCCTTTGGTGGCTGTTAGAGAAGTCAGATTCCTTGCCTGTGATGTGTGGCATTTTATCGCAGTCTGAAAGTGGAAGAAAAAGCCAGAAACTCGGGGTACATTGCTAGTTGCTCTGGATGTTCAGTGGCAGCCTTGAGATGGGGCCTGGCACTCTCCTATAAAATGACTGATTTATGCCCCAGATGGCATAGCTGTGAAGGCCCAACTGACATTTGTTGCAGCAGTGGCAGCTGAGGTGGGGCAGGAAGCTTTCACCCATACTTTGTGGCTCTCCTCCCTCAAATTAGCCATGCTGCCTGTACAAGAAAAGTCTCTTCTTGCAACAACATGGACGGACTTGGAGGGTACTATGCGTAGTGAAATAAGCTGGACAGTGAAAGACAAATACTGTATGATATCACTCATGTGGAATCTACAATATACAACAAACTAGTGAATGTAACAAAACAGAAGCAGACTTACCAGATATAGAGAACAAACTAGTGGTTACCAGTGGGAAGAGGGAAGCGGGCAGGGGCAAGACTGGGATAGGGGATTAAGAGGTACAAAGTACTATGTGTAAGATAAATAAGCTACAAGGATATATAGTACACACAGGGAATGTAGCAAATCTTTTATAATAACTATAAATGAAGTATAACCTTTAAAAATTGTGACTATGTTGTACACCTGCAACTTATATAATATTGTACATCAACTATACCTCAATATAAATAAATAAATAAATAGAAAAGCCTTTTCATTTGATGGGCTGCATATAATAGCAACTAGCTAGCTAATTAAGGAAAACAAATTTTTAAAAAAGTTATGAAAAAGCTCTCAGGATGGAAGGGAAGCCTGGGGAATGAAACGTGTAAACAGAAATCAGACAGTTCTAGAGTACTGAGAGCAGAAACTACCCAAAGTTCTCTTCTACTGGTGCTGCTGAAAAAATTATGATAATTTTAACTTGCTTCCGTTATCTTGTTCAGGGTTCAAAGTCCCAGGACAAAGTGTCTGGTTGGGCAAGGCTGGGTCAAATGCCCACTCTTTTGGGTGATAAGGAGTCTCTAATGACCAAGATTTCTATCTCATCAAGTCTACATACAACCGGGAGAGAAAAATTCTAAAAGGAAAACTGGGTTCTATTAGAAAGGAAAAACTAATGCTGTGTTAACAAAATTCACCCCTATGGCTGTTTGGCATCCAAACAATTTTATTCCCATATATATACTTTCAAAAATACTCCTGCCTAACAGAATGCAGCTATGCCTCATAAAGTAAAAAGATTCGCACTCCTTCCTCAGAAGGAGATATAATTCAATGTATCATTATTTACTGCATCAAACTCTGTCAAGGGTGACTAGGTGAAATAAACTTCTGCTCTAGCTTCAGCTCAGCTGTCTTAGATCAAGTGCCTAGAAGCAGAGCCCAGCCCGGGGATTCTTCTGCAAATGATTTGCTGGGGAAATGCTCTCAGGTGAAAGGGAGTGAGGGAAGCAGGATAGGGCAGGGAATCAGTCAAGCCATGATTTGATCTCAGCTGGAAATTAGTGTCAGCCTGATCCCACAGAATTCTGGAGTCTGGACTGTACACAGAATTGGTGCCACTTTGAAACACAGGTATGAATAAATGATCTAGATAAAAAAGGCCACGTGATTTACCAAATGAAGGCCTCAACCCAACTGGGGCCACCTCCACCTGGAACATATAGTTTGGTAGTATTAGCCTTACCTCTCCTGATTTTTATTTATTTTTTATTTTTGGCTGCGTTGGCTCTTTGTTGCTGAGCGTGGGTTTTTCTCTAATTGTGGCGAGTGGGGGCTACTCTTCATTGTGGTGGCTTCTCTTGTTGCGGAGCATGGGCTCTAGGCACACAGGCTTCAGTAGTTGTGGCTCGCAGGCTCAGTAGTTGTGGCTCAGGGGCTCTAGCGCGCATGCTCAGTAGTTGTGGCGCGCTGGCTTAGTTGCTCGGTGGCATGTGGGATCTTCCCAGACCAGGGCTTGAACCCATGTCTCCCAGGCGGATTCTTGACCACTGCACTATCAGGGAAGCCCCTCTCCTGCTTTTAAAATGGGGACTTCTAGAGGTCCCAAATTCCCTTATACCCTCCTTCTCATTAAGTTTCCATTTTCCATTGAGGTTAGAACAAACACATAAACTTGCCAAGTAAAAGTAAGTTGATCTCTTCCAGTTTAAAATGATCTAATTCAAGTTAGATAACTTCATTTAACTTAAAGGTCAGACCTATTATTAGGGCTGTTTGTTTTCGCTTTCCAAGACTTTCCAAGGTCTGGGTGCAAAGGGTTTAGGTGTTCTGATAATGGAAAGAAAGGGCCTTTATTAGTAAACTCTGACCTCTGAGGCGTAGTCTGTCTGGTGTCTGAATTTTGGCACCTACTCTCCCTGTAGTTACCACTGAATGACCAATGCTAGTGTAACTGGTGGTCTGGTTTCTCAGCACTCAGGCCAGTGGTCTTCCTTGACCAACTTGATCTCTTTGGCTTTCACTGGTATTGACAACCCTTTGAAATTCTGCTGTGTCTCCATCCAGTCTCTGGGTGGACTACCTTAGAGCTCCTGTCATGCAGTAACCACTCCCTTCATCACAGCGCCGCATGGCAAGCCCCTTAGCACTTAACTAATGTTCCTCTTATGCCATATAGGAACCAAAGGGAATTCTGAGGAGAGAACGAGAGCATCAGGTTCTCTCTGTGCCCAAACGTGATATGTCTCAATTCTGCTGTGCTTTACTAGCTTATGTGGTCATAGGAACACTTTGCAGTGTTCCAAATAGGTGTCTTGAGCCTTGCTTCTGTTTTTGGTTTCTTATTCAACCTCCCTGGAATTTCTGCTCACTGGCCCTGCCCCAGGCTGAACCCTAGGGCGATCTCTGAGGGACTTAGCTGGCACTTTCTACACTGTTTCTGCCAAATCTGTCTCACTATCAAAATCACTTCTCCCACTTTTGGTCTGATATGCAGATATCATATGCTTTCCCTTGCTACTCTATAGACTTCCTTCATACTAGGTGAACAAGGGTGGTCCTTCCTTTACAATGAAGCCTGTCCTTAATGGTAGAAAGACTTTAGAGAAAAAAGGGGCAAAGGGAATAAGATGTCCAAAAGGGGAAAATGGGGAATTCCCTGGCAGTCCAATGGTTAGGACTCTGGGTAGGTTTGATCCCTGGTTGGTCTGGGAGCTAAGATCCCGCAAGCCATGTGCTGTGGCCAAAAAAAAAAAAAAAAAAAAAAAGTGTGTGTGGGGGAAGTGGGGAGAATGAGATTTTGAAAAGTGTGAGCTTTTGGTGACCAAATGTTTATTTCCTTCACAATTACAGGTTTGGGGGTTATAGGTCTGAGTTCAGGGGAGGAGGGAGAAATTGGGGGAGATCTGTAGAGAGAGAGGATAGACAGTCTTATGGGTTCTGGACAAAGAGTGAGGTGGATAAAGCTTTGAGGTCATAGGATAGCTGGTATATCATTTTACCTTAACACTGTTGCTAGTGCCTGTTGCTCAGTTAGCAAACAGGGAAGCCCAACCCCACAAAACACTTGCATTTTACATTTTTCAATGTGTATTTGCACATCCAACCACCTTGATTCAGCAGATGAGCTCCCCATTTTTAATATAGACAAATGGCAATTGCTTGGGCTTTAGTTTTTCAGGTATTCCCTTCTCTCCTTTTCCTCAGGTCAGATTTCTTCCCTGACTGGAAGTGTTGAGACCTGGCCTGGGTAAATGTTAATCTGTGTATATATGCCCCATGTCTTTATTTTTTCATCTGCTAAGAGGAGCAGAAGGCAGCATTTTAGTCAACACACTGGGATATTCCTAGTGTTTTGTTTCAAGCAATATGCTTGTGAATGACTATACATACATGTACACACATGTATGCAGGTTTCTGCTTTCTTGAACATATCTCACAGTACTATGAGGTTTCTTCTTCATTACCAGCTTGTAATTATTGCTCTCTCCAAATACTTTTTGCTAACCACTGCCTCTTCAGGGCCTACCACTATACACCTAGGAACAAAATATGTATTTGATGAATTAATGAAAAAATATGGAAACTTGTGGTTCTCTTAACTACATGTTGCTATATTACAGGTCTTCAAAACTATTTTAACTCGAGGAATTTGTTAAATATGCAGATTCCTGGCACCTCTGAGATTGTGGTTCAGTACGGCTGAAGGATGGTCCAGAAATTCATTTTTAACCAGCACTGTTGATTTTGAAGGTGGTCCTAAGAACAGTTTGAGAAACACTGCAATATTGCTTCCCAAGCAATGGGAATGTGATGGTGATGCCACCATCAAGAAGTTGGGTTGGGACTTCCCTGGCTGTCCAATGGTTAAGACTCCACACTTCCACTGCAGGGGACACAGGTTTGATTCCTTCTTGGGCAACTGTGATCCTGCAGGCCACAAGGCGCAGCAAATAAAAAAAAAAAAGCTGGATCAGTTTCACTTCAAACTTGCCAACAATGGGCAAACCTTGGTAAGTGGGAGATGTAAAATGTAGCATTCAAGGTTACTTTTTCAATAAAACATTTTGATGGCACTGAACACCTATTGACAAAAGTTTCCACTGGTCTAAAGAGAATTTAAAATATGGGTCTCTTTATCTAGCAGCAGTCTTAAGCAAACCACAACCTATCAGGTTTGTGGAACAGTAATTCCATTTTGAGTACCAACAACATAAGGCATTTCAAAACAAAACCACTAATATGGTTAAGAGAAAAATTGCTGTCCATTTTCCTTAAGATTCAGTCTGTGTGTTGCAGTGGTATCAGTGATTAGATTTAGGAGTAACTGACAGACCATTCGATAAAATTCATATACTTTATTATGTTTCATTATGCAAACTATTAACATTTGAATAGTAGGGAAAAGAATTAAATTCCTCTATCCTGAAAAAACTTTGGTGCAATCTGGTTTCCAACATTGTTTGCCTATCACTTGATTTTCAAAGTTAAGCTAAAAACATTTTTGAAACTACATTTAAACTTTTAAAACTTCAATAAATCCGCCTAGTATTTACTTTTTACAAAATAGGTTCAAAATTCCCTTTGTTCTGTGAATTTTAAGTTTACTTCAGAGAATTTTCTCAAGTTGCCAGCCCATGTTCAGACACCATTTACCAGGTAAGAGTGGAAATGAAAAAGGCCCCTCCCCCCAAAGTTGTGTCCCCAATTTACCGTCAGTTATTTTTTTTTAGTAGGTTGTGTTCAAGGTCTGATTTTTAAAAGGCAAAAATAAAAACTTTCAGCCAAGTCTATTTACGTAATTTTTTAAAGATTTTTTTTTTTGATGTGGAACATTTTAAAGTCTTTATTATTAAGCTTGTTACAATGCTTTTGCTTTTTGGTTCTTTGGCTGCAGGGCACGTGGGACCCCAGCTCCCCAACCCGCAACCCGCAAGCACCTCCTGCATTGGAAGGGGGAGTCTTAACCACTGGACCCCCAGGGAAGTCCCTACACAACTAATTTTTGAATGACAAACGAAAACTTTGAAAGCCAGTGTTCTCTCCAGGGATATTTTCCTCCAATATAAGTAACAATTTGACTAAAATGTCATTACCAATAGTTTTTCTCTAGGGGAGGGGCACATTTCAGCATAAGTACACTATACTGACCTTACGCAACCCAAACTTACCCATACTTAAAATACCCAGGAGGAAAACTAACACCCAAGTGGCAATTCAGACTAATTTCACCTTTGGGGAAACCTTATCACAGGTAGCATTTTAAGTGATGCTGTGATACCAGTCACTTATCAAGAGAACACCCCATTCTCCCTCCCTAAAAAGGGGTATCACTGAAATTTTAAACACCTTTGCCATGTACTAGTCATACATAGTCCAGAAAATTCTCACTGCACATTCTTCTATCATACACAAGCCTCTTCTAGACTTAAACAGAATTTCATCCATGAGTTCTTTTCCATGTAATTGCTGAGTTCTCAGGCTTTCTGGGCAGTTGGAAGTTAACAGATAGCATTTTAAGGATTTACGAGCCAAGAACCAGAAAAAAAAATTTTACATTTATCTGTAAACACTCTCACAACAAACTGGAACTATTTTAAAGTTAAACCTAAGAAACTCAAAGCAGCTCACAGGTAATGTGAGAATAGGACTTGCAGAATTGGAATGGCTCAGCTCTCATTTATGCTGGACTCCCCTTTAAAACTAAGAGCCCAACTACTGTAATTTTTAACTTACCACCCCTATCATATCTGATTTATAAATGCTAGAAAAACACTTCACACGAAAAATATATAATTTAAGATTACTGTATTTCCTTACAAGAGGAATGTTTTTAACAAATTTTACAGGTGTCAATCAACCTTTGTTCAAATTGGGCACACATCAAATCTAGCATTTTGGGAGTTTTATTTTGGAAGTGAACTTTTAACTATCAATACAAATGCCAAGATACTACACAAAACATCCACAGGAACTTTTTTCATCTTTTTTTGAATTGTTCACAAACATTTCCTACATAATCCAACATACAACAGAGAAATGGTACATCTTTTTCTTTCAATTTGCATACAATGGAAAAACAAGAATATATATATATATTTTACAAAGTTTAACTAATAGACACTACCAAGCTGACAATTTAAGTCTATAGGTGAGAAATTATCTAATAAAAAATAATCAGAATTTATTTAGCATCAGTCACTTCCATAACCAAGTATTATTCTGATTAATAAACCTTGCTGCCATTAGGCTTCTGGTATATACTTATACCAACTACTCCATCTGTTGTATTGCTCCCCACCTTGGTTCTTCACAATTACAAACAAAATCGTTGCAAAGTAGGGGCAAGCATTTGCAAAAACAAACAAAAATCCCCAGCTTATTATAAGCATGAATGTGTGGTGGAATTTCCTCCCAAGCAATGGACTTTCAAATCACTTAAGAAATCACCAGAACTGAATGTGTCAAGATACTTTGCCTAAGTCCAAGAAGAGATGCATTTATTTATATCCAACAGAGGACTGAAAATTAAACTTAGTGTTTACTTTGGGGGCAGGTTGGGGGGAATTCAGCCATTTGAAAAATGACCATCTTAAAAAAAAATGACCACCAAAAATAGGTTCACTAAATTTATTTTAAAAATCATAAAACGTTTCTTACAAAAGAGCATTACATTCTGCACACTGCTCTGAATAGATGCCAGGGACATATGGACTATTGTTACTTTCCCTCCCTGTCCCACCCCCCCCAAATGTTACAGTGATCACAAAGTAAAGTGTTCACAATAATTACATGGGGGGATTTTTTTTTTTAAACCACCAACAATGAACAAAAATTAAAATTCACTCACTCTGCTGCTGTTTCAAAATTTCAATGTTAGTTTTTGCACACCCTCCCCCACCCCCCACCCCTGTTTGTAAGGAACTAAAACATTACATCTGGTGAACAGCAAAGATTTCACTACACCTCAAATGCAGAACACCTATGAAGCAGAGGAATGTTGGCTTTTTAAACAGAAGCAGATAAAAAAAAAAAGATGCAGGACTCCTTCAGTTCTTCACTAGTCTTAGAAAAACTTTCCAGAATACTGCTTCACACTATAAAAAAGAAAAAATATCTTGCATTAGAATCCTTCAACATCTGCATACTGCTTCACACTATAAAAGAAAAGAAAAAAAAGTACGAATTAGAATTTTTGTTCGTAACATCTTAATCAACATTAAGACAATTTCAATGCTAAATTAAAATGATAAACATGTCCATTACACAGAGATAAGAATTAAAACATTAGCAATTACAAATTAGAGCAATGTAAAACCCAAGAAAAAAGATTAACAGTAAATCAGACAGTAGAGCAGAATTAAAATCAAAAGTTGTTAATATTTGGTAGAAAAGACAAAGAAATGTCAGTAAAGGTGTGAAATGCTGCATTTTACAGCACCAATCATTTGTCCTGTAGAGGCATGGCCTGTGCCATATGGCAGACTGTGATTTGTTGTCGATTTAGTTATCTAAAAACAACAAAATCACTAGTCTTCCACACAGAACTAGACCAACATCCATTGAATCTTCTATATTTTCTACAGGCTCTGTATAATTTATAACAAGTGGTTTTGGCAGCAGTTTTCACCAGAGAAATGAGAAGTTTGCTTGGTTAACGCTTCTTCCAGCAAGATTAGTATTGAATGTCTTCTTTTTTTAGTAAGAAAGCAGAAGAAAATTAAAGCGAAGCTATTAGAATGTTTAGAAGTTAGGTCCCCAAAAGGTTGAGACACCATGGCTTCTAAAAAGAAAAATCAGTTGAGAAGAGAAGCTTTTTAAGGTTTTAGTGTATTTAGGCTAACATAAAGCTAAACAAACTGACCTGTTCTGCAGCAAGTACTGTGCATTTTGTATCTGGTCCTGTGTTCCTGTAATGGTAATGATCCGGTCTTCGGACCCTTCTAAAGGCTCATCAATTTTGATCGACGCTCCTGACTCATGACGGATTTGTTTAATCCGCTGACCACCTTTGCCAATAATAGATCCAGCCAGCTGAAAAGAGTTTTAAAAACAAGTGTTTATTATATACTTTCAACGTATTATCCTGTATGTTCAGTGACCATCAAGAGTATTAACTTTGTACAACATATTGACTATGCTGTGATTTAATGCCCCACACTAGTCAAGGTTTGAATTACAATGTAGTTACATCACCCAAAGACATTTCCTTTAATAAATGAACCAGGGGCTCAGAACCCTCCTAACTGCTTTTTAATGGTACTGAACATCTTTTGACAAGGCTTTAACTGGAGAATGACACCTCAGCTGAAGTCCCTGAAACACAATTTTAATCCTAAAATGGAATATTTTTGCTAAAACCTTTTATTAAATGCCAGGGAACTTAAAATGACTTACTAAATGTCCCTTATAATATTAAAGATACTTACATCTTTGGGAATAGTTACTTGTGTAGTAATAATAGGTCCACCAAGATCACCATATGAGCCACGACCCCCTGCATAGGAATAATCTGATTTAAATAATGAGTATTAAGTTCATTTACAAAGCATGAAATAATATTTGATTTCACAAAGAAGAAAACTTACCATATCCAGAGCCACCCTAAAAACAGAACAGAAAAAAAATAGAAAATTACTTTGCCTTCGAAACTTCAGGCGTTTTAACATTAAATCCCGCAGAGTTTAGGAAAGCAAAGTCCTCCCATATCTTCCCTAGTAAGTAAATTTCAAAGACAATCCTCAGGGGAAGAAACCATTCAGGTACACAGTATCCCAAGAAACAAAAATGTTATATGGGGAGAAATAAAACACTTATCAATGAGTAAACAAGAAATGTTAAAATTATCAGTGACATGAATAATAAACACCCATGATACTCAACCTGTGGTTCATAAGCCATCTGCCACTCTGATGGGCTCCATGTATCTATTGCAGAGTCCCAGGTTTCATCAGCACTGAAACCAACCTGTGTTAGAGATAAAACTATTAATATGAACCTGCACTGTATTTGTCTGAATCACCCTTTTTATATGACCAATTACTATTTCACATCTCTATATACACTGGCAGGAATCATATATTTTGGGGGAAACAGATGGAACAAGTCTTAATATCCCAGCAAACACCCAAAACGATGACTTAAGTGGCTATCTACAAAAGCCCGTTTGTAAGACAAAACTCCTCAGTTAATAATCTTGAACAAAATGTCAGCTATCCAACTTTAAGACCCCTTTTAGCACTCATAAATACATTGATGAAATATCAGTTCTTACCATGCCATCATAACGGTCTCCAGGTCTTCCTCTTCTGTCATAGGCCATTAGATCTCTGCAAGAATAGTACTCGTTGTAATCTCAGCTGGTCACACATATCAAATAAAAACCTGCCCCCTCTACCCATAAAGTGCAGCTTCTTGTATGTTAATGTGTGGATGAAAGAAACTTACCCCCCTCTAGGTGGTGGTGGTGGAGGAAGAGGAAGATTCCGAGCTCTGCTACCACCCCGGCCACCTCGTCCGGGAGGAGGTGGAGGAGGTCCTCGACGAGGGCTCATATCATCATAATCTCTTCTGGATGGAGGCATGGGACGCCCACCCCGACCAGGAGGCATTCTGTCAAAACCACCTCTTCCCCGCATGGGAAATCCCACAGGACGTCCACGGCGGTCATCAAACATCATTGTAAAACCACCATAATCATAGGTTTCATCGTAAAAATTGGGATCATAAGGCTGAGCACGTCCTTTAATGGGAGACTGAAACAAAAACACAGCAACTTTATAGACTGAGGAAAAAGCCTTAGTTCACACCAAACATTCTTTTAACAAACAGAACATTTCAAGCCCTTTGTATTTATCCTGGGAGGTACTCAAGATAAGGATAGGAATATATGCAAAGATAGGATTTAAAAAAGGCATTTCTGGTGAGTTTCAAACAAAAAAATTGAGTTTTACTGCTTGCGAGGTAAGGATTAACAGCTTTATTTTACCCTTAGAGCTTAAGTAACAGACTACAAACCCCTTTCACATTTCACAATGGGGATTATGAGGAAGTTACCACCCCAAGGGCTGAGAGGATCAGTATCCTGGGTATGCAGTATAGTACTATAGAAGAACCATAGAAACTTCTTTTGAAGGACCAAAGGCTATTAAGAACCTCACCAACAATGTAAAGACAACTCTCCAGATTCTCCCAAAGTATTTCTAAGTTAAAGTGATAGCTAAAAGCAGGGTGATAAAAAATTGTTAGGTGAAGGAAAAGTAAAAATAAAGGCCATTTGTCTAAATGTTCTCAAAGTACTTTTGTACAAGTCATCTGTTTTACAAAATTAAGCACAAATAAAATAAAGGGTTCTGAAGGTACCTCTGATATAAGATCAAGGATGATCTTTATGCACTCTACAACCCTATCAGGTTTTCCTCCAATAAGAACGACTCTGTCAGTGGACTGAGGACAACATTCCTGGAAAAGCTTGATTGTTGTCTGAGTGTTCTGTAACAGATTTACAAAAAAAGCAGCATTAATCAATCATTAATCAATCAGAAAAAAGGAAATGCAGTACAAAACAATGTCCAGGTTTAGACAGATTTAATTTGTATTTCAGTAAAATTTCCCCCCATATAAAAAGCTTGTTAGTAACACTAGGATTTTGCACAATAAATTTTTGGCAAAATAACTTGTCTAGCATGGCCAGGCTTTTCTGTTATGTTTTAATTAGCAAACTAGACAAACTTAAGGGAGGAAACTCAGAAAGGTGATTGAGAGAAGCCCAAGGAACCAAGTCCACATAAAAAGCTATTTTCTAGTAATACGGCAGGAAAAAACAAAACTATCACTTTACCTCTCGAAGTTCTTTGATTTTAGCACCTTTGACCCCAATAATTCCTCCTGCCAGACTCTGATGAATCAACAGTCTCAACTCGCAGTCAAAGTCGCTTCCTTTATAGTGTTGGTACTGCGGAGGGAGAGTTATAAAATTTTAGTCCCAAATCAAGGATTCCCCAAGAATACACACTTATCTGCTATAAGCATACCAATATACTGTTGCAGTGAGCAACCTGAATTTATATTTCAATAACTTTACCAGTTATGTGCTTATTATCCTCAATAGCCAGGCCCAAAAAGGACATTCTGCACCACCTTAAAAAACTATTTTATTTTCAGGTCCTGCAACACCATACCCACACTGCAGCCATTTAGCATGTCGCTGTTACCACAAAATTATTATTAACATTCAAATAACACCATAATAAAAATGACTGCAAAGCACTTTGCAAATGTAGTTAATTCCCACTGCAGCATGGAGCAGGGTCAACAGTGAGTTGTAAGACCATTCATTTATCATGTTTTTAAGCCTTTTTTCTATAGAGATGGGAAAAGTACGCTATGTTGAAAATAAAATTGATCCTATGGGCCAGGCTCCATACTTCAGTGGGGTTCAATGGCACTATGACATACATTTAAGCATTCCACAGCATCAGATTCGAGCGGGAGCTGGCTGGTTGCAGTGGGTGATGGCAACTGCAGGCCCTGAAAGTAGAAAAATAAGAGTAATAGGTTAAGTGTCTAGTGTGATCAGGCTATTGTCGCATATATTGGTAAAGCTACTACAACATATTTCACATCTATATCATTAAATAACAAGAAACTGCTTATCTACATTAAGAATCAACATACATCGCTTTTCTCTATACACCCAGTAAATAAATGATTACATAAAATTTAAAAATCCTTGAACTAGATCAAACACAGTCCTTTCTGACAGTCCCACAATCATTATGCTAACTCAAAACCTCCTCTAAAACTAAAGCCCATAAAACATATGCTAAACCTCGTGAAAGTGTATGGCCACAGGTAGTTCCTATCTACTCCAGTGGCTAGACTACATTTTCAAACAAGTAATATGGGTATAATAACCCTGCACCTTAAGTGGCAGAGTGCAACACATTGCTGCTACAAAACTGTTATAGCCAATGTCTCTCCACCTCCCCCATTTTGCCTCATTAAACATCCTTTAAGCACCCCCCAACTGCCAAATACATTTTAAAAATGAGCCTACCTCTTCCAAGGTAGGGATGATTTTCTTCAGAATTTCTCCAATTGTTTCAATATCAGCACTGATACTCAATATGCTGTCAAACATCACAAATACCAGATAGTACAAAAAAAAGGTGGAAAAGAAAAATGAGTTTTGTGGTCATCACCAATAGTCAAACAACTTTTACAGAGAAGAACATACAATTATTTAATCCTCCCCATTTAAAGTAGCCTATTTATACATTTTCACATGCATTTTGTTTTATGCCCAATACAAACATGGTAACATTATTAGGAGACTTGCAGAGAGACAGAGAATGGGCTCTTGGAAGGGCTCAGATTAAGTGGGCAATAAATTGACCAGAACTGAAGCAGAGTTGAATACTTATGTTCCCCGCCACCACTAAGTTAATTAAGGATACCCTCGCTGTTACATTGGTAAAACTGGCACACCTTCTCTTAGGCAAAGTGGGGGAATATGCAAGTGGTGAACATTATATTTGGAGTAAGGTTATGAATACCAGTTAGAAATTAGATCACTAATGGGCTCTGCAAGAAAACAAATACAAATGCGAGACAAAAACAAAGACAACACAAATGAGAAGTGAAGGAAAGTGAACCAGAGTTAGCATTTCATCAGAAAAAATTATGAACAGGCAATGTTGGGAAGCAAGGTGGGCCACAAAGACAGAGCGAGAGACTATTTCGGTAACAATTTGATTTACAATGCAGCAAATATGCAACACTTGAAGCTGTGCTCCTTCCATCGAAATAAAATTAGTGGATCGTTTGGGTGGGCAACTCACGGTAAAAGTTCAGTGACAAAAAGACTTAATGGGGAAAATAAGACAGAAACTTGAAAAACAATACACCGTCTAAAGGGGATACTATTTAATTATATAAAAGGCAGGTAATAAAATACATTTCTCTCTTTCTAATCAGGCAGTGAGGCATAAACTGTTGGGACATACCGCTCGGGGCCACTGCTGTCTGGGACTGAAACACTGGCATTGTACTGCATTGGTCATTGGCGTTCGTGGATGTTGGCATTGGGCATGGGCATTCAATCAGAAGTTGTCAAGTATGGTACCCGTTTGGCAACGAGCACATTTTTGGGCATAGCCAACCAGGGTTTTCACATGGGCGTTCAGGGGCGGATGGGCCAACGTCATGGTGGGCAACGCAGGGGTAAGTCGATCCAGTACATGGGCAACGGAGATATATGGCCAAAAAAACAAGGAGAGGGAAAAGGGGGAAAAGCAATAAATTTTAATTTAATACAAACTATACTCATACTCTCAATTAATGAAACAAGCTTAAGTTGTTCTGAAGACTAACACAATAATGGACTTCTCTATATCTGACTGTGGCTTAACATTTAAGGACCTTTAATGATGGTACTTTTTTTTTTTTTTTTAAAACAAACAATGTTTCAGTAGCAGGCTGGCTCATGAGGGTAGACACAAAACCTGTCATGACTCGAATTCTTGAGGAAATGGGGAAATTATTAACCCAGATAATTATACAGAACATCTGGATTAAAAGGAAAGAGGTTTATAAAAGACAAAACAAAAATTCCCACACCACCAAAAACCCTAACTCTTAAAAGACTGGTTTCCTGGAGATTTAAAAACGCACTCCTAGATCCTAACAGGCAAGTTTGTAAAATTTAACAAATTTTCAAGTTCAGTTTACAGTAATCAAGAGGAACATACAAAGATCTGTGACCAAGAGAGAAATGAAAAAATACCAAATAAGTATTCAACACAGTTATTATTTGCCTCAACTTTAGCAAGGAAACATCAAGAGTGTGTACATGAGAAAAAAAATTTAGGAAATCTGGTGTACCTAAGTCCTATAAATATGCTCACTTCTGGTGATACCAACATTTAATGTGTCTAATCACAAGAGTCAACCCACTATAAAATATGAAGACTCAAAACAAATCATCGGCATTGACAAACGGCTTCCCAGTTGTAAGACTAAGTGCCTACTCTATTTTTTACCCATATCTTAATCATGCAACCTTAATTTCTTTGTGCTCCATGTGCAAGCTGTTAAAGAACAGATGGGCAAATTGGAAAAAAAAGGGAATAAAAAATTTGGAGTTTAATCAGCCACCTGCAATGGTTTTCAGTAATACTGTACTTGATTCATACACGGGAAATGGTACAAATTAAGAAGTTTTATATTGTTACTTCTAATTAAGATGTTATCTTGCTTGAAGTGAATAATTTGGTGTAAAGTTATTAGAAAGTGAGGAGGTTTAATATAGACCACCCCCAGCTCAATCTGGGCTTTGTTAAATCAGGAATGTCAAACCTTGAAAATCATCTATGTAACCAATTATTATAAAAGGCTTGAATCTAGACTATTAAATGATTTCTCTGATGCAATTCTTTAATCCTACAAACACATAAACTGAAGCTTCCTCTGTAGTAGTTTAAACTCTTTAATACTTACGTCTGTACGGAGAGCCTTAATATTCTTGCCTCCTTTTCCAATCACTGCCCCAGCATTCTGGAGAAAATAAAAAGAAACTTATTTTGTCTTTTCCTAGAATTAATGTGTCTTCCTACGCTCTTAAGCTTTTAGCCAAAAACAAACACCACACACGTCTAACCTCTTTTTTGGTTATAGAGATGAAAATCTATTTGGGGATATCAAGACCATCAGGTTAGCAAAAATTAAAGAGTCTATGTGCTTTGGGGACTAAACACCAAGGCAGAGCTTTGAAATACTCAGAACATACTGAGTCTAAAACTTAAGCAATAGCACTAACTTTACAATGCCCTTCTGCAAGCCAATTAAATAATTTAAACGCCAGTAGGTACTTTCACATTGTGAGGTGTATTATCAGTCAGGTAAGCTGCCAACCAGGATGTTTTCTAATGAATTCACAATGTAATCAGACACAATCTTTAATCCGTTAATGCTTTAAGGATCATCCACACCCATCTCCTAGTTCAGCCCTGTAGTAGGCTCACTATGTTAAGGGCTTTCTTTTTAATTGTTGGCAAAATAACACAATTACCATAACCTAGAAAGTCTGTTTTAGGAAAAGCCACACAAATCTTGTATATTCTGCAGCCTGTAAGCTTTTGCAAGCTTCCCAGAAGGTTCAATCAGAACTTTTCTTAATTCCTACTTAAGAACCACTTTCAAACTTTCAAGAATAAAATTTATACCTTGCTCTGAAGCAGAATGCGTAATTCAACCATCTCATCAGTGTTTCTAGATCTTTTAAAAGCTTGTTCCTCTTCCATATCTTCAGCAGGGCGTTTACCTAAAAATTAACAGTTCAAATTTCAGAAAGCACCAGCACCTTCAAGAAAGGGTATGTTTAATTACATTTCAATTTTAACCTACAGATTACAGAAACTTTTAAGTCCACTGTTTAAAGGGATTTGTTGCTAATCTTAGGTATGTTTTAAAAAGGCCAAAGGCACTGGTTCTTGGACTTTCAAGCATGAATTTAAGCACTCCATTCCAAATGGTTTTCCAAACACAAGATATTGTGACAACATTTCAAAGGATAAGAAACTTCAAAATGCAAGAAAAATATTAGTTTTACATTTTATTGGCTTTCTTTTAATCAGTTTACAGTTACCTATGCAAATGAGTTACTTCTGGTTCATAAATAAACGCTCAGATGTAACTGACAGGGATCTCAAATTAAAAATACAAAGTAATGTTTTTACTGAATGAAATGAAATTAACAGAACACCAACAAGAATGAAATTGTTAAAATGTCTTCTCACCAAATTCGCCATTGGTTTCAGTGTTGGGAAAGGTTTCCTCTGGCTGTTCAGTTTCCATTTTCTTGTATTAAAGGGACACACCAATCTGTTGGAAAATAAAGAGGCTAGTACAATTGGTTTATTAAAAAGTAAGCTGTGCATCTTGCTAAATGTTAAAAACAAGGAAAAGTAATGACTGTTTCTAGAACGTACCAGTTATTAATTATATCCTTGCAGGGCAGAACCGAAGTGTTCTGGGCGGGACCAACTGACACCCTAGTGCTGCAGTAGCCTATAAAAACCAACACAAATCAGTTTTGCTTTTTTGGTTATTACTGAATACTAATCAACACCAATCTGAACACAACAAACAAAAGATCTATTTCTAAAACTTGCTTCTTTGTTTTAGGGTCTTAAACTTCCAAACAATTGCCTTCAAACACAAAAACACAAACCAAAAGACCGTATCTGATTCTTTTGTAAAAAGAAAAACACATTTTTAGCTTTTGGATCAAGTCCCACCACAGCAATTAGTTATTTCATCTGATAAATACAAAGAAAACTAGACACATGTAAGGCATATCGATAAACCCACGAGTCTCACTATTATTCCTGAAAAATATAAATTTATAAAAAGATACACAAAATTATTTTTACATTGGGATTTTAAACCGCTTTTGTGTTTCTTTCCATTGGTGACTTGAAAAACTACCTTCTGAAATCGTTAAAGTTTACAAATACAAAAGCGAATTCAAGCCATACCCAACCGGCAGGTCAATCTACTGGAGCGATAAACCTGCAAAGCTGATAGAGGAGCACACCCAAACTGCTAATACTACTCGACTATCCAACAGAACCCCTGAACACCAACACCATCACTAGCGAGATATTTTACATTACGTTAAAAGCGGTATAACCTCACAAATATACCTCCAACACCACACTGGCGATAGGATTGCAAACAGCCTTTTAGCTCGCCTCTCATGACTGGCAAAAAGCGGCGACCTGCGGCCCCCAGGAATAGCTGAACAGCTTAGAGCTAAAAATCAAGGCCATATTTACGCCTTCCACTCTTCCAATGACCAACTGAAACGCTAACCTGGCCCATCACTCAGTTAAATACTGAGGTGTGGCGGAAGATTTGGGTAAAGTGGTTTAACGACCGCAAGCTCTATTTATGAAAATAAACAAGTATCCTTCAGGTCCTTTAGTCACTGTGTCTCAGATCGTGAAAATCGGTAAGTACATGCATGGCCAGCCGAGCGCAAACATGCCGTTCTCTCTCCAGCGCCCGGGATACCGGGATCGGCAACAGCCCAGCAACAGGAGTTGAAAAAGCTCCCGAGGCGAGCACCAGGGCCGCACCTCTCCTCACCCGGATCCGACAGGAAATGGCGGCCCGCGTAATGGCGACTACGTGCTACTAGGCGGAGCCGAGCGCGGACCCCCTCCCCCACCCACCACGCGGTCCCGAGACCTCGTCCCCCGCGCCCTCCCCCCACCGCGGGAGAGACAAAGCAACTGTGGCAGCTCCGACCCTTCCAGCTCGCCCGTTCCCGCGTCGGGCCCAGGCCGGGAGCGCCCAAGTGCGCCAGGACCCACACAAAGAGAGAGGCGTTCTCTACCGCCCTCGGGGCCCGCCCGCCGACCCCCTCTCCTTCCCACAAGACCTAGTTCCCAACACTACAAAACTGCAGCTCATCCCACCGTCACAAGCCTCGCGACTCCCCGAAGCCTCCAGTACCGCAGCGCAGACTGCAGATATACGCTCAGGGAAATGGCGGAGGTGGGGGGAGGGGAAACCCGGCAACGTTCCATCCCAGAACAGGCCAACCACCAAGCAGCCCCAACCGCCTCCCTCAAATGGAGAAACTGGTCTCCGGCCCTCGACCCCACGCGCCGTTCGCCCAGCCCCATTCCTCACCGGGCAAGGCTACCGTCCCTATGCCGCCGCGCCGCCTCAGCCGGTCACAGCTAGACAGAGAACGAACGTAGGCCCCCACCGCCCTCCCCGCGCTCTCCTACCCCGCCGCCGGGCCCGATAGGCTGCCCCAGCTACAGCGGTGGCGCGAGGGCGAAGCGATTGGCCCAAGGCCGCGTCAATCAAGGCGCTGGAGGAGGCGACAGCCCCGCCTCCCGCCGGCACCTCCCTTCAGGCTGTAAGGCCGCTAAGGGCCCGAGAAAAACCAGACTTGGAAAAAGTCAGCGCAGCCTTTAGGGAGGCCAAACCCCTGCCCAAACCCATAATACCCAAGCCCCAATAACCCTAATTACCTATAGGCCGCAAATAACCTGGAAGTAGGGAAGACGTCGATGTTGGTGCAGTAGAGAAACAGAGGATAATGGCGCCTGCAGTGCTTTCGCCCGGAGAGCCCTCCTCCTTTCTCGTTCGCGCACTCACTAGCTGGGGGGAGGGGGGGAAAACCTCTCGCGAGAACTAAAGGCTGTCCAGTTCACGCGCACAGGGAGGGGCGGGTGAAGGGACGTCTTCGGGGCCCTGAGGAGTGTTCAGGGTTTGGAGGAGGGGCGTGAGTGCGCGGCAAAACGGGCGGGAAGCAGCAAAAAAGGTTTAGGGCGCGCGCCGTGGTGGTTCCTGTTCTCACAGTCGCGAGCCTCAGAAACCAGTGTTGCGCGAGGGAAAGGCGGGACCTCCAGGTCGGTGTTAGGCCCAGACGAATGACCCCGTTTCCACAGCCCGCATTCGCGTCTCCTTTCTTCCCCCGTGCTCCCCTCTCGCCCGGGCTGCGGGGCGAGCTGTGTGTAACGGGCCGCAGCACCCGTCAGGCGTGGCCCGGGCCGGGGGCGCAGCCGGAGGGTCGCGGCCCGCTGTCCGCTGGCGGCTCGGGGTTCCGGGAATTGTTGGCCGTCCCGCTGGGCTGTGGCTGGCGAGCCTCGGAGTCCGGGAGAACTCAGTCCCTTTGCTTCCGGCGCTGAGCCTGTACTCCTGGGGTCTTTACAGGGCTCTCCGTTCTGACGAAACCTTTTGTTTTTCCTTTCTTTTTCTTTCTTTCTTTTTTGTTAATGGGACCTGCGATACGAGTATTTTGTAGTGTCAGTGCTGCCGCTACGTGTGAAAAATTTCTGGAAGTATTGCTTTCATATCCTACAATGAATGCAAATCGCAAAATGCGTTGTAGACATCCGCTTTGCGTTCGTTCACCTCTTTAAAGCGCCCACCGTGTGTCAAGGTATTCGGCAGTGATTAAAACAGACTAAAACCCTCGCCCTCAGATATGTTACCCTTCTAACGTGTTCAGTTTATACTTGCTTTGTGTGCGGTTACTTCTAAGGCCCCTGTGTCAGGCTTTGATGGTTTCTTTTGTTAAGGCACTTAAGGTCACTCTGAATCGGTGACAAACCTGGGAAATTGCCAGTAAGTAGTACCCAGTAGCCACATCCTGACTCAGCTCTCCAGCTCTCACCCACAACCCCAAACTTGTGTTGAAGCATAAAAATGTTATAATTTACATGGGATGTAAACCCACCGTTAGAATACACTTTTTTTTTTTTGTAATGATGAATTTGTGCTGATTCATTCCGCTGTAACTTGATTTTCCTCTTGAATACTTTGCAAATTAGATGTCACCAGCATTTTAAAAAATGTCTGATTTCCGCCATCTTTTATCTTTTACTTGCTTAATCAGGAAGAGAACTCTTTAGGAGGAACTGAGAACTTCATGAAGCACCAACATTTACTGGCTGGGAGGATAGTTAACAAATACTGTTAGAGCATAGTGTATGGGATTGTGCAGGTTTTAAAAGGCTCTTTGAGTTGTAATATAATTTTTTAATGACCCCACCATGAAGAATATTATAGTCTTGTTGGGAGGTAAAACTTAACTTGCGTTTGGTTTTACGATACATAGTTTGGATTTTTATTTAATGTTCAGCCAAGAAAATTGAGTGTATGAAGGGGCTGGGGATACTTGGATTGTAGACATTTAATCTGCCAGTCAGGATTTGCAGCATTTAATTGAATCTGTCATTTAAAACCTGAGACACTTCACTAACACAGATAGGCACATATAGGGGTACTGTACTAATGATGTTTTCTTTCAAGCTAGTATTTCTGTTGCAACCATCATTTTCTGCCTTGATAAACAGTGATGATTGATGGGCAGGAATG
>NW_006795104.1:849082-859229 GCF_000442215.2 Lipotes vexillifer | reverse complement strand
GGAATGCAAAGTAAGCAGCTTTATCTTAAGAACTTATTCCCAGTTTCACTGTCTTCTGACTGGACCCTAACTGCTGAAAGGTCTTATTTCTCTTTTCTAGATGCCATTGTCAGGTTTTGTTTTGTTTTTTGTTTTTGTTTTTTTTTTGCTTTTTTCTTTTTCTACTTGTTTTCCTTACCTCTTTTAATTTGCTTTATAGGTTTACTGTTTAAATAACAAGAAAGTCTGTCTTTTCCACCATCTTCATTCAGGGACTTGCTAGCTTGAGGAAAGTCTGTCTTTTCACCATCCTTTCATTCTCTATTGTTTTCAGCCAAACTGTTACATCTGTGCTCATTCAAGAACT
The DNA here is from genome assembly GCF_000442215.2 of Lipotes vexillifer. Taxonomy (NCBI): domain Eukaryota; kingdom Metazoa; phylum Chordata; class Mammalia; order Artiodactyla; family Lipotidae; genus Lipotes; species Lipotes vexillifer. The sequence goes on along the minus strand of NW_006795104.1, from coordinate 858,883 downwards.
TACCAACTTGGTTGATACGTTGTGGCTCCTGTCTTGAGTAAATAATTGTATGATTATTTGGATTCCTGATGAATTTAGAGCTAGTATTACTTAGCTGTGGGATTTACTTTAAATAAACTAATATAATTGAGATTGTACACGAGCGAGCTGGATGATTACTTAAAATTTTATAACTACCATTTTCTGAGTTTGTGCCAGACCTTGTGCTGGCAGTTTAATGCTTATTACAGTTCAGCTAGTAAATTGTGGTTAAGAAAAAGTTAAGGAACACGTCTAAGGTCACATAGCAGAAGTGGGATTCCGACTCCTAAACCTATTCTCTGTCTGTCTTTTCCTTACATTAGGTTATGGAGGATCCACAAACAGCTTCACTAATTACTTCTTTCTGATTTCAGTCATTAAATATAAATTTTTTTCCCATAATTTTCAGAGTGCCTCCTCAAAATTCTGGGGTTACCTTAAAGTCATCCCCAAGGAGTTAAAACACAGACTCACCTGTATTTTTTAGATGAAGACAGTGGAAACATGGACTGGTTATAACTTGAGTATTTGTTAGTGCTTTTAAGTCTTAGCTATTGATTGAATGCCGCATACAATGTCCAAAAGGATAGTATCAATACTTCTGCCTCTTTTTCTATTTTTTAAAAAGTTGAAATATGTGAGGCTGACTGAAAAGTAACATAAATCAAATTTGCCTAAGTCTTAGTGGCAAATGATAGAATTTTCTTACTCTATTCTCTTCTGCTCAATTCCTACAGTCAAGATCTAGAATGTAGATTAGTGTGGTCAGCCAAGTTTAGCAAGCGCCAGATGTAAATCAATTTTTAAAAAACATTTTTTTCATCATTATAAAATTAATGGAGATTAAGATGTATGTAGTTTTACATCTGATCTTTTCTTCTAACAGAATAAAATATGAACATATTTTCATGTCATTAAATAGTACTTAAAAATGTTTTTTCAGAAGACTATTTCATGGATCCAATGTAATATATTTAATTAAAAAAATTTTTTTTTTACTGTTGTTGAACATTTAGATTGTTTTTTTCCAAACTATAAAGGCACAGTGATAAACACTCTGGCACATAAAATCTTTGTTCTCATTTCTGATTATTTTCTTAAGATTAAGTTTTGAAATCATACTGTGTGAACATTTCTTAATGTACAATTTCAGCAACGTATACTTTTTCATATTTTTTTCTTGGACAGTGATGTTCTTGAGGATCAGGGGCTGTTCTTTATGTATGAGCAGATGAGAAGTTGTGCTGCTGTAGCTAACACCTCCCCTCTGAGTTGCTTCTACCTGCGGTGACTATGGTTACTCAGTTTCTCAAGAAAGGGAGGAACAAAAACCTTAGGAATTCTCTTGAAGGAGTAGATGCAAGTAATACAATTTACTAAATTATTAAGGGGCTCGGTTATTGAAACCCAGTCTGAACTTTATAATCCCACATGATAATACTTTTTCCATTTAATTAAAAAATTTAATAAGCTTTTCTTTCTTACCTGTAGGAAAAAAAAATCCTATTATATGTAGAAACATCTTATTGAAGTTGTTTTAACATGCAGTTGTGGGGAGTAAACCATGTTTCAGATCACTATGCCCTCCACTTTACTTACTTTGCTGTTAAATGAACAATTCTATGTAGCAAATGTGCATTTAGTTATAACATTATTATAAAATTGTAGTATATCATGTAGCTCTGGAAGTGGAAATTTAAATCCTAGAAGGTAGTATTTGGAGAAAATTACTAATTAGAACTGCCACGTGTTAATAGAACAATTTCACTGTGGTTCATTGAGCACTGTTTCTCAGAATTTGTTCCAACTATCATCTGAAAGGAGTTTTGTCACTTGCCGAATGCAACAACACAAACAAGGAAGTGCGTGTTTGAAATAACTACAAAATTAAAAAAATAAAATAAACGAATACATAAGCCTTAAAATATCAGTTTGTAATATTTAAAAATTTAAAAAAACTTTTATGTCATATTTTAGTAGAGTTATAGCAAAAGGAAAAGTACTTAATGATAACACTGTTTTGAAGCTGTTACAAAGATAGATGCAGTAGGTGATGTGTTTCTTTGATTTGACTTTGTAAAGGAAATAATTTAGAATATACTAGGTGAGCTTGTCGTTTAAATGAGATATGAGAAAAGTCTGTTCATTGTAATAGTGTAGTGCTCTTATAGAATGGCCATTTATGAATGAGTTTTATAGTTTATATGCAAGTGGGTATATGTAAATGAGGGACTGGCTTTACTTTCTCTTTTAAGTCAAACAGGGTCTAGAAAATGATATAGAAATGGAGGTTAGCAGAATTTCGTTCTGCGTCTGCTACCATGTATGATCTGCATGTCTTAATCTTCATGCCTGTTTCATTCTCACCCAAATAGATGACAATCCCTACCCTTTCTATCATAAATGACTATTTTGAGGTTTAGATAATATTACAGATGTAAAAGTATGTATTTTGAAAAAGTTTAAAATCTTACAAATAAGAGGTTTTAATTTTTATTAAGCCTTTTTCTTCAGTTCTCTGTTTAAACAGCTGTACTGCTGGGATATAGAATTAACACCACTGAAATTCCTTTCTTTCATTTTCTATCCAGCCTTGACCTTTTCAGTTCACAATCAGTCAGTCTTTCTTTTTTATTGGTTCCTTCATCCTCCTAGAAGTACTAACAGTATTAACTCCTACTGTTTAACAGGTTCAGGTAGAAAATAGCATTTGTGTTAAATGGCTGCATATAATAATTTAGGGGTATATACTGTATACACCGAGTAATTTATAGTACAAAACATTCTGCAAACAACTTAATTAATTGTGGCATTTATACTTGATAATTAATTTAAATAATTATAACTCTACTGAAAGTACACTGTCTTGATATCAGTTTACTTTAATACTGTCATCTCATTACTACAACGCCTCTGCCTATTAGACTAGGCCCATTTGCCAGTGCTGTGGTGTTTAAATTTTAGTGGAGAAAGTAAGGTAACTTATTATTGAATGAGCACACCTAAGAGCCTTGGATCTAGCTTAATTTTTGAGGTTAAAAAAATAACAACAGATGCGATAAAGTAGCACTTGGGAATCTTAGGTTATAGAAGTACAGATCTCTGTCTTGAGGATAAGATGTCACTCAACTGTGGCCTCATAATATCATGCTTGGGGATTTTAACATGCCTTATTTTAATTAATTTCATGCTTCGATGTTATTTTGTTTTAGGGTCATCTTTTAAGCATGCAGCTGAACTTGGCTTTTTCAATTTGAGAGTATCTTTAACAGGTGAGTTAATCTATGTTCATTATGATTACTGATATATTTAGACTTATTTCTACCACCTTGTTTATTCTTTCTATTTATAGTGCTTGCCAGTTCCTTTTGTGCCTTCTTTTGGATTGTTTTCTTTATTCTGTGTTTTCCTCAGCAAGTTTGAAAATTAGTTATTAAATATCTATCCTTTTGGTGTTTGTCTTAAGTATTTTTATTGAGGATATAATTTACATTCAGTAAAATTCATGTTCTTTTTTGTATATGGTTCTATGAGTTTTGACAAACATTAGTCACATCATCGCTGCCACCTGTTTCTATAGTGTTGCCTTTTCCATAATGCCATCTTGGACTTATACAGTGTTTGTCTGGCTTCTTTTACTTAGCTCGCTGCATTTAACATTTGTCTTAGTCTATTTGGGCTATTGTGACAAAATAGCATAAACTGGGTGGTTGATAAACAACAGAGATTTATTTCTTTGGAGACTGGGAAGTCCAAGGTCAAGGTGATGGCAGATTTAGTGGGTGTCTGATGAGAACATGCTTCTTTGTTCTTAGATGACAGTCTTTTTACAGTAACCTCCCATGGCAGAAGGGGTAAGTAGCTGTGTGGAGACGTCTCTACTGTTTATTTATTTTTTTGTTATTGGGTTGTAAGTTTTTTTTAAATTAATATCTTTTCAAAATTCTGACTTTATTTTTATTTATTTATTTATTGATTTATTTTGGCCATGCTGCATGGCATGTGGGATCTTAGTTCCCCAACCAGGGATCGAACCCATGCTCCCTGTAGTGGAAGCCCAGAGTCTTAACCACTGGACTGCCAGGGAGGTCCCATGAGGGCTTCATTCTCATAATGTAAACACTTCGCAAAGGCCCCACCTTCTAATACCATCACATTGGGCATTAGGATTTCAACATATGAATTTTCTGAGTGATACCATCTGTAGCAATATTCATCCATGTTATTGCATCTATTAGTTTATTCCTTTTTATTACTGAATAGTATCCCATTGTAATGATGTACAGCAATTTGTTAATCCATTCACCAGTTGAAGGACATGTGGGTTCTTTCTAGTTTTTTGGTGATTATGAAAAAAGGTGCTATAAATGTTCACATAGAGATTTTTAATGAGTATACGTTTTCATTTCTCTTGAGTAAATACCTAGTAATGCTGGGTTGTATGGTGAGTTTAACTTTGTAAGAAAATGCTAAACTGTTTTTCTTCCTAAGAAACTGCTAAACTGTTTTTTAAAGTGGCTGTGTCATTTTGCTTTCCCACCAGCAATGTATGAGAATTCCAGTAGTTGGTATTGTCAGTTATTTTTTATTTTAGCTATGCTAATAGATGTATAATATCACACTGTGGTTTCAGTTTTGCATTTCCGTAATGTCTTACTCGTTATCTGCATATCTTTTGGTGAAATGTCTATTCAAATCTTTTGTTCCTTTTAAAATTAGTTTGTTTTCCTATTGAATTTTAGAATTCTTTATATAGTCTGGATATAAGTCTTTTGTCAATTTTGTATTTCTCCCAGTCTGTGGCTTGTCTTTGTGTGTGTTTGGCTTGTCTTTATACTCTTAACAGTGTCTTTCACAGAGCAGAATTTTAAAATTTTGGTGAAGCTCAGTTTATTAATTTCTTTCTTTTATGGATTATGCTTCTGGTGTTTTATCTAAGAACACTGTTAAGAAACCAAGGTCACAAAGATTTTTCTCCTAACTTTTCTTCCCCTTTAAAATAAATTGAGGTATAATTGACATATAACCTTTTAGTTTCAGGTATACAACATAATAATTTGATATTTGTATACGTTGCAAAATGATCACCACAGTAAATCCAGTTAACATCCATCACCACACTTAGTTACAAAAAAATTTTTTTTCTTGTGATGAGAACTTTTAAGATCTACTCTCTTAGCAACTTTTAGATATGCAATATAGTATTTTAACTACAGTGACCATGCTGTACATTACATTTCCATGACTTACTGATTTTATAACTGGAAGTTTGTACCTTGTGACCCCCTGCACCCATTTTGCCCACCCCCACCCCTTACCTCTTGCAGCTACCAATCTGTTCTCTCTTATCTATGAGCTTGGTTTTTTTTTGGTTGAGGTTCATAGTTTTGCATATGGATGTCCAGTTGTTTTAGCATCATTTGTTCAAAAGACTATCCTGTTTCCTTTGAAATGCCTTTGCAAAATCAATTGACTATATATGAATGGGTCTATTTTCTAGGCTGTCTTCTCTTCCCTTTGACTGATATGTTAATCCTTTTGCCAATACTTCACTGTCTTGATTACTGTAGTTTATACTAAGTCTTGAACTCAGTGTGAGTCTCCAACTTTTTTTTTCCTGAAATTACCTTGGCTATTCTAGTTTCTTTGCCTTTCCATGTAAATCTTAGAATCAGCTTTCCATTCTTTAAAAAAAAAAAAAAGAATGCTGGGATTTTGAATGGAATTGCATTGAATCTATATATCTGTTTGGGGAGAATTGAAACTTGATCATAGAGTCTTCAACACAGCATATCTCTTCATTTGTCTAGGTTGTCTTTGATTTCTTTCAACAGTAGTTTGTAGTTTTCAGCATATACATCCTGCACATATTTTGTTAGATTTAAGTTTTGAGGGCTACTGTAAATTGTACTCTTTGTTCATTGCTCGTACAGTCAAGTCTCATTATTCCTGGTAGTTATGTTCTATATAAAGTCCCTGTGAACACTGAGTTAGGGAATACTGAACTGTTGTTCCTAGGGGAATGACAAGGTTAGGTGCCTGTGAGCCTCTGGTCATGACATTTTCACCAACTGATTAGTACATAACCTTGTTTTATTTGTGTTTCTGTTTAAAGACACTTTATTCACTATATGTTGTTGATTCATTAACTGAACTTGTGACCAGTGGCACTATAACTAATGCCTGAATGAAGCTTAATCTAACACACAGATTTTACATATGACACATCTCACACAGTTTTCTTATGCTTTGGAACACTAGACAGCGCTTCAGCAGTATGCTACGGGGCTGTTTTAAATAGTGAAATCATCAACAAAAAGCACAAAAGTGTGAAAATGTGGCACTAAATAGAGCACAAAAAAGATACTTGCATCTTGCTAACTCATTTATCAGGTGATATAGCTTCTTTGTACATTCTTTGGCATTTTTTCATAAACATTCATGTCATCTGCAAATAGAGGTAATTTTATTTTATCCTGTTTTTCCTCCTCTACTTCCCTCTTGATTTTTCTCTCTTTCTAAAAAATTATGGTAAAAAGCATATAACATAAATTTACCCTCTTAACAGTTTTGAAGTGTATATTATGTATCTTCCTGATGTGGGATAGGGATGCCACAGTCTTAAATGTCTTAAAGAATCGTCTAATCAATCTTGTTTTTAGAGTACCCTTTACTTCCAGGCATACTTAATATTGCCTTTTGTGGGTTCTGGGTTTTTATATCAGCCATTCTTAATGCCACCTTAGAATTCACCTTTCTAGTGTCTGCTAAATCATGTACTAGTCTGTTTGCTTTCCAGTTTCCAAAATTTGTTGCCATTGTTTCTTCTCCCATTTTCTTTGTTCTTAGAATTTTATGGCTTTTTAAAAATCTATTATCTGAGTTTTGCGGGGATTTTCAATCTTTCATTTTTGCCCTTAAACACATAATTTTTATATTTTTCTTATAAAATAGTAAACAGAATCTCTATTATCCTCCTTGACAAAACATAATACCTTAACTTCCTTCTGAATTCTTTTTGTATTTTCTACATTTTTGTTACCTCAAATTTTAGATCCAGCTTGTTGAATCTTAAGATTTAAAAAAAACAAAGATTTTTTTTCTTTGTCCTTGATGTTTTACAGTTTACCATGCTATGTTTACAGGTGGATTTTTACACATGTTGCTTAGCAGTATTGAGCTTTTACACCCTGCAGAATCGTATCTTTCTTGAATTTTAGAAAAATTTCAACCATTCTTTATTTTTCTATTATGAAAAAATTTCACTTTTATTTATATATTTTTTCTAGTTTTATGGAGAAATAATTGGCATACATCACCATATAAGTTTAAGGTGTATAGCATTTACATATACTCTGAAATGATTACCACAACAGATTAAGCTAGCATCCATCATCTCATATAGATAAAAAGGTAATTGGGCTTCCCCAGTGGTGCAGTGGTTAAGAATCCACCTACCAATGCAGGGGACATGGGTTCGAGCCCCGGTCCGGGAAGATCCCACATGCCACGGAGCAACTAGGCCCGTGTGCCACAACTACTGAGCCTGCGCTCTAGAGCCCGCGAGCCACAACTTCTGAGCCCATGTGCCACAACTACTGAAGCCCATGCACCCAGCGCCTGTGCTCCAAAACAAGAGAAGCCACTGCGATGAGAAGCCCATGCACTGCAAGGAAGAGCAGCCACCGCTCACTGCAACTAGAGAAGGCCTGCGGGCAGCAACAAAGACCCAACACAGCCAAAAAAAAAAAGAAAAAGAAAAAGAAAAAATAAATTCTCCTTGTGATGAGAACTCTTAGGATCTACTCTCTTAACAACTTTCGTATATATCAAACAGCAATGTTAACTACAGTCATCATGTTGTGCATTACATCCCTATTACTTGTTTATCTTATAATTGGAAATTTGTTCCTTTTGACCATCTTTAACCATTATCTTAAAAAAAAACAAAACTGTTTCCTTCACCTCTCCTGTTTTCTTCTGAAACTGTGATGACTTCAGTGTAGAAGCCTGTTTTCCCTACTTAGCTTTTTTTCCCCTTTGCTTAATTTCTTAAATCTTCATACTCTGTTCTATGTAATTTCCAAAGTGTAAGTTTTTTCTTCATTTGTTTTTAGGCTTTTGTTTATCCCATCTACTGAGTTTTAAATTTCTGAGGCTGTTTCCCATTTCCAAGATGTCCAATTGATACTTTTCATAAATGCCTGTTACTGTTTAATTATCTTCTATTCTTCTTTAAGGATTAGTCCTACTTTTAAAGTGTATTTAGTATGCTCAAAGACATTTAAAAAATATTTAAGATTCTTTTAAAAATATTTAAGATTCTTCATTTAAAAACAGATTTCTCTAGGTATAAATTATCCTGTTTGTTGTGTCTGCTGATGTGGCTTATGGTGGTGATTTTCCTTAAATATGTTATAATTTTGGTTTGGGAGCTCATGTTGGATAGAGGTTTTTCCCATGTGTGTTTTTCCCTTTTGTGTTTTTTTGGAGTTGCTTCAACCTGACCCTCTGGCTGGCATAGCTCTAGATCAGCTGTGTCATTAGAGACTTGGGTTTTTATGTGAATAGCCTAGTTCTGGACCATGCTATATGTACTATACAAGTTATGTAGGCCTCATTTCCATTCTTAGGTTATCTCTCTTTCCTCCATAGGCCATAGGTAGGTATTGAGTGGAAGATTTTTTTGGCCCAGTTCTAGCAAGTAGTCTGTTTTGGTCTTCTGACCTATAATTGGCACACTGGACCCTTAAACTTAAAGCCTTGGAGCTTTAGCCTGAAGTCTCCTTTTCCTGGCGGCTTTAAATCAGCACTAAAACTCTAGGTTTCTCCTCTGTTCCTAGCCCACAAGACTTTTTAAAAAATTAATTAATTATTTTTTATTTTTGGCTGCGTTGGTTCTTTGTTGTTGTGTGTGGGCTTTTCTCTAGTGTGGCGAGCGGGGGCTACTCTTCGCTGAGGTACACGGGCTTCTCATTGCGGTGGCTTCTCTTGTTGTGGAGCATGGGCTCTAGGCACGTGGGCTTCAGTAGTTGTGGCACGCGGGCTCAGTAGTTGGGGCTCGCAGTCTCTAGAGCACAGGCTCAGCAGTCATGGCCCACGGGCTTAGTTGCTCCATGGCATGTGGGATCTTCCCGGACCAGGGCTCAAACCTGTGCCCCCTGCATTGGCAGGCAGAGTCTTAACCACTGTGCCACCAGGGAAACCCTGGCCCACAAGATTTTACTCTTTGTTATTGAGTGTAGCTATGTATTTAAAGTTTTATCTAGTTTCTTGTATATCCTTCTAGAGGTCCTTTATGTATAAAGTAAATAAGAATGTGCTTATTTTCCTTTCTTTTGTACACAAAAGTTAGCACACTGTGTTTTGCTTTTTTTAGCCAGAAGGTAGAAAATATTTCCATTTGATAAATCAGAGGACTCATGTAGAGATTGTTGGTTTCTTTGTTAAAGAGACATGCCAATTTGACTCTGCATGGTTTATTTTTATCACTATGGGCAGGGACCTCTCCTACCTTTGAATTTTTACATTGTTTTTCACATGTAATTTAAAAATTATATATCTGTACTTTCAATTATTTTCTTCAGTGAAAGAGTCATCAGTTTGGTAGTTATGACCTTCTTAATTCCTCCTTTAAAATGTTATTCTTGTATTCCTCACAACAACTAACTCTTTCTTTAAATTTTAACCATTTGTTAAATTAATAATGTGACCACTTGTTTAGGGTCACAGAGTTTGTAAGTGAAAGATAATTTGGCATCACACTTGCACTCTGAACCG
>NW_006795104.1:796355-849021 GCF_000442215.2 Lipotes vexillifer | reverse complement strand
AACCGCTAGATTATATACTGGCTCTCCTTTGTTTTTTTATTTCTTTTTTTTTTTACACGATAAGGAGGTTTTACTTTTATTTATTTTATTTTTTTATTTTTTATTTTTTTGCGGTACGCGGGCCTCTCACTGCTGTGGCCTCTCCTGTTGCGGAGCACAGGCTCTGGACGCGCAGGCCCAGTGGCCATGGCCCACGGGACCAGCCACTCCGCGGCATGTGGGATCTTCCTGGACCGGGGCACGAATCCATGTTCCCCTGCATCGGCAGACGAACTCTCAACCACTGCGCCACCAGGGGAGCCCCGGGTTTTACTTTTAAATGATTATTGGTACACCAGCTAACAACATGTAACAAATTCTTGATTTCTGTCTTCTAGTAATTTTTATTAAAAGATATTAAAAGCAGCCCAAACAATTATACTAGTATTCATTGTTCTAACCTTTAGCCAGAAAAGACTGTTTTAAGGCTGGGTGCTGCTTAGTACAGGTTACAAATAACTATTTACTATTTTTTGATAGATAAATCCCCTGACCTTCACAAAGCTTTAGGGGAAAAAAAATTAATCCCTTTCTTATTAAAAAATTAAAAACAAGCAAACAAAGAAAACTACATCTACAAAAGAAGTCAGTATTGATGTATATATATATGTTGCTTTAGCTAAAAGATGTGGGAAACCAGACAATATATGCCTATTAAATTTTCTAAGAAATGCAAGGTTAAAAAGTGAAATATTTGGATAAGCTTTAAGTTTTTACAAGGAAGCTAGATTTGCTATTTTCCAAAAAGTGAGAGGACCTACTATATAATATACAGAGATAACTTAATGCCTTTTCACAAGAATGTAACTTGAGCTTTGTTGGAATTTCATTTTCCATGAAGGCATCTAAAATGCCAGTCCGTGGAACAGAGCTTCTTCCCCTATGCATTTATGCAGTAGTTTTCATGGATCTCTGGCTAGATGTAGCAGACAAAGGCCAAGAGGTTATCTAGCACTTTCATCCCTGTTTTGCCAGAGGTAGATCTGGAGAATGGTCATCACCTGGGTCTCTTTTTCCACCCCAGTGCTGCCCCTGCCATGGAATCCCAGAGCTCCAGCTTCTCTGGCTTTGAACCTTTCTCCCTCTGCAGTTGGTACTGTTCAATTTCAGTTTCAGCTGCTTTGGTCTGCTTCAGCCTCAGGTTGCTTGTGGGCCTTGGATGCCTTTTGGGTGGCCTGCTTCTGGCCTGCAACCATTGCTGGGGCCTAAGTGAGCAGCCTAAATGATTGCATTGCCACCTCGGGTCAGCTGATTTGTGCCTATGCTGGTGCTCTGCCCGCCATCTTCTCCTATCCTTTAATTTTCACAGTAACCCTATGAAGTAAGTATATAGGGAAGGAAACAAGCTAAGGTAGAGTGTCTGAGTTTCTCGTGGTAACTTGCTTTTGTTTATTTCATTCCAAACCTCATGTTTTTATTCTGTACTACCTCTACTCTACCCTGATTGATAATAGGAACCTTCAAACCATACCATCAAACTTTGCACTTATGAAAATAGGCCAGTGATTCTTTCTGCAGCTTCCTCTTATAACCCTTACTGCTTCTTGTCTTAGCTCTCAGGGCCATTTCTGAGCAATAGAGGTTACAAGTACTCCACTGAACAACCAGTTCCAAATCCCATCCTCAAATCCTGTGCTCCTGTTCCAAATGGTAAGTTTTCTTATGGGCATGTTAAAACTTTTATAAATTCGAACTCTTAGATATCTTCATCTGTAGAAGGAAAAAATATACTTTTGTGAAAAAAGGTTGGTCTTTAGTGTTTGGCTACTTTTTTATCATACTGAGAAAATCGGAAGTATATTTACCTGATAGGACTGTTGAGAATTATTTAGCCAAACAAATAAGATGCTTTACATCAGCTCAGAATCTACTGTTACTTGTTATAATTTTATGGAATACAATGGTATAAGTTTTAATAGAGTATGAATTATAGCTATAGAAAGGACCTTAGTAAATATTGTTTCCTAGCTAAATTTTAAATTATTAGACTCTGATTATTATATTAACATAACTACTAATTACTACAGGTATTTCGTAGGTCTGACATTATGCTTTACAAATGTTAATCATGTAATCCTCACAACTGTGTTAGATAGGAGGTGGTACTGACATTTTATAGATGAAAAAATTAGGTTAGAGAAGTTAAGAAATTTATACTAGATCACAGAACTTATAATTTGAAGAGCTAGCCTTCAAACCTAGGTATATCTTGTCTCAAACCTTTTGCTTTTCTTATTTTACCGTCTGATTACTTGTGGCATTTGAAGTTTTGCCATGTAGGAAGTCAAAGAATTATAAAGATGCTGAAGAGAGAAAAATCTAAGTTTGATTACTCCTGTTTGTGCATTGTACAGAATTATAGAAACTATATTTAGATGTACTGAATTACCATAATTTTTTTTTGTTTGTTTTCAGGTAATAGATGCCTAATATTTCTTTTATATAAAAGAAATGAGTATAGCTAGTATTGCATTAAGAGTTGAAACCTGGCTTTTAGCTACATGGCATGTTAAAGTGCCTTTAATGTGGCTGGAAGCTTGTATTAACTGGATCCAAGAAGAAAATGATAATGTTAATTTGAGTCAGGCACAAATGAATAAACAAGTGTTTGAGCAATGGCTCCTTACTGATCTGAGAGATTTGGAGCATCGTCTTTTACCTGATGGCATTTTAGAAGTTCCAAAAGGAGAACTGAATGGATTTTTTGCTCTGCAGATTAATTCATTGGTTGATGTAAGTCAACCTGCGTATGCCCAGATACAAAAGTTGAGAGGAAAGAATACAACGAATGACCTAATTACAGCTGAAACACAAGTAACCCCAAAACCTTGGGAAGCAAAGCCTTCACGAATGTTGATGCTACAGCTTACTGATGGAATTGTACAAATACAGGGGATGGAATATCAGTCTATTCCAGCTCTTCATAGTGATCTTCCTCCAGGTACAAAAATTTTGATTTATGGAAACATTTCTTTCCGTCTTGGTGTTCTCTTATTGAAACCAGAAAATGTGAAGGTGTTGGGAGGAGAAGTTGATGCTCTTTTAGAGGAATATGCCCAAGAAAAAGTTCTTGCAAGATTAATTGGGGAACCTGATCCTATAGTTCCAGTCATACCAAATAATTCTAACCAAAGCATCCCCAGAATTACAGATGTTCTACATCCTGCGTTAGGACCTTCTGATGAAGAACTCTTGGCAAGTCTTGATGAAAACGATGAGCTTGCAGCAAATAATAACACCTCTTTGGAAAGAAGTTGTTTCAGCACAGGTAGTTCTTCAAATACTGTTTCCATCAGACAGTCAGATTTTGAACCAGGACTTGTTATTTCTCCAAGATCAAAGGAGAAACCACGAAACCAGTCTATGCTTTTTACTGATGAGGAATTAGATGACTTTTCATTGGAGGAGGCCTTGCTTTTAGAAGAAGCTGTCCAGAAAGAACAAACAGAGACCAAAGAATTACAGCCACTGACTTTGAACAAAACTACAGATGAAAGTATAGAGAGATTTTCACATAGATCTAATACTCTGAATAATTTTTCTTTGATTTGCAAAAATGGAAATAATAATTGGAATGAAAAAAATTTATCTGAGCAAATAACTAATGAAGACAAATCTTTTAGTTGTCCATCTGCTAGAGACCAAAACAGTAGTATTGTTTCAGTGAATCATAATGTACCCCTACCCCGTAATTTTACAAATAAAAATAACAACTCAGAGACATATAATAAAATAAAACAAACCAGCAGTTCAGATGGACATTCCTTAAATAATAAAATATTAAACGGAGAGCTGGTCAATTATGTACCAAAAAGTTGTTCACACATTTCTAATAAAAATGAGCACCACTTACAGACTTGTTCTTCAAGATCATCGGAGAATAGCACTAATCTTTCTATCACCATGGATTTATATTCTCCACCTTTTATCTATTTGTCTGTTTTAATGGCCAGCAAACCAAAGGAAGTTACAACAGTGAAAGTTAAAGCATTTATTGTAACCTTAACTGGAAATCTCTCAAGTTCTGGTGGCATTTGGAGTATAACAGCAAAAATTTCTGATGGTACTGCATATCTAGATGTAGACTTTGTAGATGAAATACTTACTGGTCTGATAGGGTTTTCAGTACTAGAAATGAAACAGTTAAAAAAGGATCCTTGTAAATACCAAAAGTTCCTGGAAGGTTTGCAGAAATGTCAGAGAGATCTAATAGATTTGTGCTGTCTAATGACTATTTCATTGAATCCCTCCTTGTCTAAGGCAACGGTACTGGCATTACAAGATGTTAATATGGAACACCTTGAGAACCTAAAGAGGCGAGTAAAGAAATAATTTACTAGCAAACAATTTAAAAAAAGCAAGGAAATATTTAGAATTAAATTTGTCCTTTTACTTTTGCAACTTTCTTTTTGTAAAAGGGGAAAAGGAAGTTTCATAACTGATTTCAGTCTAATTTTAAAATGTTTAATTATGTTTGTGTAAGTTTTTTAAATAAAATTTTATAGTAACTGCTGAAGCAATTTGATGACCCACTATTGTTGAGAAATTTTGTTTTCCACTTGTTATTTCACATAGGTGACTGCTAAAGTACTGTATTGGTGTTTACTGATGAATCATACTGTTGAAAGTTAACAATTACAAATAGGTAGTTGTGTACTTCTAATATGTAGAGTACCCCAAAAGATTTGTTTATATTATTAGGAAAAAATATAAATCCAGCAGATTAGAATGTCAGACTCAGATACAAGTTGTTTTTTGCTGGTTTTTGTTTTGCTGATTGGAAATATTTGTCTGGTATATTTAAAACAAATATTATCTTAACTAGATACCATTTCAGAGATTATATTGAATAGTTAAAAACCTTATTTTCAACGATAATCTATTATTATTAAGAAGATCCAGTAAGTATTTCATTTTTTTTTTCTGGATTAAAATAAGGTATTTACACATGTCTTTAGTTATTTCCTTTTTTTAAAAAAATTTATTTTATTTATTTTTGGCTGCGTTGGGTCTTTGTTGCTGCATGTGGGCTTTCTCTAGTTGCGGTGAGCGGGGGCTACTCTTCGTCATGGTGCACAGACTTCTTATTGCAGTGGCTTCTCTTGTTGTGGAGCATGGGCTCTAGGCACGCGGGCTTCAGTAGTTGTGGCACGTGGGCTCAGTAGTTGTGGCTCATGGGCTCAGTAGTTGTGGCTCGTGGGCTCCAGAGCGCAGGCTCAGTAGTTGTGGCGCATGGGCTTAGTTGCTCCGCGGCTTGTGGGATCTTCCTGGCCCAGGGCTCGAACCCATGTCCCCTGCATTGGCAGGTGGATTCTTAACCACTGCACCACCAGGGAAGTCCCAGTTATCTCCTTTCTGAATTAGGTGTACATGTAAGTTCTTCCTTTAGTTTTGTTGGAAGTGCTGATTTCTTTTTTAGGGAGATTGTTCCCCCTGACCTCCCACCCCCCCAAAAAAAACCCAGAAGGGAGACTGTTTGCCACTTTTTCACTTTGCTGTTAAAAAGTCACATTTGAAAGGTAAAATTATTTTTATTATTCTTTTGTCTTTAAAAAAATCTAAATTAAAGTATCTTGAATTTTAAAACATTAAATACTTAAATAATAAAATGAAGACATTGTGTTTTTAGTTAAAATAATGTAATAGGAAAATATCTGGAAGTAAGATAAATACATATATAAAAATATGATATGGATATAGTAGAAAAATATTCTAAAATCTTTTGTCATTATTGGTTGAAGGATGATAATCAGAGTTCAAGGCACAATCCAGATTTTGCTGCTATATCATCTGATAATAACCACTTCTATATACTTGCGTAGCTCTTTTACTACAAGAGATCTAAATGGATGGCGTTATCTTTCATTATCTTTCTTGTAAATGTTCTCCTGTACTCTATCACTTTGAGTAGTGCTGGAAAGCTGGGATTAAACCTTATTTTCTCTTCATATTCTGTCACTAAAGACTGGGTATAGTACTTTACCATATCAGTTCATCCTTCTAATTGGTGCTTTAATTCTGGCTCTAATTTTCTCTGGCCTTAAGTATTCCAGTAGGTTTACTAATTGGCCTGTGCCTTATTTTGCCCTTAAGCCTTTTCCCGTGATTCTTCCTGAATGATCTTTGAATAAATTTCTTGTTTTCTCTTTGTTACCCTTTAATATCAACCTCCTATCCGCTTACCTACAGGGTGAAGTCCAAACTCTTCATGTATAGTATGTAAGGCCTTTTGCAATCTGACTCTTGCCTTCCTTTTCAGCCTCATCTTGCCTCCTTATTCTTCTTTTTTTAATAAGTTTTTATTTATTTATTTTTGGCTGTGTTGGGTCTTCGTTGCTGCACACAGGCTTTCTTTGGTTGCGGTGAGTGGGGACTACTCTTTGTTGTGGTGCATGGGCTTCTCATTGCAGTGGCTTCTCCTGCTGTGGAGCACAGGCTCTAGGTGTGTGGGCTTCAGTTGTTGTGCCTCACGGGCTCTAGAGCGCAGGCTCAGTAGTTATGGCACACGGGCTTAGTTGCTCTGCAGCATGTGGGATCTTCCCTGACCAGGGCTTGAACCTGTGTCCCATGCTTTGGCAGGTGGATTCTTTACCACTGCACCACCAGGGAAGTCCCATTGCCTCCTTATTCTTCACCTACCTGGTCTGCCACTAAATTTTAGTCATAGTTGTTCTCCAGATGTGGGGAGTATACCTCATGCATGGCTCATAGTAATAGCACTACCTCCCATATTCATTTGTATTTCCACTCAGCTTAAGCTTTAGATGCCCACTGAAGTGTTTCATGAATTCCCCTGCCCACTTTCATGCCCTCTATACATTGTACAGACTAATATATATATTATTGTACTTATTTGCTTCCTTTACTGCTATATTTCGGGCAGAATGATTCTTTGTTGTAGAGAGCTGTCATGGGCAGGCCTCTACCCATGTGATGTCAGTAGAATCCTTCCATTTGTGACAACCAGAAAATATTCCCTGGGAGACAAAACTGCCCTTGGTTGAGAACCATTGCTTTAATGGAATATAAGCGGCTTGGGGGTATGGCTAAGTGATTTACCTTTGTAACTCCAGTAAGTATTTATTGTTATTACAAATGAATCAACATATCTGATCATCTGTGTTCCCTTGCTTAATATCTTTTAGTGATTTCTCATCATCTGTTCAATAACATGGTACTTAAAGCCCTGAAACCTCTGCATACATGGCACCTCAAATATCTTCTTCAGTGAAAGAGTAAGTTAGAAAAATCTGCCCAATAGCAAAGGGAGGCTATAAGAAAACTTGGTTGACTTCGCCTACATTCTAGTAGAGAGGTAGAAAGTTTTGCCTGAGAATTTGTAGCCATAGGTCTGCTCTTATGTGAGGCTAAGCAGACACTCAAGTTACCTGCATGATAATCTCCAACTGAGAATTCAAAAAAGAATGATGCTGTGGGAGGCTGGCAGAAGCAAATGGGAAGGGGAAAAAATGGGCATAATCAGATCATCTTTGTGTGCCTCTTAGGAGTGAATCTGCTTTCAGAGAGTACATATTCTTTGCTCCTCCATTCTGTATATCTTACATGTATTGGCCCCTGCCTTAGTCCACCACTGCTTGTGACTGGGTGGGTACATCTGCTCAATTCTGGAGTTAGCAGGCACTACAAGATATGCTCAGACACTCATGGACAACCGTGTAATATGCGCAAGAGGAAAACAGAAAAGTTTGAAAATATCAATAGGGAATTGGGAATTTTAAAAAACTAAACGACTGTAATAGCTGAAAATAAAAAATCAGTGAATGAGTTTAACTCCTGATGAAACACAGCTGAGGATACAGTGAATTAAATTTGGTCAGAAGAAAAAAATTCAGATTAATGTATAGAGAGACAAAAGCATGGAAAAGAACCAGAAAACAATATAGCACCAAGAAGGGCTAACACTAATGTAGCTGTAGTCCTTAAAAGAGAGGAAATAGAGAACACTTAGAGTTAATGCTTAAGAAATTTATAAAGTTTATGGAAATCAAGCTACAGTTTTCAGAAGTCCCACAAACCCCAAGCAAAATATATTCAGAGAAAATCATACCTGTGCAAATATTATCAATACCATTGAAAGCTAAAAAAAGAGAAAAAGAGCAGTGAAGGCATATTTCAAAGGACCAAAAACATGGCAACTGACTAAATAAAGACAGTGGGAATCATGATGGTGTGCTCTTGAAACTTATATGTCAATTAAAAAATTTGGGGATCAGAAGACAATGGGATGGCATCTTCAAAATGATGGAAAAAATAAGTACCAACCTAGAATTCTGTACAAACCAAAAATGGCCTTAACAGTAAGGGTGCAATTGGTAAAATTAAGAAAATTTCACACACAAAAATAATTTTTTCCCTAACAAACTACACAAAAAGGTTGTCTTTAAGCAGAAGGAAAATGATAACCAGATTGAAGCTTGGACACACAGGAAGGAATGATGAACAGCTGAAAGGGTAAATATATGGGTTAAATGAATAGTGATTTTGAAATGAAAGTAATGTCTTGAGGGTTAAAAAAACCCAAAGGACTAAACTACATGAAAACAATGGCAGTTAAGTTGAGTGAGGGATAAAGAAAAGTATTTTAAAGTCCTTATGTCAGAGAAAATGTTAAATATGCTGTTTTATATTGGACTTGAATATTCAGAGTTGCATGTTATAATATTTAGAGTATAGACACTAAAAGATTTGAAAGGTAGTCTATCACTATATACTAATGAGAATAAAAAGAATAACGAGCAAAAAAGTGTTCTCAACCAAAAAGAAAGCAAGAAAGGGAAAAGAACAAAGAAAAAATGGTATATAGGAAAAACATTGGGTAAGGTGGTAAATTTAAATCCAAATGGATCACCCAGAGAGATAAATCCACACACATATGGTCACCTTATCTTTGATAAAAGAGGAAAGAATATACAGTGGGGTAAAGACAGCCTCTTCAATAAGTGGTGCTAGGAAAACTGGACAGCAACATGTAAAAGAATGCAATTGGAACACACCCTAACACCATACACAAAATAAACTCAAAATGGATTAAAGACCTAAATATAAGGCCAGACACTATAAAACTCTTAGAGGAAAACATAGGAAGAACACTCTATGACATAAATCATAGCAAGATCCTTTTTGACCCACCTCCTAGAGAAATGGAAATAAAAGCAAAAATAAACAAATGGGACCTAATGAAACTTAAAAGCTTTTGCACAGCAAAGGAAACCATAAAAATGAAAAGACAACCCTCAGAACGGGAGAAAATATCTGCAAATGAATCAATGGACAAAGGATTAATCTCCAAAATATATAAGCAGCTCATGCAGCTCAATATTAAAAAAACAAACAACCCAATCTAAAAATGGGCAGAAGACCTAAATAGACATTTCTCCAAAGAAGACATACAGATGGCCAAGAGGCACATGAAAGCTGCCCAACATCACTAATCATTAGAGAAATGCAAATCAAAACTACAATGAGGGGCTTCCCTGGTGGCGCAGTGGTTGAGAGACCGCCTGCTGATGCAGGGGACATGGGTTCATGCCCCGGTCCGGGAAGATTCCACATGCCCCGGAGCGGCTAGGCCCGTGAGCCATGGCTGCTGTGCCTGTGCATCCGGAGCCTGTGCTCCACAATGGGAGAGGCCACAGCAGTGAGAGGCCCGCGTACCGCCAAAAAAAAAAAAAAAAAAAAAAAAGACTACAATGAGGTATCACCTCACACCAGGTAGAATGGGCATCATCAGAAAATCTACAAACAACAAATGCTGGAGAGGGTGTGGAGAAAAGAGAGCCCTCTTGCACTGTTGGTGGGAATGTAAATTGATACAGCCACTATGGAGAACAGTATGGAGGTTCCTTTAAAGACTAAAAATAGAACTACCCTATGACCCAGCAATCCCACTATGGGGCATACACCCTGGGAAAACCATAATTGAAAAGGAGTCATGTACCACAATATTCATTGCAGCCCTGTTTACAATAGCCAGGACATGGAAGCAACCTAAGTGTTCACTGACAGATGAATGGTTAAAGAAGATGTGGCACATACATACAATGGAATATTACTCAGACATAAAAAATGAAATTGAGTTATTTGTAGTGAGGTGGATGGACCTAGAGTCTGTCATACAGAGTGAAGAAAGTCAGAAAAACAAATACCGTATGCTAACACATATATATGGAATATTAAAAAAAAAAAGGTTCTGATGAACCCAGGGGCAGGACAGGAATAAAGAAGCAGATGTAGAGAATAGACTTGACACGGGGAGAGGAAAGGGTAAGCTGGGACAAAGTGAGAGAGTAGCATTGACGTATATACACTACCAAATGTAAAATAGATAGTGGGAAGCAGCTGCATAGCACAGGGGGATCGGCTCCATGCTTTGTGACCACCTAGAGGGATGGGAAAGGGAGGGTGGGAGGGAGATGCAAGAGGTAGGGGATATGGGGATATATGTATACATGTAGCTGATTCACTTTGTTATGCAGCAGAAACTAACAACATTGTAAAGCAATTATCGTCCAATAAAGATGTTAAAAAAACAATCCAAATGGATCAGAAATTCCATTAAATGTAAATAAGCTAATTCTTCCAATAAAAGATAAACATTGTCAGTTAACACAATCCAATTGACAGGCATACCTTGTGCTTTGCTTTACTGTGCTTTGCTTCATTGTGATTTTTATAAATTGAAGGTTTGTTGTAACCCTGTGTCAAGCAAGTCTTTTGGCACCATTTTCCCAACAGTGTTTTTATTTCAGTGGCATTTAGTACTTTTATTTTTTATTACTTATTAAAAGTTTTATTTATTTTTTAACATCTTTATTGGAGTATAATTGCTTTACAATGGTGTGTTAGTTTCTGCTTTATAAAGTGTTATTTTTATTTTTTAATTTTTTAATTTTTTATTGTTTTGCGGTATGTGGGCCTCTCACTGTTGTGGCCTTTCCCATTGCGGAGCGCAGGCTCCTGACGCGCAGGCTCAGCAGCCATGGCTCACGGGCCTAGCCGCTCTACGGCATGTGGGATCTTCCTGGACCGGGGCACGAACCTGTGTCCCCTGCATTGGCAGGCGGACTCTCAACCACTGCGCCACCAGGGAAGCCCAACAGTGTTATTTTTAAATTAAGGTATGTACATTTTTTTAGATATAATGCTAGTGCACACTTAATAGTCTACAGTATAGTGTAAACATAACTTTTATATGCACTGTGAAACCAGAAAAATTTGTGTGATTCACTTTATTGTGATAATCACTTTATTGTGGAGGTCTGGAACTGAACCCAGAATATCTCCGAGGTATGCTTGTATATACAAGAGAAACAAAATGTAATGATACAGAAAAGTTTATATAAAAAATATATAAACACTAACCAAAAGAAAGCTGCTGTGCTTATATTAATATTAAACAGAATTTTAGGCAAAAGACTTACTAGTAGTAAAGAGACTTAGTACTAGTAAAGACTTACTAGTAGTTGATAATGATAAAAGGACTATTAGGAAGATTTTGCAATTTAAAATTTATAGAATTCAATATATTGCTTCTAAGTTTATCAGAGGACTACAAGGAGAAATAGAGAAATCTACAATCATAGAGGAAGATCACACACTCAATAAGCAAAAGTTAGTAGGGATATAGAAAGTACAACTGACCTAACAACCATGTGTAGGCTATTGTACTCAACAAATGGATAATAGTTTTTCATGAACATGCGGGACATTTACAAAAACTGTCCATTTTCCGTACCAGGAAGCACATCTAAACAAGATTTAAAGAATTGTAACCAGAGTATATTTTCTGACCATAATTAAAATGAGATACAAAAAAAAAAAGGCAGGGGTTTAGAAAATCTCGTATATTTAGAAACTACAAAACATACTCCAAGGTAACCTTGGGTTAAGGAAGAATCCACAATGAAAATTAGAAAATATTTCATTTAAAAAATAAAGTATCAGTTCATGAGGTGTAGGTAAAGCTGTGCTTAGAGGGGACTTTATATCTTTAATTTAGTAGAAAAGATGGCTAAAAGTCAATGAGTGGAGCATTTATCCCAGTAAGTTATAAAAACTGCAAATTAAGCACAAAGGGGGAAGAAAAAGAGCTTAATTTATTGAAATAGGAATCAAACAAAATTAAAGCTAAGAGTTGCTTCTTTGAGATTAAAATGAAGGGAAAAGTGTGAAGACAAAAATATCAAATGAAATGGAGACACCACTTATTTTTTCTATATGTATTAAAAATCTTCTAAGAAGATATTATGAATAACTTAATGCTGAGGCATTAAACAATTTAGATGAAATGGTCAAATACCTGAAAAGCTACAGATAGAAGAAGAAAGAGAAAAATCTAAATCGCTCCGTATTTTGTTAAAGTAGTTGAATTTATTTTTGACAAGGGGAAATAATAGTCTTCAATTAATGGTGTTGGTACAACTGCATAGCCACATGCAAAAGAAAGAAGTTGAACCTATAGCTCACATCATATACAAAAATTAACTCAGAGTGGATTGAATACCCAAATGTAAGAGCTGTAACTATAAAACTCTTTGGAAGAAAACATAGTTGTAAGTTTTTGTGACCTTGGATGGGACAATGGTTTCTTATACATGACAACCAAAGAAGAAACAGATAAATTGGACTTCATAAAAATTAAAAAAAAAATTGTGCTTCCAAAGTCTATCAAGAAAATAAAAAAACAACCCTCAGACTGGGAGAATATATTTGTAAGTTATATATCTGATAAGAGATTAGTATCTAAAATCCTACGACTCAACAATAAAAAGACAACCCAATTTAAAAATGGGCAAAGTGTTTGAATAGATATTTCTTCAAAGAAGATCTGTGAATGGCCAATAAGTACATAAAATGCTCAAGATCATGAGTCACTAGGGAAATGCAAATGAACACCACAGTGAGGTACTATACACTCACTAGGATAGCTGTAATCAAAAAGACAATGATAGTTTTGGCAAGGATGTGGAGAAATTGGAACCTTCATATATTGATGGGGCTGTAAGATGGTACAGCCTCTTTGGAAAACAGTCTAGCATTTCCTAAATATAGAGTTACCATATGACTTAGCAATTCCATTCTTACCCAAGAAAATTGAAAGTGTATGCTCACACAAAAACATATATTAATATTCATAGCTGCATTACTCATAATAACCAAAAAGTGGGAACAACCCAAATGTTCATCAACTGATGAAACAAAATGCATACATATGTACAATGGAATACTATTCACCCATAAAAAGAAATGAATTATTGATAAATGGAACAACATGGATGAATGTTGAAAAGCATGAATTTTGAAAAGCATTATTCTAAGTGTAAAAAGTAACACAAAAGACCACAGTGTATGATCCCACTTATACGAAATATCCATAATAGTTAAATCCATAGAGACAGAAAGTGATTCTCGGTTGCCCAGAGCAGGAGGGAGGATAATCAGTGAATGACTGCTAATGGATATGGGCTTTTTTGGGGGATGATTTACACGCTCTGAAATTAGATGGTTGTGATGGTCGCACAACTTTATTAATATACTAAGAACCACAGTCAATTGTACACTTTAAAAGGGTGACCTACTATTTGAAAGCTCACAAATCCAGACCTAGATGGCATCCCCAGTGAGTTCTTCCAAATATTAAAAATTAACACCACTCTACATAAATTCTTCCAGAGATTAGACAGCAAGAGGATATTTCCCAATTCTTTTTACTAGGCTGACATAACTTTGAACATGCATAGGAGATTGAAAAAAAGAATTACAGATTAATCCTCATGAATATAATTTCAAAATATAAATTCATCCTAAATATAATATTAGCAATTAAACCTAAAAATATAAAAAGAATACATCATGACAAAGTGTGGTTATTTCAGGAATACAAGGATAGTTTAACCAGTCAATGTAATTCACATTAAGAGATAAAAACTAAGGCCATTCCAGTAGATGCAGAAGAAGCATTTGATAAAATTTATGTATTCATAGTAAAAACAAACTAGTAAGAGGTAGTTTTCTTATTCTAACGAAGGGTATCTACATAAAACCTATAGTAGACATCATACTTGGAATTGGGATTAAGACTGGATATCTGCTATTAGTACTTCTGTTCAACTCTGTTCTGGAGGTCCTAGCCAGAGTAATAAGGCTAGAAAAAAGAAAACCAAATAAGTGTTGGAGAGAAAGAAATAAACTTCTTTATTTATTTGCCAATGACTTGTGTATGTAGGAAATCCAAAATCTATAAACTATTAGTAGTACATTGTACTTGGCAATGTTACTGTATATAGGACAATAGAAAAAAACACTTGATTATGTTTTCATGTATCAGGAACAAATATAAAATGAAAAGAGAAACTGCTATTTACTAGCATAAGCATCAGATATTTTGCAATGAATGTAATGAAAGATGTGTAAGACTTCACTAAAACCCACAAAATATTAAAGATTTAAGTAAATTCAGTTCATAGATTAGAATACTCAATATTTTAAAGATGTCAGTGCTCCCCAAATTGATCTATGGATTCAATGCAATATCACATTTTCAGTAGGACATGTTAGTGTAAACCGAGCTGATTCTAAAATTTATATGAAAATGCAAACTTAAGCTGTGTCACCCCCAAATACTTCAGCAAGTATTTCCTATAAACGATTACAATATATGTAATCAGAATAGGAAATACAAATTTATATGAAGTAAAGGGATGTTGAAAGTAATGTACAAATGGAGGCAAAACTTTCCACAGAGAAGACAGGAACTTAGCTGATCCTCTGTCAGATAAGACAACTTGCATGTCTGTAGACAATTGTTTTGCATTGCTATCAGGTATCTACAAGTTACAGAGTTGTAAAATAGCTCCCTCAGGATCAGAATTAGATAACTTAGAGGAGAGTTATCTACACAAGATGTAGTTTTCTATTGTAGCACACATTTCCCCCTACATCTTTAATATTACTTTAATCCTTCTTGGGTTGGTGGAAAGCTCAACCACAGATAATAGTTGGGTTCCATTACTCAGATTCGTGTGAAGTTTCCAGAGGGCTTTAGAAAGAGCTGAACATTAGATGAGGCCCCACTGGTCCCTAGTCCATGATGTTTACAGCTGATATTTATGGTATAAGCCCAAATGACTCCTTTTGTGCCATGTGGGGTACATTCAACTTTGCCAAGGAAAGAACCTCCAGAATAGCCTAGAGAATATAAATATACGTGCAGGGGGACTTCCCTGGTGGTGCAGTGGTTAAGAATCCAGCTGCCAAAGCAGGGACATGGGTTTGATCCCTGGTCTGGGAAGGTCCCACATACTGTGGAGCAACTAAGCCTGTGTGCACCATAACTACTGAAGCCTGCGTGCCTAGAGACCGTGCTCCACAACAAGAGAAGCCACGGCAATGAGAAGCCCACACAGCAACAAAGACCCAATGCAGTCAAAAATAAATAAATATATGCATATATATATATATATATATATATATGAAGATGAGGGATAATGTAAGGGTTTTTTGGTCTCATCAGAATTTGCAAATATTTACTTCTCTTCAGCTTCCCCATATATTGGCCATAAGGCTGTTTGACTCTTTCTTTAGGTTCTTGAGCCCTGGTGCTAAGCCCAACTTTCCTAAGTGCACCAATAGCCATTCCCCTTTGAGGGGTGGGGTGGGGTGAGGAATGGGTTTTATTATTGGAGTTCCCACACTCCGCCATCTGCTTTCCAGTTTTGGAGAATTCTCCCTTTCCAAATTTCTCATTTTTCTCCTCTACCTCCCTCTAACCTAATTCCCTGGGTGATTCCAGGCACACTTTTTTTAAAAAAAATTGAAGTATAGTTGATTGTATATGTACATATATTATATATACATAACATGTTTTGTATATATAATATATATATGGTCCCCTGGCCATCTGTATGTCTTTGGGAAAATGTCTATTCAGATCCTCTGCCCATTTTTAAAATGGATATTTTTGTTGTTGTTATTGAGCTATATGGGTTCTTTATATATTTGGATATGCTTATTGGATATATGATTTGCAAATATCTTCTCCCATTCACTAGGTTGTCTTTTTGTTTTGTTGATGGTTTCCTTTGCAGTGCAAAAGCTTTTTAGTTTAATGTTGGCCCATTTGTTTATTTTTGCTTTAGTTGCCATTGCCTTTGGAGTCAGATCCAAAAAAAATACTGCCAAGAATGATGTCAAGGAGCTTATTGTCAATATTTTTTTCCAGGAGTTTTATGGTTTCTGGTCTTAACATTCAAGTTTTTAATCCATTTTGAGTTAATTTTTTTGTATGGTTGTACAATAGTGGTCTAGTTTCATTCTTTTGCATGTGGCTTTCCAGTTTTCTCAACACCATATATTGAAGAGATTGTCCTTTCTCCATTTTATATTCTTGGCTCCTTTGTTGTAAATTAATTGACTATATGGGTTTATTTCTGGGCTCTCTGTTCTGTTTCATTGATCTGTTTTTATGCCAATACTGTTTTGATTATTACGGCTTTGTAGTATAGCTTGAAATCAGGGAGCATGATGCCTCCAGCTTTGTTCTTTCTCCAGATTGCTTTGGCTAAGTGGGGGCTTCTGTGATTCCATACAGATTTTAGGATTGTTCTATTTCTGTGAAAAATGCCATTGGAATTTTGATAGGGATTGCACTGAATCTATAGATTGCTTTGGGTAAAATGGACATTTTAACAATATTAATTCTTCCAAACCATGTGCATGGAATATCTGTCCATTAATTTGTGCCTTCTTCAATTTCTTTGATCAATGTCTTATAGTTTGCATTCTGCAGGTCTTTCACCTCCTTTGTTGTGAAAGTTAACCAAAACAAAACAAAATATGCAGTATTCATGGTTAAGAACATGCTTTCTACTGTCTACCACTTCCTGCATTATTATTATTTTTTGCCCAAAAGATAATCACTTGTCTGATGGCTATTTTGCTTCCTGGTTCTTGGCAGGAGAGTGGGTGCTTTCCATATACAGGCTTTAATTAATTACCCAGCTTTCAGACCCAGCTCCTGTTGTCCATCCTAGTCAGAATTTCTTGGCTCTAAGCATTTTGGGTTTCTTCAGGTAATATTGGTGCACTCCTCCATTACATTCTTTTCCACTCATATTCTAAGTAGTGGGTCCTCCTGCCCTGCTTTATTAGTCATCAGTCTTTCATCCTCTTTCTGTTTCCCAAAAATTTGTTAAAATAATGTGTTTTCTAATGGCTTTCCTTCCTTTCTCTTAAATGTGGGTTTATACACTGAAAATAACTTTCAGGGTTATTTAAATAAGGTTTTCAGAGGGATTAACAAAAAGCATTTGGCTCTTCATCATCTTGAAGAAGAACAAATTATTTAATTCTCAGAACAACCCTATACAATTCTATTTTACAGATTTGGAAACATTGGCACAAGGAGGTTAAATAGATTTTTCTAACACAAAGAAGCTATTTGATGATGTAGTGGGAATTAAATCTCAGAAGCTCTACTCCAGAACTTCATATTCTTGTTTTCTCTCTAAATTCACTACTAAGAAATCCTAAGACATTTAGAAATATCCTAGGAGACAGCAGACGTATTATATCTTGGACTATTTCATTTTCAAAAACCCAGAAGACACCTGGTTAAGTATATGATTCCTAATTATGTTTGGCAGATGATACATTCTAAAATGTATCAATTTATATTTGTTCTGGATTATTCCACTTTGCATCTCCTTAATCAGTCATTAGTTGCTTCATATTATTTGATTTATTTAGAACTGTTTCATCTGTTGAAAAAAAATTTTTTTAATCAGAGAAGTGCAATGGAAAAGAATAGATATCATTTGGAGAAATGAACAATAACAAAAGGGGCAGTGGGGTGGCTTAAAGTGGCATACATAAAACGTAAGTTTGTTCCTATATCTTTTTCCCTGAAGGCTTATTCTTAAGGGATGTCTATAAAACAGAAATGTACCAGATGGCCATGTAGAGATCTGGTTAACACTTGCCAGCAAATACTGCTTTATAAACTCTAGAAGAGACCTGTATATTTAAACATAGTAATCTGTATATCGAATGCCAGAAACCTGGTTTTAAATATTCAGTTTATATCCTGGCACTGATCACTGAGTTGACTCCTTGATTTTCTGTTCAGTTTTGCCATTGAGAATGAGCAAGTCTTGTTTCTCAGAACCTCAGTTTCCTCATGTATACAAGTGAAGAGGCTGGACGAGATGATTTCAAAGATCTTACCTCCCAAAGAATTCTGATTCTATTATTCAGCTCTTCTTATTTTGTTTTTGGTGGTTCTTAATATACCTTTTGATCAATACTTTATTTATTTATTTATTTATTTATTTTTTTTTTTTTGCGGTACGCGGTCCTCTCACCGTTATGGCCTCTCCCGTTGCGGAGCACAGGCTCTGGATGCACAGGCTCAGCGGCCATGGCTCACGGGCCTAGCTGCTCCGTGGCATGTGGGATCTTCCTGGACAAGGGCACGAACCCCTATCCCCTGCATCGGCAGGTGGATTCTCAACCACTGCGCCACCAGGGAAGCCCTGTTCTTTTTTGTTAAAAATTATATTTATTTATTTATTTGGCTGTATTGGGTCTTAGTTGCGGCACACGGGACCTTTGTTGTGGCATGCAGGATGTATCGTTGCAGCACGTGGGCTCTTCCTTGTGGCACATAGGCTTCTCTAGTTGTAGTGTGGGCTTCTCTCTAGTTGTGGCTCAGGCTCAGTAGTTGCGGTGCGTGGGCTTAGTTGCCCCGAGGCATGTTAGATCTTAGTTCCCTGACCAGGGATTGAACCTTCATCCCCTGCATAGGGGGATTCTTAACCACTGGACCACCAGGGAAGTCCCAGTTTTGCCTGTTCTTGAACATGATATAAAGGGAATCAGACAGTATGTTTTATTTATACATCAAAGTACATGAATGTTATAGCAGTGTTATTCGTAATAGCCAATAGTGGTAGCCACTCAAATCTCCATTAACTGATGAATGGATAGACAACATACAGTATATCTATAAAATGGAATACTATTTATCAACAAAAAGGAAAGAAATACTGATGCACTGTTTAGTGTATGGCTTCTTTTACTCAGTGTAATGATTTTGAGATTTTGTTGTTGTGTGTATCAGTAATTCATTCCTTTTTATTGCTGAGCAGTATTCCATTGCAAGTAGCATAAAATCTCAGATCCTTCACAGTTCTTTTTTTTTAAAATTTTATTTATTTTTATACAGCAGTTTCTTATTATCAATTTTATACATATTAGTGTATATTTGTCAATCCCAATCTCCCAATTCATCCCACCCCCACCCCTCACTTTCCCCCCTTGGTGTCCATACGTTTGTTCTCTAAATATGTGTCTCTATTTCTGCCTTGCAAACCAGTTCATCTGTACCATTTTTCTAGATTCCACATATATGCGTTAATATATGATATTTGTTTTTCTCTTTCTGACTTACTTCACTCTGTATGACAGTCTCTAGGTCCATTCAAGTCTCTACAAAAACCCAATTTCATTCCTTTTTATGGCAGAGTAATATTCCATTGCATATATATACCACATCTTCTTCATCCATTTGTCTGTCGATGGGCATTTAGGTTGCTTCCATGACCTGCCTATTGTAAATAGTGCTGCAATGAACATTGGGCTGTACGTGTCTTTTTGAATTATGGTTTTCTCTGGGTATATGCCCAGTAGTGGGCTTGCTGGGTCATATGGTAATTCTATTTTTAGTTTTTTTTTTTTATTTTTTTTTTTTGCGGTACACGGGCCTCTCACTGTTGTGGCCTCTCCCATTGCAGAGCACAGGCTCCGGATGCGCAGGCTCAGCGGCCATGGCTCACGGGCCCAGCCGCTCCACGGCATGTGGGATCTTCCTAGACCGGGGCACGAACCCGCGTCCCCTGCATCGGCAGGCGGACTCTCAACCTCTGCACCACCAGGGAAGCCCTATTTTTAGTTTTTTAATGAACCTCCATACTGTTCTCCATAGTGGCTGTATCAATTTACATTCCCACCTACAGTGCAAGAGGATTCCCTTTTCTCCACACCCTCTCCAGAATCTATTGTTTGTAGATTTTTTGATGATGGCCATTCTGACTGGTGTGAGGTGATACCTCATTGTAGTTTTGATTTGCATTTCTTTAATAATTAGAGGTGTTAAGCAGCCTTTCATGTGTCTCTTGGCCATCTGTATGTCTTCTTTGGAGAAATGTCTATTTAGGTCTTCTGCCCATTTTGGGATTGGGTTGTTTGTTTTTTTAATATTGAGCTGCATGAGCTGTTTATATATTTTGGAGATTAATCCTTTGTCCATTGATTTGTTTGCAAATATTTTCTCCCACTCTGAGAGTTGTCTTTTTGTCTTGTTTATAGTTTCCTTTGCTGTGCAAAAACTTTTAAGTTTCATTAGGTTCCATTTGTTTCTGTTTTTATTTCCGTTTCTCTAGGAGGTGGGTCAAAAAAGATCTTGCTGTGATTTATGTCAAAGAGTGTTCTTCCTATGTTTTCCTCTAAAAGTTTTATAGTGTCTGGTCTTATATTTAGGTCTTTAATCCATTTTTGTTTATTTTTGTGTATGGTGTTAGGGAGTGTTCTAATTTCATTCTTTTACATGTAGCTGTCCAGTTTTCCCAGCACCACTTATTTAAGAGACTGTCTTTTCTCCATTGTATATCCTTGCCTCCTTTGTCATAGATTAGTTGACTGTAGGTGTGGGGGTTTATCTCTGGGCTTTCTATCCTGTACCATTGATCTATACTTCTGTTTTTGTGCCAGTACCATACTGTCTTGATTACTGTAGCTTTGTAGTGTAGTCTGAAGTCAGGGAGTCTGATTCCTCCAGCTCTGTTTTTGTCCCTCAAGGTTGTTTTGGCAATTTTGGGTCTTTGTGTCTCCATACAAATTTTAAGATTTTTTATTCTAGTTCTGTGAAAAATGCCATTGGTAATTTGATAGGGATTGCATTGAATCTGTAGATGGCTTTGGGCAGTATAGTCATTTTCACAATAATGATTCTTCCAATCCAAGAATACAGTATATCTTTCCATCTGTTTGTGTTATCTTTGATTTCTTTCATCAGTGTCATAGTTTTCTGAGTACAGGTCTTTTACCTCCTTAGGTAGGTTTATTCCTAAGTATTTTATTCTTTTTGTTGCAGTGGTGAATGGGATTGTTTCCTTAATTTCTCTTTCTGATCTTTCGTTGTTAGTGTATAGGAATGCAAGCGATTTCTGTGCATTAATTTTGTATCCTGCAACTTTACCAAATTCATTGATTAGCTCTAGTAGTTTTCTGGTGGCATCTTTAGGGTTATCTATGTACAGTATCATGTCATCTGTAAACAGTGACAGTTTTATTTCTTCTTTTCCAATTTGTATTCCTTTTATTTCTTTTTCTTCTCTGATTGCCATGGCTAGGACTTCAAAACTATGTTGAATAATAGTGGCAAGAGTGGACATCCTTGTCTGGTTCCTGATCTCAGAGGCAATGGTTTCAGTTTTTCACCATTGAGAATGATGTTTGCTGTAGGTTTGTCGTATATGGCCTTTATTATGTTGAGGTAGCTTCCCTCTATGCCCACTTTCTGGCGAGTTTTTATCATAAATGGTGTTGGATTTTGTCATAAGCTTTTTCTGCATCTATTGAGATGATCATATGGTTTTTATTCTTCAATTTGTTAATATGGTGTATCACATTGATTGATTTGCATATATTGAAGAATCCTTGGATCCCTGGAATAAATCCCACTTGATTATGGTGTATGATCCTTTTAATGTGTTGGTGGATTCTGTTTGCTAGTATTTTGTTGAGGATTTTTACATCTATATTCATCAGTGGTATTGGTCTGTAATTTTATTGTTTTGTAGTATCTTTGTCTGGTTTTGGTATCAGGGTGATGTTGGCCTCGTAGAATGAGTTTGGGAGTGTTCCTCCCTCTGGAATTTTTTGGAAATGTTTGAGCAGGATGGGTTTTAGGTCTTCTCTAAATGTTTGGTAGAATTCACCTGTGAAGCCATCTGGTTCTGGACTTTTGTTTGTTGGAAGATTTTTAATCACAGCTTCAATTTCATTACTTGTTATTGGTCCGTTCATATTTTCTATTTCTTCCTGGTTCAGTCTTGGAAGGGTATACCTTTCTAAGAATTTGTCCATTTCTTCCAGGTTGTCCATTTTATTGGCATAGAGTTGCTTGTGGTAGTCTCTTACGATGCTTTGTATTTCTGCGGTGTCCGTTGTAACTTTTTCATTTCTAATTTTATTGATTTGAGTCCTCTCCCTCTTTCTCTTGATGAGTCTGGGTAAAAGTTATCAATTTTGTTTATCTTTTCAAAGAACCACCTTTTAGTTTTATTGATGTTTCCTATTGTTTCCTTTTTTTTCTATTTCATTTATTTCTGCTCTTATCTTTATTTCTTTCCTTCTACTAACTTTGGGTTTTGTTTGTTCTTCTTTCTCTAGTTCCTTTAGGTGTACGGTTAGATTATTTGAGATTTTTCTTGTTTCTTGAGGTAGGATTGTATTGCTTTAAACTTCCCTCTTAGAACTGCTCTTGCTGCATCCTATAGGTTTTGGATCATCATATTTTCGTTGTCTTTTGTCTCTAGGTATTTTCTGATTTCCTCTTTGATTTCTTCAGTGATCTCTTGGTTATTTAGGAACATATTGTTTATTCTCCATGTGTTTGCATTTTTTACGTTTTATTTTCTGTAATTTATTTCTAATCTCATAGCGCTGTGGTCAGAAAAGATGCTTGAAATGATTTCACTTTTCTTAAATATACCAAGGCTTGATTTGTGACCCAAGATGTGATCTATCCTGGGAAATATTCCATGTGCACTTGAGAAGAAAGTGTAATCTGCTGTTTTCAGATGGAATGTCCTATAAATATCAATTAAATCTATCTGGTCTTTTATGTCATTTAAAGCTTGTGTTTCCTTATTAATTTTCTGTCTGGATGATCTGTCCATTGGTTTAAGTGAGGTGCTAAAGTACCCCACTATTATTGTGTTACTGTCGATTTCCTCTTTTTTTTTTTTTTTTTGCGGTACATGGGCCTCTCACTGTTGTTGCCTTTCCCATTGCGGAGCACAGGTCCGGGCATGCAGGCTCAGCAGCCATGGCTCACGGGCCCAGCCGCTTCGTGGCATGTGGGATCTTCCCGAACTGAGGCACGAACCCGTGTCCCCTGCATTGGCAGGCAGACTCTCAACCACTGCACCACCAGAGAAGCCCTCAATTTCCTCTTTAACAGCTGTTAGCATTTGCTTTATGTATTGAGGTTCTCCTATGTTGGGTGCTTAAATATTTATAATTGATATATCTTCTTCTTGTTGATCACTTGATCATTAGGTAGTGTCCTTTCTTGTCTCTTGTAACATTCTTTATTTTAAAGCCTATTTTATCTGATATGAGTATTGCTACTCCAGCTTTCTTTTGATTTCCATGGAATATCTTTTTCCATCCCCTCACTTTCAGTCTGTATGTGTCCCTAGGTCTGAAGTGGGTCTCTTGTAGACAGCATATATATGGGTCTTGTTTTTGTATCCATTTAGTGAGCCTGTGTCTTTTGGTTGGAGCATTTAATCCATTCACATTTAAGGTAAATGAATGTTCCTATTGCCATTTTCTTAATTGTTTTGGGCTTGTTTTTGTAGGTCCTTTTCTTTTTATATATATATATATTTTTTTAAATTTATTATTTTTTTTGGCTGCGTTGGGTCTTTGTTGCTGCATGCGGGTGTTTTTTTCTTTAGTTGCAGGGAATGAGGGCTATTCTTCATTGCGGTGCATGGGCTTCTCATGGTTGTGCAGCATGGGCTCTAGGTGCATGGGCTTCAGTAGTTGTGGCACGTGGGCTCAGTAGTTGTGGCTCACGGGCTCTAGAGCACAGGCTCAGTAGTTGTGGGACATGGGCTTAGTTGCTCTGTGGCACGTGGGATCTTCCCAGACCAGGGCTTGAACCCATGTCCCCTGCATTGGCAGGCAGGTTCTTAACCACTGCGCCAACAGGGAAGCCCTGTAGGTCCTTTTCTTGTCTTGTGTTTCCCACTTAGAGAAGTTCCTTCAGCCTTTGTTGTAGAGCTAGTTTTGTGGTGCTGAATTCTTAGCTGTTGCTTGTCTGTAAAAGTTTTGACTTCTCCTTGGAATCTGAATGAAATCTTTCCTGGGAAGCGTAATCTTGGTTGTCTTCATTTGTTTTCATTCTTTTTTCTTTATTCTGTTCTGTGGCAGTGATTTCCACCATTCTGTCTTCCAGGTCACTTATCTGTTCTTCTGCGTCAGTTATTCTGCTATTGATTCCTTCTAGTGTATTTTTCATTTCAGTTTTTGTATTGTTCATCTCTGTTTGTTCTTTATTTCTTCTAGGTCTTTGTTAAACATTTCTTGCATCTTCTTGATTTTGCCTCCACTGTTTTTCTGAGGTCCTGTATCATCTTCACTATCATTATTCTGAATTCTTTTTCTGGAAGGTTGCCTATCTCCACTTCATTTAGTTGTTTTTCTGGGGTTTTATCTTGTTCCTTCATCTGTTACATAGTACTATGCCTTTTTATTTTGTCTATCTTTCTGTGAATGTGGTTTTCATTCCACAGGTTGCAGGACTGTAGTTCTTGCTTCTGTTCCCTTCACAGTTTTTGACAAAATGACATTCAATAAACATATACACTTGCTTACAAAATCTCTTAGCAACCTAGGAATATGAGGAATTTACTCAAGGTGATGAAAAGGATGTATAAGGAAGTTTAGCATGTGTCATACTTAATAGTAATATTTGAAAAGCAGTCTCAATTATATTAGAAATGGGCCTTAGTTTGAAGTGTATTAATTGGTGTAAGAGACCAACTCCACTTTCCGGTTACGGGTCCCCAAGTGGAGCGGGAGGCCTGATGGGGGAGCCGAGTGATGGCGGCGGCGGGGGTGGTAATGGCGGAGCTGGTGCAGGGGCAGAGCGTTCCCGTGGGGATGAAGACTGAGGGCTTCGTGGATGCTCTGCGCCAGGTTCGGCAGATTGCTGCTAAAATTGATTCAATTCCTCACTTGAATAATTCCACACCTCTAGTGGACCCCTCAGTGTATGGCTATGGAGTACAAAAACAGCCCTTGCATGATGGAGTAGGTAACCAGTTAGGGGCCTTTTTACATCAAAGGGCAGTAATAACAGAAGAATTCAAAGTGCCTGATAAAATGGTTGGATTTATTATCGGTCGGGGAGGTGAGCAGATTTCATGGATTCAAGCAGAATCTGGTTGCAAAATTCAGATTGCCTCAGAGAGTTCTGGGATTCCAGAGAGGCCCTGTGTACTTACTGGAACCCCAGAAAGTATTGAACAAGCCAAATGTCTCCTGGGACAGATTGTGGACCGCTGTCAGAATGGACCTGGCTTTCATAATGACATAGATGTCAACAGCAGGATCCAGGAGATTCTCATCCCTGCGTCTAAAGTGGGGCTGGTCATCGGCAAGGGAGGGAGACAATAAAGCAGTTGCAGGAGCGGACAGGTGTGAAGATGGTCATGATCCAGGACGGCCCATTGCCCACGGGAGCAGGCAAGCCTCTTCGCATCACCGGAGACCCATTTAAAGTACAGCAAGCAAGAGAAATGGTATTAGAGATCATCCGAGAAAAAGACCAAGTTGATTTTAGAGGTGTACGCGGTGATTTCAGCTCCCGAATGGGAGGGGGCAGTATAGAGGTGTCTGTCCCTAGGTTTGCAGTTGGGATTGTAATAGGAAGAAATGGGGAAATGATCAAAAAGATCCAGAATGATGCCGGTGTGAGAATTCAGTTCAAACCAGATGATGGTATTAGTCCAGAGAGAGCTGCACAGGTTATGGGACCCCCAGAGCGATGCCAGCAAGCAGCACATGTTATCAACGAGCTTATTCTTACAGCCCAGGAAAGAGATGGCTTCGGAGGCCTGGCGGTAGCCAGAGGAAGAGGCCGTGGCCGTGGTGACTGGAGCGTGGGAATCCCTGGTGGCATCCAGGAGATAACCTACACAGTGCTGGCAGATAAGTGCAGCCTCGTCATAAGCAAAGGGGGTGAGGACATCAAAAGCATAAACCAGCAGTCAGGAGCACACGTGGAGCTTCAGCAGAACCACCCTCCCAACACAGACCCCAACCTGCAGATAATCACCATCGGGGGGTTCCTCAACAGATTGAGCTGGCCAGACATCTCATAGATGAGAAAGTTGGCGGTGCCAGTCTCAGAGCGCCCAGAGATTTTGCACAGGGCCCCTTCAGCCAGCCACCTGCCACGCCCCATCAGAACACCTTCCCTCCAAGGAGCTCAGGGTGCTTCCCAAACATGGCCGCTAAAGTGAACGGAATCCCTCACAGCGCGCCTGTGAGTGGTCCTCCGGCCTTCCTGACCCAGGGCTGGGGCAGCACCTACCAGGCGTGGCAGCAGCCCACACAGCAGGTTCCAAGCCAGCAGAGCCAGCCGCAGAGTAGCCAGCCCGACTACAGCAAGGCCTGGGAAGACTATTACAAAAAACAGAGTCACGCTGCCAGCACCCCTCCTCAGGCCAGCTCCCCGCCGGACTACACAATGGCCTGGGCGGAGTATTACAGACAGCAGGTCGCCTTCTACGGGCAAACATTAGGGCAAGTTCAGGCCCACAGCCAGGAGCAGTAGGACAGTGGCCTGCAGCTCCCTTTCCCCGCCACCCCCCAAACCATTGTGAGCAAAACCTGTTTGTAACAGAGGTTTTTAGATATGCAAACCTTTTGATGAAGAGCCTTTGTTTTGTTCTGTGAAACACTATATTTAGATTAACAGAATTTTTCTAAAAATCAGGAAAAGCAGTTACTAAAAATTGCTGATAATTTTTGTTTTGTTATTTTTGTTTGTTACTTCAAATGTGTAAGCTCTGGGATTCTTTTTGGAGCAATACCTGCAAATTCGGGCACCAGAATGTGCCGCAGAGCAGTGACATTTCAACATGGTGTGTTTTTGTTTTGTTTTGTTTGCATGTCTTTTTATTTACAGTTTTTTCTGTTGCAACAGAAAGTGGCTTGGAAGTCTTAGGTGGCTTGTAACAAATTCTTTAAAAAAAATTTTAAACAGTATTTAAATATTCTTAAATGTGTAAATTCATTAAATGTTTTACTTCTAATTTCTTGTATCTTGGCTGTCTGGTTTTATTGCATTTTTTAAAAAACTGAACTATTATGTATTGTAATTAATTATGTGAATTCTGAATTGAGACAGATAATTGTATTGCTGTCCAACAGGGCTCGGGAGGGGGCATTTTATAGGGTTTGTATAATTTCTAGAGTTCTAAAGGGGTAATAATATAAAAATGTGTTTGTGTGTTTAGCAGACGTTTTATCATATCTCCATTACCTACCGATTGCAATTGTGTATCTAAGACCTCCAAGCTTGTTTTAAAAACAAAACAAAAAAACCTTTCTCTATTCTCTCAGAAATATAAATACTTTTATCTTTAATATTAAAAATAAATTCAATATAACTTAACAAACACTATGGAACATTAAATCACATAAAAATGTAGTAACTTCCTAAATTCCAAGTGTTTTTTGCTTTTTTCTTTTAAATATTTTCTTAATATTTGTCAAATTAACTAGATGAATAAATAAATCTAGCATTAACCACAATATGAATTAAATAATTTTGATTTAATAAAAGGGTTAATATGATTTCCAGTATTTACTGTAGTGTATCTTGTACAGATAGCATGTATTTTTAAAAGAAAAATGGAATTGAAGCTATTTTTTCTTGCATTTTTCAATTGACCTGCGGGACATTCCATTTGAGATATACTGAAGTTACAGTGTCTGGGGTTTTTCTCCTTGTTTTCCTTATAATGCTTGAAATGTCTAACTATTAAAAATGGCAATTGGAAAATGATATGCATGTTGTTTTTTTAAAAAAAGTGTTGTTTTTATTGGACTGACAATTCATTTTACACTCTACATAATAAAATTTCCACAAGACATCTTGTGTGCAAAGTAAAAAAATAAAGAGACCAGCTCCAAAGTTTCAGTGGCTTAACAAAATAGAAGTACATTTCTTGCTAATATAGCAGTACAATGTGGGTGTTCCTCATCAGCAGATGTCTATTCTAGAGCTCATTTAGAGACCCAGGCTTCTTCCATATTGTGGCTCTGCTATCCTTTAAGAGTTCAGAGTTCTCTGCATCCAGCCAGCAGGCTAAGAAAAGGTGGTGAAGGCATGCCTGTTTCTTAATTGACTTTGCCTAGAAGTAACAGATATCATTTCTGGTCACAGCTGAAACTACAGCCCAGGGACTTTTGAATCTAAATTGTAAACTAAATTTAAATTTAAATCTGAGTGCATTTAATACTAGCTCAATCAATGGCTTCTTTCTGAAACTATGTCTTGTAGAATAGGAATCTGCATCAAGCACATTTTGAAGAAGAAAATAGAATACTTCAGTTTATGACTTGGAGGGCAAAGGCAAAGACTGAGCAACACAGTTTAATATAGTGATAAGATTTCCCATATTATGATAGAACTATTAAAATGGTGACTACACCTTTTAAAAAACCTCACAGTTTTTAGACAAGTCTAAAACCTTGAATGTAATTTAGTTTGAGTTGTTGTATTTAACCTCACTATATATTTCTTCTCTATTCTTAGTGATTATCTATATCCATGGTCCCCAAACTGTTTGCTGAGGTGCTCCAGGCATTCCAGTGAACTTACAGGAACTTACATTTTCAAGAGACACAGTGTAATCTGTTGAACACCACACAAAGTATTGCTATTAGGTTTTGAACCTAACTAATAATAAATGGGAGGGCTTCCCTGGTGGCGCAGTGGTTGAGAATCTGCCTGCCAATGCAGGGGACACGGGTTCAAGCCCTGGTCTGGGAAGATCCCACATGCCACGGAGCGACTAGGCCCGTGAGCCACAACTACTGAGCCTACGCGTCTGGAGCCTGTGCTCCGCAACAAGAGAGGCCGCGATAGTGAGAGGCCCGCACACCATGATGAAGAGTGGGCCCCGCTTGCTGCAACTAGAGAGAACCCTTGCACAGAAACGAAGACCCAACACAGCCATAAATAAATAAATAAATAAATAAATGGGAACAGTTGGTTATTTCTTTTAAGTTAAGGTGATTAGTGATGTTGAACATCTTTTCATGTGCATATTGGCTATTTGCATATCTTCTCTGGAGAAACGTCTGTTGAAGTCCTTTGCCCATTTTGAAATTGGGTTTTGTTGTTGTTGTTGAGTTGTTGGAATTCTTTATATATTCTATTAGTCTGTTATCAAATACATGATTTACAAATATTTTATTTCATTATGTGGGTTGCTTTTTCACTTTGTTTACTGTGTTCCTTGATGTACAGAAGTTTTATATTTTGATGTAGTCTAATTTATTTTTTCTTTTGTTGCATGTGCTTTTGGTATCATATCCAAGATATCATTCTTGACCTCCAAATCAATGTCATGAAGCTTTTCACCTGTGTTTTCTTCTAAGAGTTTCATATTTAGTTCTTTGATCTATTTTGAGTTAATTTTTACATATGCTGTGTGTAGTGTATAAAGATTCAACTTCATTCTTTTGCATGTAAATATTCAATTTTCCCAGCACCATTTGTTTCAATGGTGTTGAATGGTGTTGGCACTCCTGTCAAAACTCATTTGGCCATAAATGCAAGGCTTTTTTGTTCTGGACTCTCTATTTTATTCCATTGTTCTTCGTGTGTATCTTTATGCCAGTACCACACTATTTTGATTACTGACTTTGTAATAAATTTTGAAATCAGGAAGTGTGAAATCTCTGACTTTGATATTCTTTCTCAAGGTTGTTTTGGCTATTTGGGGGTCCCTTGAGATTCCATGTGAATTTTAGGGTGGATTTCTGTCTTTCTGTGAAAACAGAATTAGAATATTGATAGGATAGTTTCTGGAATATTATAAACGTTACCTGCAATTGTTGTTATTACTATTAAGTTTAAAACCAGTCTAGTGACCTGAAATTCCTGTATACAGAGTTTAGGAAAAAATTATATATATATTTTGAAAAATTAAGCTCCTGTGAACTTTTTAAAACCTTAACTTTATTGAAGTATTATGTATATACAATAAGCTGCATTCTTGGGGGCTTCCCTGGTGGCGCAGTGGTTGAGAGTCTGCCTGCCGAGGCAGGGGACACGGGTTCGTGCCCCGATCCGGGAAGATCCCACATGCCGTGTAGCGGCTGGGCCCGTGAGCCATGGCCGCTGGGCCTATGCGTCCGGAGCCTGTGTTCCGCAGCAGGAGAGGCCACAACGGTGAGAGGCCCACGTACCGCAAAAAAAAAAAAAGCTGCATTCTTTTAAAGGGTACAGTTTAATGGATTCTATATATACCTTTAAAACAACATAATCAAGATACAGAACATTTCCATCATCACCCTCCACCCCAGATTTTCTCATGTCTCTTTGTAGTCTATTCCTCCTGCTCCTGGCCTCAGGCAGTCACTGATCTTTTTTTTTGTCACTATAAATTAGTTTGCAGTCTTATGTATTTTATGTAAGTAACATGATATAATGTGTGCTCTTTTGTGTCTGGCTTCTTTTACTCAGTATAATGAATGTGAGGTTTATCTGTGTTGTGTATACAGGCATATCAGTATTTCATTCATTTTGGTGCTGAGTAGTATTCCATTGTATGGATGTACTACATTTTGTTTATTCATTCACCTGTTGATGGATATTTGAATTGTCTTCAGTTTGGGGCTATTGTTAATAAAGCTATTTTGAACATTTGTCACAAGTCTTTGTGTAAGTATACACTTTCATTTCTCTTAGGTACACACCTAGGAGTAGAATGCCAGAGTCATATTGCAGGTGTATGCTTAATTTTATAAGAAACTTTTGAACAGTTTTCCAAAGTGGTAGTATTGTTTTACATTCCCATGAGCAGTGTATTAGAGTTCTCTTATGACCTTTTAAACAAATGTTTACATAGGTAGTTCATTTTTGTTGTAGAATTATTTTAAAATATGTGAGTAAACAAAATAAATCACTCAAAATGCCACCACAAGACATAATGAATTAACATACTGGAGTATATTCTTCTTGTTTTTTTCATACCTATGCTAATTTTTTATGGTTTAATAGACTTTTAAAAAATTAAGATATAATTGATATATAACATATTAGTTTCAGATAAATAACAATGATTTGATATTTTATACACTGCAAAGTGGTGACTACAATAAGTCTAGTCACCATCCATACCTACACTTTTTTTTTTTTTCGGTACGCGGGCCTCTCACTGTTGTGGCCTCTCCCGTTGCGGAGCACAGGCTCCGGACGCGCAGGATCAGCGGCCATGGCCCACGGGCCCAGCCGCTCCACGGCATGTGGGATCTTTCCGGACCAGGACACGAACCCGTGTTCCCTACATTGGCAAGTGGACTCTCAACCACTGCGCCACCAGGCAAGCCCCCCTACACCATTTTTAATAAAGTTTTACTATATACACTACTCTGTATTTTGCTTTTTCCACTAAACATGGACTAGATTTCTATTTCAATAAGTATAGAGTTATACCATCATTTAAAATAGCCATATAGTATTCCATTGCTTCAATGCACAATACACTGAAACTAGCCATTTGGCTATTGTTGGACCTTTAGGTTGTTGCCACTTCTCCTTTTTATAAATAATTTTAAGGTGGACATTTTTGTATAAATATAATTATATATTTCTCTAATTATTTCTTTATGATAAACTCCAAGAACTGCTGGCTCTAAAAATATACAAATTTTAAAAATGTTTAATATTCATTGCCAAATTGCATTCTAGCTCTGTTGTTGTTTTCCACTATCTTTGTGTTCTTGGATATGTTACTTAACCCTTTTTGAGCATCATTTTCCTCATCCATAAAACAGAGATAATGTGAAAATATATTGTTTTAAAGTAGTTAGCACAGTGCCTAACACATGGTAAGTACTCAGTGATAGCTATTTTACCCTTTTTTTTTTTTAGTTTTTCCAGTTCATATTCCTACCTGGAGTGTTTAAGAGTTTGTGGTTTCTCAACATCACAAATACTTATAAGCTATTATCATTAAAAATTAATTGCCAATCTGATCATTTGTATTTCTTCTTTTGTGAATTGTCTTCCTTAATTATGGTCTTAAATATTTCTTAAACATTGGAATGAACAATAGGGCACCAACGTTTTAGAACAGTCTCTAACAATTAGGAGTGAAAGACAGGTGATTATCCCATGAGTAAATTCAATAAATTTGGTGTCTTATTTGTGAATTCATGCTGTTGGTATTCATTGTGGCTTTG
Organism: Lipotes vexillifer; assembly: GCF_000442215.2. Taxonomy (NCBI): domain Eukaryota; kingdom Metazoa; phylum Chordata; class Mammalia; order Artiodactyla; family Lipotidae; genus Lipotes; species Lipotes vexillifer. The sequence goes on along the minus strand of NW_006795104.1, from coordinate 816,681 downwards.
AGATTCAGGGCAGCAGACTCAGAGTGTGTTTAAAAGATTCAATATAAATCAACTTTAAATATGTATTTGACATTATTACTTTTCCATGTTTGCCTGTTTTTTTTTGTCAATTTTATGGGACCTCAATGCTAATGAAATGAAACAGAGCTGCATAAGCCCAAGTTTATTTAATCTGTTTTTTTCTCCATGTTCTTTTTATGGAAAAGAACCAGAGAGCTAAGATGTTTTTGTTAGGTTACATTTCTGGGAAATACAGATTGACAGATTGTCCCTGGTAATTTTACATTATGAACATCACTAAATGTTATCAAGCTATTTACTCAAGAGTTTAAAAATTTTTAACTTTTAACTCTGAGTGGAGGTAGGGGAAGAAGGAGTAGAAGATGGAAGGAGAATGGAAGAGAAGTGTCTCAAGTGTTTCTGTTTTGGCTTTGTCCTTGGAACTCACAAATGTTCAGAAGGGAGAACAAGTTCCCAACTCCTGCCTTTCTGTGATGGAGTGTAAGTGTAGCTAAGGGGCAACAGGAAGGTACTGCCTGACCAGCTTCTCCCTCCTAAATCATCATATATATGTCCCAAACAAAACAAAATGAAATCTTTCCCTCCCCTCCAACATTCTAGAGATTTAAGAAATTAATTTATTAAAATGCCTTTACTTCTTAATGTGAATTATAGTGATCGGACATACAATTTTCAACTCCTTTTACGGTTGTTCACTGACTGATAACCCATAAATAATAATGGAGCTGTCGACTGAAAGAAAAAAGCATAACTTAAAGTTGAGAGTTACGCTTTATTCAGTGGACAGTCTTAGGACTTCAAGCCTGGGAGTCAGTGTCTCAAATAACTCTGAGAGACTGCTCCAAAGAGGCAAGGGTGGGGAGCCAGAGTATATAGGAGTTTTTGCAACAAAAGATCAGGTATTTGGAATATCAAAAGATTACTGTTAATAAAAGAAAACCAGATATCTCAAGGAATTTATTACTTTTCTATGTATGGGAAGATGCAAGCATGTGGGCTCATTGAAATCATTCCTCAGCTATCATGCACCTCAGCTATCTGGAGCCAGTATCCTGTGTTTTCTCATCCTGAGTTTCCTCAGGCTGCACAGTTGGGGGTGGCTGCAGCAGCTGACTGCTAGATGGGGTTGGCAGTGGGCCGCCTGTTTGTCTCCATCCTGAGTACCCTCAGGGCTCACCGTCTGGGGTGCTGTAATGTGATGGCTTGATGGCTGCAACATCCTTTGTTTACTGATATGGCAGGCAGTATTTTAGTTCTCAGAGCAAATGTTCATCTGGAAGAGGACAAGTCTGATCCAGTGTCCCAGGGAGGGCTTTGGGCTTCCAAGTGGTGGTGTTAGGGAATGTGTCCTTGGCAATTGTCTAATTTCTTTGAGCCCCAGTTTTCCCATTGGTAGAGTGAGAGTGATGATTTATAGCCTACAGTCTTGCGAGGCTCAAATGAGACAAAGTATGCAAACATCTTGAACAGTTAATAATCACTATTACCACTAGCACCGATAATCACTAGCACCAAATTTTGGTGTATTCTCCCATAGAAGTAATAAATCTAAATTAGGATTGCAGGCCACTTGCCTGTCTCTTACAATTTTTCCGTATGTATGTTTGGCTAGCTCATCTTGCTAGTGAACATAAGTTCATGTGCCTGACACACAGTGAGGCCAAACTAACTGGAACGTTGGAGTTTGGAGCAGGAAAAGCTTTATTGCAGGGCCATGGAAGGAGACGGGTGGCTCATGCCTTAAAAACCCTGTACTACCTGAAAGGGTTCAGCAAAGATATTTTCTGTCTTTTTCATTTTAGCCATCCTGAGCTTGGGTTGAGTGTGTGTGTGTTGGGTGGTGTGCAAGCATGCACTTGTGTCTGTTTAGAGTTTACCATATATTTCTTTTTTTTGCTGTACGCGGGCCTCTCACTGCTGTGACCTCTCCCGTTGTGGAGCACAGGCTGCGGACGCGCAGGCTCGGCGGCCATGGCTCACTGGCCCAGCCGCTCCGCGGCATGTGGGATCTTCCCGGACCGGGCCATGAACCCGTGTCCCCTGCATCGGCAGGCGGACTCTCAACCACTGCACCACCGGGGAAGCCCCCAGCAAAGTATTTTTGAAGGCCAGGTGAGGGAGTGGCGTTGCAGGGTATGTGATCAGCTACTGCCCAATTCTCTGATTGGTTGATGGTGAGGTAACAGGATGGTGTCACAGGGGTTAACATTATCGATCCTCAGGCTCCAGGAGGTCTGGGGGCTATGTGCTCATGGTCATCAAGTGGTTAACAACTTCCATGTGGTGGGGGTTTTTCACATCTGTAAAACAGCTCAGGAAATGTGCACCAGATACTGTTATCTAGGTACTTCAGAGAGGAGCTAAAGCAGAGGATATGGGGCAATGGCTTGCCCCTGGGAAGGCCCCGTAGGGTCCTGCTTAGTTACAATCTTCTTAGAGGGTAGAATATGAATTTTAACAGATTGAAGTTTAAAGTTGAAACCCATCGAATCATGTATGCTATTGAGTTATATTTCTTCTTCTCTGAGTTCTACATCCCCAAACTTGAGTCACTCAAAAGAGAATATTCCTGGGTCCAGGTTCAAATGGAATCTCTAATTCCCTTTATTGAAGCCTCAAACTTTGTCACTAGACTCTCTAGTGTCTAGTGGTGTGCTAGTAATTGTTTAACAACTGGGTTTTATATAGTATATATACATAATATATATAAATACAGTACGTATATGTGTATTATGAATTTTACTGATATGAAGGATGTGTAGCACACAATTTACAAATTATAATAAAGTATAAAATACTCTTCTTTGTAAATTCTGTATAGCCAATTTATTCTCACAGGATGCTGATTTTTGCCAAATTCTTGTATCTGTAGCCTACCCATGATTGCAAATCAATCATGATTTTGCAATTGAATGACAATTTTTGTGCTATTTATAATGTAATAGTTACAGATATGACATTTTTTAAAGTTTAGTCTGTTATTAACATTTTATCTGACACTTTATAAAGTCTAGATAGAAAAGAAAACAATAAATAAAGACCTGAATTGTAACATTTACCAGTTTTCATGGTGTAAATATTCCCACCATGGCCAATTTCAAGCTACCGACATGATGGTACTGAATGGAAAGGGATATATAGTAGCCCATATTCTTTTATTTGTTACATATTATTTTCACCAAGCAGATAAAATAGATGTAAATAACTTCAAAAGCATAGAAAATAGAAAAATAATTAGGAATTGAAGAGTTTTGCATATTTATTTTCTTTATTTTTAATATAACTTATTTAGGGACTTTAGGGGATGTGGGTTCGATCCCTGGTTGGGGAACTAAGATCCCACATGCCACAGGCAATTAAGCCCGTGTGCGGCAACTACTGAGCAGGAGTGCTCTAGAGCCCGTGCGCCACAACTAGAGAGCCTGAACACTGCAACTTGAGAAGCCCGTGCACCACAACAAGGACCCTGTGCACTGCAACGAAAAGATCCTGCAACCAAATAAATAAATAAATAAATAAATAAATAAAAGAAAGGACGTGTCCATCATAAAATATACAACTTATTTAACTATAAATTTAGACACTAATTTTTTTAACATCTTTAATTGGAGTATATAATTGCTTTACAATGGTGTGTTAGTTTCTGCTGTATGACAAAGTGAATCAGCTATACATATACTTATATACCCATATCTCCTCCCTCTTGCGTCTCCCTCCCACCCCGCCATCCTAGCCCTCTAGGTGGTCACAAAGCACCGAGCTGGTCTGCCTGTGCCATACAGCTGCTTCCCACTAGCTATCTATTTTACATTTGGTAGTGTATATATGTCCATGCCACTCTCTCACTTTGTCCCAGCTTACTCTTCCCACTCCCTGTGTCCTCATGTCCATTCTCTACATCTGTGCTTTTATTCCTGTCCTGCCCCTAGGTTCTTCAGAACCTTTTGTTTTTTTTTTTAGATTCCATATATATATGTGTTAGCATATGGTATTTGTTTTTCTCTTTCTGACTTACTTCACTCTGTATGACAGACTCTAGGTCCATCCACCTTACTACAAATAACTCAATCTCATTTCATTTTATGGCTGAGTAATATTCCATTGTATATATGTGCCACATCTTCTTTATCCATTCATCTGTCGATGGACATTTAGGTTGCTTCCATGTCCTGGCTATTGTAAATAGAGCTGCAATGAACATTGTGGTACATGACCCTTTTTGAATTATGGTTTTCTCAGGGTATATACCCAGTAGTGGGATTGCTGGGTCGTATGGTAGTTCTATTTTTAGTTTTTTAAGGAACCTCCATACTGTTCTCCATAGTGGCTGTATCAATTTACATTCCAACCAACAGTGCAAGAGGGTTCCCTTTTCTTCACACCCTCTCCAGCATTTACCGTCTGTAGATATTTTGATGATGTCCATTCTGACTGGTGTGAGGTGATACCTCATTGTAGTTTGATTTGCATTTCTCTAATGATTAATGATGTTGAGCATTCTTTCATGTGTTTGTTGGCAGTCTGTATATCTTCTTTGGAGAAATGTCTATTTAGGTCTTCTGCCCATTTTTGGATTGGGTTTTTTTTTTTGATATTGAGCTGCATGAACTGCTTGTAAATTTTGGAGATTAATCCTCTGTCAGTTGCTTCATTTGCAAATATTTTCTCCCATTCTGAGGGTTGTCTTTTCATCTTGTTTATGGTTTCCTTTGCTGTGCAAAAGCTTTGAAGTTTCATTAGGTCCCATCTGTTTATTTATTTTTTTATTTCCATTTGTCTAGGAGGTGGGTCAAAAAGGATCTTGCTGTGATTTATGTCATAGAGTGTTCTGCCTATGTCTTCCGCTAAGAGTTTTATATTATCTGGCCTTATATTTAGGTCTTTAATGCATTTTGAGTTTATTTTTGTATATGGTGTTAGGGAGTGTTCTAATTTCATACTTTTACATGTACCTGTCCAGTTTTCCCAGCACCACTTATTGAAGAGGCTCTCTTTTCTCCATTGTATATTCTTGCCTCCTTTATAAAAAATAAGGTGACCATATGTGCATAGATTTATCTCTGGGCTTTCTATCCTGTTCCATTGATCTATATTTCTGTTTTTGTGCCCGTACCATACTGTCTTGATTACTGTAGCTTTGTAGTGTAGTCTGAAGTCTAGGAGCCTGATTCTTCAAGCTCTGTTTTTCTTTCTCACGATTGCTTTGGCTATTCGGGGTATTCTGTGTTTCCATACAAATTGTGAAATTTATTGTTCCAGTTCTGTGAAAAATGCCAGTGGTAGTTTGATAGGGATTGCATTGAATCTATAGATTGCTTTGGGGAGTAGAGTCATTTTCACAATGTTGATTCTTCCAATCCAAGAAGATGGTATATCTCTCCATCTGTTTATATCATCTTTAATTTCTTTCATCAGTGTCTTATAGTTTTCTACATACAGGTCTTTTGTCTCCTTAGGTAGGTTTATTCCTACGTAGTTTATTCTTTATGTTGCAATGGTAAATGGGAGTGTTTCCTTAATTTCTCTTTCAGATTTTTCATCATTAGTGTATAAAAATGCAAGCGATTTCTGTGCATTAATTTTGTATCCTGCTACTTTACCAAATTCATTGATTAGCTCTAGTAGTTTTGTGGTAGCATCTTTATTATTCTCTATGTACAGTGTCATGTCATCTGCAAACAGTGACAGTTTTACCTCTTCTTTTCCGATTTGGATTCCTTTTGTTTCTTTTCTTCTCTGATTGCTGTGGCTAAAACTTCCAAAACTATGTTGAATAATAGTGGTGAGAGTGGACAGCATTGTCTTGTCCCTGATCTTAGAGGAAATGGTTTCAGTTTTCCACCATTGAGAACGATGTTGGCTGTGGGTTTGTCATATATGACCTTTATTATGTTGAAGTAAGTTCATTCTATGCCTACTATCTGGAGGGTTTTTATCATAAATTGGTGTTGAATTTTGTCGAAAGCTTTTCCTGCATCTATTGAGATGATCATATGGTTTTTCTCCTTAAATTTGTTAATATGGTGTATCACATTGATTGATTTGCGTATATTGAAGAATCCTTGCATTCCTGGGATAAACCCCAATTGATCATGGTGTATGATCCTTTTAATGTGCTGTTGGATTCTGTTTGCTAATATTTTGTTGAGGATTTTTGCATCTATGTACATCAGTGATGTTGGCCTGTAGTTTTCTTTCTTTGTGACATCTTTGTCTGCTTTTGGTATCAGGGTGATGGTGGCCTCATAGAATGAGTTTGGGAGTGTTCCTCCCTCTGCTATATTTTGGAAGAGTTTCAGAAGGATAGGTGTTATCTCTTCTCTAAATATTTGATAGAATTCACCTGTGAAGCCATCTGGTCCTGGGCTTTTGTTTCTTGGAATATTTTTAATCACAGTCCCAATTTCGGTGTTTGTGATTGGTCTATTTATATTTTCTTTTTCTTCCTGGTTCAGTCTCAGAAAGTTGTGCTTCTCTAAGAATTTGTCCATTTCTTCCAGGTTGTCATTTTACTGGCATAGAGTTGCTTGTAGTAGTCTCTCATGATCCTTTGTATTTCTGCAGTGTCAGTTGTTACTTCTTCTTTGTCATTTCTAATTCTATTGATTTGAGTCTTCTCCCTTTTTTTCTTGATGAATGTGGCTAATGGTTTAACAATTTTCTTTATCTCCTCAAAGAACCAGCTTTTAGTTTTATTGATCTTTGCTATTGTTTCCTTCATTTCTTTCTCATTTCTTTCTGATCAGATCTTTATGATTTCTTTCCTTCTGCTCACTTTGGGGATTTTTGTTCTTCTTTCTCTAATTGCTTTAGGTATAAGGTTAGGTTGTTTATTTGAGATGTTTCTTGTTTCTTGAGGTAGGATTGTATTTCTATAAACTTCCCTCTTAGAACTGCTTTTGTTGCATCCCATAGGTTTTGGTCGTCGTGTTTTCATTGTCATTTGTTTCTAGGTATTTTTGGATTTCCTCTTTGATTTCTTCAGTGATTTCTTCGTTATTTAGTAGTGTATTGTTTAGCCTCCATGTGTTTGTATTTTTTACAGATCTTTTCCTGTAATTGATATCTAGTCTCATAGCGTTGTGATCGGAAAAGTTACTCAATTTTCTTAAATTTATCAAGGCTTGATTTGTGACCCAAGATACGATTTATCCTGGAGAATGTTCCATGAGCACTTTGTTCCATGAGCACTTGAGAAGAAAGTGTATTCTGTTGTTTTTGGATGGAATGTCCTGTAAATATATCAATTAGGTCCATCTTGTTTAATGTATCATTTAAAGCTTGTGTTTCCTTATTTATTTTCATTTTGGATGATGTGTCCATTGGTGAAAGTGGGGTGTTAAAATCCCCTACTATAATTGTGTTACTGTCAATTTCCCCTTTTATGGCTCTTAGCATTTGCCTTATTTATTGAGGTGGTCCTATGTGGCATGCATAAATATTTACTATTGTTATATCTTCTTCTTGGATTGATCCCTTGATCATTATGTAGTGTCCTTCTTTGTCTCTTGTAATAGTCTTTATTTTAAAGTCTATTTTTTCTGATATGAGAATTGCTACTCCAGCCTTCTTCTGATCTCTGTTTACATGGAATATCTTTTTCCATCCCCTCACTTTCAGTCTGTATGTGTCTCTAGGTCTGAAGTGGGTCTCTTGGAGTCAGCATATATATGGGTCTTGTTTTTGTATCCATTCATCCAGTCTATGTCTTTTGGTTAGAGTATTTAATCCATTTACATTTAAGGTAATTATTGATATGTATATTCTTATTACCATTTTCTTAATTATATTGGGTTTGTTTTTGTAGCTCTTTTCCTTGTCTTGTGCTTCCTGCCTAGAGAAGTTCCTTTAGCATTTGTTTTAAAGCTGGTTTGGTGGTGCTGAATTCTCTTAGCCTTTGCTTGTCTATAAAGGTTTTAATTTCTCCGTCAAATCTGAATAAGATCCTTGCTGGGTAGAGTAATCTTTGTTGTAGGTTTTTCCCTTTCATCACTTTCAGTATGTCTTGCCACTCCCTTCTGGCTTGCAGAGTTTCTGCTGAAAGATTAGCTGTTAACCTTATGGGGATTCCCTTGTATGTAATTTGTTGTTTTTCCCTTGCTGCTTTTAATATTTTTTCTTTGTATTTACTTTTGGTAGTTTGATTAATATGTGTCTTGGTGTGTTTCTCTTTGGTTTTATCCTGTATGGGACTCTCTGCACTTTGTGGACTTGATTGACTATTTCCTTTCCCATATTAGGGAAGTTTTCAACTATAATCTCTTCAAATATTTTCTCAGTCCCTTTCTTTTTCTCTTCTTCTGGGACCTCTATAATTCTAATGTTGGTGTATTTAGTGTTGCCCCAGAGGTGTCTAAGACTGTCCTCAATTCTTTTCATTCTTTTTTCTTTATTCTGTTCTGCCGTAGTTATTTCCACTATTTTATCTTCCAGGTCACTTGTCCATTCTTTTGCCTCAGTTATTCTGCTATTGATTCCTTCTAGAGGATTTTTTTTTTTTTTTTTTGCGGTACACAGGCCTCTCACTGCTGTGGCCTCTCCTGTTGCGGAGCACAGGCTCCAGACGCGCAGGCCCAGTGGCCATGGCTCATGGGTCCAGCCGCTCCGCGTCATGTGGAATCCTCCCCGACCGGGGCACGAACCCGTGTCCTCTGCATTGGCAAGAGGACTCTCAACCACTGTGCTACCAGGGAAGCCCCCTTCCAGAGAATTTTAAATTTCGTTTATTGTGTTGTTCATTATTGTTTGCTTGCTCTTTAATTCTTCTAGATCCTTGTTAAATGTTTCTTGTATTTTCTCCATTCTATTTCCAAGAGTTTGGATCATGTTTCCTATCATTACTCTGAATTCTTTTTCAGGTAGACTGCCTATTTCCTCTTCATTTGTTTGGTGTGGTGGGTTTTTACCTTGCTTCTTCATCTGCTGTGTTTCTCTGTTCTCATTTTGCTTAACTTACTGTGTTTGGAGTCTCCTTTTCTCAGGCTGCAGGTTCATAATTCCCGTTATTTTTGGTGTCTGCCCCCAGTGGGTAAGTTTGGTTCAGTGATTTGTGTAAGCTTCCTGGTGGAGGGGACTGGTGCTTGTGTTCTGGTGGACGAGGCTGGATCTTGTCTTTCTGGTGGGCAGGACTGCATCCGGTGGTGTGTTTTGGGGTGTCTGTGACCTTATTATTATTTTAGGCAGCCTCTCTGCTAATGGGTGGGGCTGTGTTCCTGTCTTGCTAGTTGTTTGGCATAGGGTGTCCAGCACTGGAGCTTGCTGGTCGTTGAGTGGAGGTGGGTCTTAGCATTGAGATGGAGATCTCTGGGAGAGCTTTTGCCATTTGATATTACGTGGAGCCGGGAGTTCTCTGGTGGACCAGTGTCTTGAATTTGGCTCTCGTACCTCAGAGGCTCAGGCCTGACATCCCGCTAGAGCACCAAGACCCTGTCAGCCATGCAGCTCACAAGAAAAGGGAGAAAAAATGAAATAAAAAAGTAAAATAAAGTTATTAAAATAAAAATTTTTTAAATTGTTAAAACTAAAAAAGTTAAAAAGTAATTTAAAAAGAAAAAAAAAGAAAGAAGAGAGCATCCAAACCAAAAAACAAATCCACCAGTGATAACAAGCAGTAAAAACTATACTAAAAAGGAAAAACACAAAAAAACGGACAGACAGAACCCTAGGACAAATGGTGAAAGCAAAGCTATACAGACAAAAATCACACAAAGAAGCATACACATATACACTCACAGAAAGAGAAAAAGGAAAATATACATATATCTATGTATAAAAAAAAAAGGAAGAGAGTGACCAAATCGATAAACAAATCTACCAATGATAATAAACTCTAAATACTAAACTAAGATAAACATAAAACCAGAAACAAAGTAGACACAGAAAGCAAACCCCAAGTCTACAGTTGCTACCAAAATCCACCACCTCAATTTTGGGATGATTCATTATCTATTCAGTTGTTCCACAGATGCAGGGTACATCAAGTTGACTGTGGAGATTTAATCCGCTGCTCCTGAGGCTGCTGGGAGAGATTTCCCTTTCTCTTCTTTGTTCACTCAGCTCCTGGGGTTCTGCTTTGGTTTGGCCCCACCTCTGCATGTAGGTCGCCTGAGGGTGTCTGTTCTTTGCTCAGACAGTACCGGGTTAAAGGAGAAGCTGATTAGGGGACTCTGGCTCCGTCAGGCCAGGGGAAGGGAGGGGTATGGAATGCCAGGTGAGCCTGCGACAGCAGAGGCTCGCATGATGTTGCAACAGCCTGAGGCGCACCATGTGTTCTCCCGGGGAAGTTGTCCCTGGATCACGGGACCCTGGCAGTGGCAGGCTGCACATGCTCCTGGGAGGGGAGGTATGGATAGTGACCTGTGCTTGCACCCAGGCTTCTTGGTGGCTGCAGTGGCAGCCTTAGTATTTCATGCCCATCTGTGGTGTCTACGCTGATAGCCGTGGCTTGCGCCTGTCTCTGGAGCTCAGTTAGGCAGTGCTCTGAATCCCCTCTCCTCGCATACCCCGAAACAATGGTCTCTTGCCTCTTAGGCAGGTCCATACTTTTTCTCGGACTCCCTCCTGGCTAGCTGTGGTGCACTAGCCCCCTTCAGGCTGTGTTCACGCAGCCAACCCCAGTCCTCTCCCTGGGATCTGACTTCCGAAGCCCGAGACTCAGCTCCCAGCCCTGACCCGCCCCTGGCGGGTGAGCAGACAAGCCTCTCATGTTGTTGCGTGCTGGTCGGCACTGATCCTCTGTGTGGGAATCTCTCCACTTTGCCCTCTGCACCCCTATTGCTGTGCTTTCCTCTGTGGCTCTGAAGCTTTCCCCTGGCCACTCCCCGTCTCCACCAGTGAGGGGCTTCCTAGTGTGTGGAAACTTTCCTTCCTTCACAGCTCCCTCCCAGAGGTGCAGGCCCTGTCTCTATCCTTTTGTCTCTGTTTTTTCTTTTTTCTTTTGCTCTACCCAGGTACATGGGGAGTTTCTTGCCTTTTGGGGAGTCTGAGGTCTTCTTCCCGCATTCAGTAGGTGTTCTGTAGGAGTTGTTCCACATGTAGATGTGTTTCTGATGTATTTGAGGGGAGGAAGGTTATCTCCACATCTTACTGCATCATCTTGCAGGTCTCCCCCTTTTAGACATTAATTTTTAATAACAATGTTTTAAACAATTGACTTGCAACATTCCTGAAAATTAACAATGGGCTCTTGTGAGCTGGTAGGAGCTGGCAATAGCAAACCACTCACCCATTCCCAGAAGCCTCCATATTCTTGCTCCAATCTGGACTGGTCAATTTCTACAATTGCTACAGGGTTATCATATTAGAATTTTCCTTTTAATATTCCTCTTTTATTTCTCTTTGCTTTATTACTCCCTCATCTTGCTGGAGTACATCCTCAGGTAACTTGCAAAGAAGTTACTCTTATGTATGGATTAAGTAAAATTTCTGTGTCCTTGAATGCTTGATGATGTCCTTATTTTCTCTTCGTACTGACTGAAAGTTTGAGTATAGAATTTTAAAGTGAAAATCATTTTCCCTTGGAAATTTGAAGGGCTTGTGCCATTGATTTCTAGAAACTTGGGCTGCTGATAAACAGGGTAGTGCATACCTTTCCCCCTTCCAGGAGATTCTGAGATCTTTTCTTCATCTTGGAGTTCTGAAATTTCATAGAGATATATCTATGTCTGTGTCTTTGTCACTCGTTCTGTGGATTTTTGAAAATGAAGATAAATTCTTCTTTTTGGCATAAAGTTTTGTACAGCGGCTTTGATAATCCGCCATTTTTTCTCTTCTCTTTTGCTGGAGCCTTATCAGTCAAATGTGAGGCTTCTCAGATTGACTCTCTCTGTGTCTTACCTCTCTCTCATATTTTTTCTTGTGGCCATGGCTCACGGGCCCAGCCGCTCCGCAGCATGTGGGATCTTCCCAGACCGGGGCATGAACCTGTGTCCCCTGCAAGGGCAGGTGGACTCTCAGGCACTGCGCCACCAGGGAAGCCCGATTTTTTCTATTTTTGCCTTTTGTTTTTCATCCTGGGAGATGTCCTCAACTCTGTCTTCTAGCTCCTTACTAAATTTTAGTTCAGGAAATTATATTTTTTAATTTCCAAAAGCTAGTTCTTACTCACAAATTATTTTCTTCTCACAGCTTCCTTTTCTTATTTTATGGACCCATATTTTCTTAAATCTCTCTGAGAATTATGATTATAACTTTTAAAAGCTCTTTTTTTTTCTCCCTTGATTATTTCTTCAGGGACTATTTTTCTTCTTTATTTTGATTTTTTTTCACATGTTTCCAAATTTGTGAACACTCAGTAGTATATTCATTTCCAGTAATAGAAAACTCTTAGGCAACCTTAAAATAACATTTTGTCTGTTTCATGTGCCTATATTTTGAAACAGCAATTTCACTTTGTGGAATTAATTTTTAAAGTTAGTCAAATGAAAAGATATATATTCAAGGATATTCACACAGCTTTATTTTCAGTAATAAAAATAGCCAGCCTATATTGAACACTTATTATGTGCCAGCCACATGTTTAAGGGCTCTGCATTTTTAAACTCCCTTAATTCTCACAACAACCATTTGAAGTCAATATTATTATCTCCATTTTATAGATGAGGAACAGACCAGAGAGGTTAATGAGCTTGCCCATGATTGCACAATTAGTAAGTGCAGGATTCTAACTCAGACTGAGGATCCAGAGTGAGTGCTCTTAACCAATGTGTAATAATATTGATGCAGTAGAGAAAGATTAGAAATAGACCAAAATATTAATAGTGATTATATTTGGATTATGGGATTATGATAATATTTTTATAAATTTCCTTTTATTTAAATTAAAACATTATAATTGTGGGTACATATAATTTTAAAAATTGCTATCTTTAAATTGAAATAGAAATCACATACCATAGGGCTTCCCTGGTGGCACAGTGGTTGAGAGCTGTATGTTACGTCCCTGTGACTCATTTATTTTATAACTGCTAGCTTGTACCTCTTAATCCCCCTTACCTATTCTGCCCCTTCCCTTCCTCCTCTCCCCTGTGGTAACCAAGAGTTTGTTGTCTGGATCTGTGAGTCTGTTTCTGTTTTATTTTTTTGCTTGTTTTGTTTTGTCTCTGAGTTTTTTGACAAACACCCATAGGGAAAATGTTGTTAGCACTAGATGACCTCTGAGTTAGGTCATACAAAGATAGCCTTCTGAGTGGGATCTTCCAGGGAACCACCAGACAGGTCAAATAATGACAATTCTCTGTAAGTGGGGCTTTGAAGGAGCTCCAACCACTCTGCTCCTGCAAGCGGCTGCCAGGCTGCTGGTTTTCACTAGTGGGATGTTGGTTTTCTTTCTTTCTTTTTTAATATTTAAAAATTTTTATTTATTTATTTATTTATTTATTTATTTAGGTTGCTCTGGGTCTTAGTTGTGGCACGCGGGATCTTTGTTGCGGCATGTGGGATCTTTAGTTGCAGCATGTGGACTTTTAGCTGTGGCACGCGGACTCTTAGTTGTGGCATGCACGAGGGATCTAGTTCCCTGACCAGTGATTGAACCCTGGCCATTGGTATTGTGGAGTCTTACCCACCAGATCACCAGGGAAGTCTTGGGATGTTGGTTTTCAAGGCTTCTTGAAGAGATGGGGAAAGGGGGATAGAGACAGGTAAATTAAAACGCCACAGAGCTTGCTGTTCTTACTGAGATCAAGCCATTTTTCTTGAATAAACACTCCCTGGATTACTGCAAGCCTTTGGTTAATTTCCAGAGTTCTGAAGAAGTTGATTTGGATAATTTTTGTTGGTGTTTTCCTTGTGTTTACAGAGCAGAGAATTTTCAAGGCCTTACTTTGACATCTTTGTTCACATCAATGTGATTATGGATATTTTAAAATTTATTCTTTTTGTGCAGCTTTTACCTAATTTTTCTACACTGAGCTAGTATTGTTCTTGCATTGAGCAAGACATTATATTATTATTATTATTATTATGGCATATTCTCTTGCAGTTCTGGAGGCTAGAAGTATGAAATCAAGGTGTTTGCTAGGCCATGCTCTTTCCAAAATCTCTAGGGGAGGACCCTTCCTTGCCTCTTCCAGGTTCTGGTAACCCCAGACATTCCTTGGTTTATGGAAGTATCACTCCAACATCTGCCTCTGTGGTGTGTTCCCTTTGTCTCTGTGAGCAAGACACTTTTAATTGCCAAAAAAACTTATTTACTGAATTTATAATTCTCAACTCTGGGTTATGCTTTCATTATATTTTATTTTGTTTTGATTTTCAGTATAAAGAGTGAAGGGACTTCCCTGGTGGTCCAATGGTTAAGAATCTGCCTTCCAATGCAGGGGACATGGGTTCAATCCCTGGTCAGGGAATTGAATCCCACGTGCTGTGGGGCAGCTAAGACGACGCACTCTGGAGCCTGTGCAGCAGAACTAGAGAGGCTGCGTGCTGCAGCTACTGAGCCCACACACTCTGGAGCCCGTGTGCCACAACTAAGACCCGACTCAGCCAAAAAAAAAAAAAAAGAGTTAGTGAAGACAGGAAAAGGAATACTTAAAAAAAAACAAAGGGACAGTGCTGACTATCAGAATCAGAAGCAAAAGTCAGAATCATTGACTTTTAATTCTGAGTACGAATATAGTTTAACCATTTTTTTTCAAGTGGAGAAGTTAGAAAATTTAAGGAGAATTGATTAAAATATTATTATAGGATAGGAATCCTATATTAAAAAAATAGGATTTTGCTATATTCATTTATTTTAAATTAAAAAAATATTTTAAATTTTATATTGGAGTATAGTTGATTAACAATGTTGTGTTAGTTTCAGGTGTACAGCAAAGTGATTCAGTTATACAGATACATGTATCTATTATTTTTCAAATTCTTTTCCCATGTAGGTTAATACAGAGTATTATAGAGCAGAGTTCCCTGTGCTATGCAGTAGGTCCTTGTTTTAAAGATAGCAGTGTGTAGCTGTTAATCTCAAACTCCCAATCTATCCTTCCCCTCCTCCCCCGCATAACCATAAATTTGTTCTCTAAGTCTGTTTGTCTGTTTCCGTTTTGTAAATAAGTTCATTTGTATCTTTTTTTTAGATTGTGCATATAAGCAATATCATATGATATTTGTCTTCCTCTGTCTGACTTACTTCACTTGGTATGATAATCTCCAGGTCCATCCATGTTGCTGCAAATGGCATTATTTCATTATTTTTAATGGCTGAGTAATATGCCATTGTATATATGGAATCACATCTTCTTTATCCATTCATCTGTTGATGGACATTTACGTTGCTTCCATGTCTTGGCTATTGTAAACAGCGCTGCAATGAACATTGCGGGGCATGTATCCTTTCAAACCGTGCTTTTTTTCCAAATATATGCCCAGGAGTGGGATTGCTGGATCATATGGTAGCTCTATTTTTAGATTTTTAAGGAACCTCCATACTGTTCTCCATAGTGGCTGTACCAATTTACATTCCCACCAACAGTACACACTGCTATATTTAAAACAGATAACCACAAGGACCTTCTGTACCGCACAGGAAGCTCTGCTCCATATTCTGTAATAACCTAAATGGGAAAAGAATTTGAAAAAGAATAGATACATGTATACACTTAACTGAATCACTTTGCTATACACCTGAAACTAACACAACATTGTTAATCAACTATAATATAAAATAAAAATTAAAAAAATAAGGTATTAAGAAAGTTTCAAAAAAAAAAATCAGGACTGCTCAAATGCATAGTAAGATGCTTGGAGAGTCTGTGAAGTTTTACGAGGTTACAGCCCCATCCCCTTCCCTCCCCTTTCTTTTCCTTTCCTCCCTCTTTGCTTCCTTTCTTCCCTACCTCCTTCTCCTTCTTCTTCCCTTAAACAAATCATGCCCATAAGGAAATAGATTTCTTGAAATATGTATTTATAAGTCTTATAAGTATATATTTCTTAGAATTTTGACTCACTTTTCCTTATGTGTTTATCTGAATTGACATGGTCCTGAACTGCAACAAAGCATAAGGTTCTCAACTGAGGGTGCACTTAAAATCATGTGTAAAAAATACAGACATGTAGTTCTTCCCACCCTGTAACCCCAGGAGATTCTGACTCACTAGGTTCCTGGAGTGAAGCTTGGCACCTACAGATTTAACAAGCTCCAAGGGAAATTTGGAATCTCCTTGGAACCACTGCCACAGGGATTATAATTATGTCTGTATAGTACCTGGATCACTGTCTTCATTTATTTTGCAGTCACTGGGTGTGGAGAACCCCAAATAAAATAAAACCAAATGATATAAAACAAGATGGCATCTTGTCTCTTATGGAACCTTAGCCTAAAAAAAAAAAAAAAAAAAAAAAAACCACTAGAAGAAAAAAAAAATTCTGATAAAGTGAAACCACTCTGGAGTTGGATTGGTTGGGGAAGACTTCAGAAGAACAGTTCCAAATAGAAACTTGAAAGAAGTGTAGTATTTGGATGAGTGGAGGAGAGGATGTTTGCAGCAGGGGAAATAACATTAAGGAAAGGCATGAACACAAACTGAGCCTGACTTTTCCAGGAAACATTCAGGATACTTGCCTGCCTCACTGGAGAGGAGGGTTCATTGGAAAATTGGATAGACAAGGGAAGTCCCATGATGAAGAGTGCTGGGTGCAAGTTGAGAGGTTTGCACTTGGAGTCAGAGAGACCTGGACTTGAATTCTACCTCCAGTACTTGATACTACTATGACTTTAGCTGTCTAAAGTTTATCTTCCCTGAGCTTGTTTTCTTCTGTAAAATGGGCTTAAAACTCGTTATGCCTGGGGGGTTTTGGGGGGCTAGATAGCAATGCCTGGCACAGAGTAGCACTCTGTACATGGGGTTATGGCCATTATTGATCCGACATGCTGAACGTAACTGCGGAGGGTCCTGGAGCAGGAGGCTGCAGGCTGGTGGTGATAAGTTGTGAAGGTGAACATAGTTGTGGAGGAAGGACAGACATTCCCTTCAGTGAGAAGATAATTCAAATCAGATAGCATCGGAAGGCTAGTGTGACAATTCCAGCCTTCCCACTTCCACTGGGTGTTGTGCTGACACTGCCTGGGACCACGTAAAGCTGCTGAGTACTTATTGTCTCAGCAAATCGATGCTCTTGCTATTCTTGTATTAGTTCTTTAAAATCCCCACAGGAGAAAGTGAGAGAGTGGCATGGACATATATACACTACCAAACGTAAAATAGATAGCTAGTGGGAAGCAGCCGCATAGCACAGGGAGATCAGCTCGGTGCTTTGTGACCACCTAGAGGGGTGGGATAGGGAGGGTGGGAGGGAGGGAGACGCAAGGGGGACGAGATATGGGAACATATGTATATGTATAACTGATTCACTTTGTTATAAAGCAGAAACTAACACACCATTGTAAAGCAATTATACTCCAATAAAGATGTAAAAAAAAAAAAATCCCCACAGGACAAACAAGTGGTGAGTTGGAGGTCCATGAAAATAGATCCCACTTGTTAAGTACTGTGCTAATTGCTTTCCATGCATTCCATATGATTATGAAAGTGAAAGAAAACTAAGGGATTTTCAGACTAATGAAAATATCTACGGTTCTATTTTTTCTATAATTTGTTTTTATTGAATAATGAAGAGATTAACTGCATTTGTAAGATACATGTAAGGTTTAAAGAATGATGATAAAACAAATTATCAGTGTCACAGCTTTAGAACTAGAACATTCCCAGTACTTTAGAATTCCCTAGAATGCCCCTTCCCAATTCCACTCCCCTCCTTCAGAAGGAACCATTATCCTGAATTTTTTGTTTAACATTTTCTTGCTTTTCTTTTTAATTTTATCACTCTGTATGTATTCTTAAATAATATATTGTTTAGTGTCACATGTTTTAGTTTAAAAGCATTAACTTATATAAAATTAATTATATAGTTTGAATCATGTGATAGATACCTTTCTGTTTCTCATTTTTCTCCCCTCAACATTATAATCCTGAAATTCATCCATGTTGATGCATGTAGCTATAGTTTACAAGTTTTGATGCATAATATTTCATTGTAGAAAAAGACTACATTTTATGCATCCATGTATCCATGGACATTCAGATTGTTTCAGTATTTTGCTTTTACAAATGTTGCTATGAACATCCTCACACAGTTCTTGATGCATATGTGAAACCATTTTTTTGAGGGTGCATGCTTTTGTGTCAGTTAATATTAGGTTGGGCTACACCTCCTCTCTATTACCACACCTCCCCCACCCCCGGCATCCATGACTTCTGACACACCCAGGGTTGAAGAGATAATGCATAGAAAAAGTCTTAACTGCCTGTTGTTCCCTGGGCTTTGAAGCTGTTTAAGGCTAATTCTTCTTTCTTTTTTTAAATAAATTTATTTATTTTATTTATTTATTTTTTGCTGCATTGTGTGTTCGTTGCTGCGCGTGGGCTCTCTCTAGTTGTGGTGAGCGGGGTCCACTCTTAGTTGTGGTGCGTGGGCTTCTCACTGCGGCGGCCTCTCTTGTTGCAGAGCACGGGCTCTAGGCGTGTGGGCTTTGGTAGTTGTGGCTCGCGGGCTCTAGAGCGCAGGCTCAGTAGTTGTGGCGCACGGGCCCAGCTGCTCCGCGGCATGTGGGATCCTCCCGGGCCAGGGCTCAAACTGTGTCCCCTGCATTGCCAGGCGGACTCTTAACCACTGCGCCACCAGGGAAGCCCTAAGGCTAATTCTGTCTGAACTCAGTAGTGATCAGACTTTCTCGGGACACATTAGTGGTTTCTTTAGATACCATCATCCCCCTCATTTCCCATAGCTGGGGATCTCCCCTTGGGGATGCCTTGATAGAGGTGAACAGACCTCCTCTGGCTGGTTATTTATGAGTGCCTCAACAACCGTTGGACATCTGTCTGTTCCTCTTTAGCATCTTCCTGCGGAGGTCTTCACACTATTCCAGGTGGTCCTCATTGGCAGGATCCAAGACTGCCCCATACCTGCTTATCCTCTCACTCCATTTTGCCTACCACTCTTCACCCGCAAAATGAGAGAATGTCAGATGCTTGACAAAATGGAAGATGGGGCATTTTCAAAAGTTTTAAGACCATTTGAATTCAATCCAGTTATTATTATTTTAATTATCTCATACATTGCTGTTGGGGGCAATACCTATTAAAAATAAAAATGCATAAGCCCCTTGACCTAACAATTTCATTTACAGTACTTTGTCCTATAGATATGTTCATAGAAGTTTGCAGACTAGTCATTGACATGTTGTTTGTAAAGTAAAAACTGGAAAGAACAGGAAATGTATCCATACAAGGTTATATTATAGAATCCTTAAAAATAAATAAGGTATGTTTTATAAGAAATAAACTCCAAAATATATTATTAAGTGAACAAAAGTAATTTGGAGAATAATGTATGTAGCATGCTACCATTGAATTGTGCTGGAATTTTTAAGGAGCATCTATACATATATACTTGCAAATGCATAGACTATATCTGGGTGGATATATAGCAAGCTGTTAACACAGGTTGCTCCTGAGAAGGGGAATTGGAGGTATGGTGGTCAGGGATGAGAGGACCACCTACCTTTTACTGTATATAACGTACTATTTTGTATTTTTGAATTATTCTTTTTACTATGCATATTACTTTAGAAAAATATTCATTAATTTTGAAAAATCATTCTTTAAACAAAAGAAAAAATCTTATTTGAATATTAGACCTCCTATGATTAATATTTGGCTTCTGTAGCATTAGACACCTGTAACCTTAACTTGTGAATATTTTTTTCCACAGTGATTGAGAAGGATAGTATTTACAGTATAATTAATAGATATGTACAAAAAGAAAGTTCACTATATTTTGAGCATAATGAGTTTGGGTTGTCAGGAGGATAGGCAGATGCCAACAAGCAGTTGGAAATGTGGGCTCCAGCATTGGAGATTGGTAGAAAAGATTGGTTGAAAAGATTGAGTAAAATTTCCAAAGGAGGAACGTAAAGAGAAGAGAAATGAACCATGGGCATAACCAAAGGGAGTACTTACTTTTGGGGTCAGAAGGAGAAGGAGAATGAGAACAAAATCTTAAGAGTGAACACATTATGAAAAATCATGGGAGAAGATAATATGAAGAAGTAAGAGTTGTTGATGGTGGCTGGCTGCAGAGAGTCTGAGGAGGTTGAAAACCAAGAAAAAGCTGTTGGATTTGATCCTTCAGTGGTTATCAAGAGAGAATTTTTTGCACGTGATGAGGATGCACATGGTTAGATGGTGAGGAAATGGGGGCCCTGATAAAGGAACTTGGTAATGAAGGGAAGGAGGGAGGAGCAGGAATGGAT